>NC_060122.1:213169870-213769870 GCF_021461395.2 Schistocerca americana | reverse complement strand
GCAGTGAAAGCTGCTGATTTATTGTGGTTTGTGAATTAACAAAATGGAATGATTTTGTTACGCTGCACGCTAGAGCATAAGGCGTCAGGATGAGAGTTAAAAATCTGCAATTACTGACGCAATTTGAGGACTATTTATGCAAGTGCTCTTCTCCCAACCATCAACAACAACTTCTTTTTGTCTCATTCCAAGAAGTAGGAGATTAATTTCTTGTCTTGGTGAATTTGTCGTGAGAGTAACATTAGCGGAACTTTATACACTACTGGCCATTAAAATTGCTACACCATGAAGATGAAGTGCTACAGGCGCGGAATTAAACCGACAGGAAGACGATGCTGTGATATGGAAATGATTAGGTTTTCCTAGCATTCACACAACGTTGGCGCCGGTGGCGACACTTACAACGTGCTGACACGAGGAAAGTTTCCAACCAATTACTCATACACAAACAACAGTTGACCGACGTTGCCTGGTGAAACGTTGTTCTGATGCTTCGAGGAGAAATGCGTACCATCACGTTTCCGACTTTGATAAAGGTCGGATTATAGCCTATCGCGATTGCGGTTTATCGTATCCCGACATTGCTGCTCGCATTGGTCGAGATCGAATGACTGTTAGCAGATTATGAAATCGGTGGGTTCAGGAGGGTAATACGGAACGCCGTGCTGGATCCCAACGGTCTCGTATCCCTAGCAGTCGAGATGACAGGCATCTTGTCCGCATGGCTGTAACGGATCGTGCAGACACGTCTAGATCCCTGAGTCAACAGATGGGGATGCTTGCAAGACAACAACCATCTGCACGAACAGTTCGACGACGTTTGCAACAGCATGGACTATCAGCTTGGAGACCATGGTTGCGGTTACCCTTGACGCTGCATCACAGACAGGACCGCCTGCGATTATGTACTCAACGAAGAACCTGGGTGCACGAATGGCAAAACGTCATTTTTTTCGGATGAATCCTGGTTCTGTTTACAGCGTCATGATTGTCGCATCCGTGTTTGGCGAAATCGCGGTGAACGCACATTGGAAGCGCGCATTCGTCATCGCCATACTGGCGTATCACCCGGCGTGATGGTATGGGGTGCCATTGGTTACACGTCTCCGTCACCTCTTGTTCGCACTGACAGCACTTTGAACAGTGGACGTTACATTTCAGATGTGATACGACCCGTGGCTCTACCCTTCATTCGATCCCTGCGAAACCCTACATTTCAGCAGGATAATGCACGACCGCATGTTGCAGGTCCTGTACGGGCCTTTCTGGATACAGAAAATGTTCGACTGCTGCCCTGGCCAGCACATTCTCCAGATCTCTCACCAATTGAAAACGTCTGGTCAATGGTGACCGAGCAACTGGCTCGTCACACTACGCCAGTCGCTAGTCGTGATGAACAGTGGTATAGTGTTGAAGCTGCATGGGCAGCTGTACCTGTACACGCCACCCAAGCTCTGTTGACTCAATGCCCAGGCGTATCAAGGCCGTTATTACGGCCAGAGGTGGTTGTTCTGGGTACTGATTTCTCAAGATTTATGCACCCAAATTGCGTGAAAATGTAATCACATGTCAGTTCTAGTATAATATATTTGTCCAATGAATACCCGTTTATCATCTGCATTTCTTCTTGGTGTAGCAATTTTAATGGCCAGTAGCGTATTTTATTTTTCATCAGTCTTCTCACTGGTTTAACGCAGCCTACCACAAATATTCCTGTGTCATGCCAACCACTTCATCCCAGAGTCGCATTTCCATTTACCTCCTCAATTATTTGTTTGGTATATTCCAACTCCTGTCGGAGAACAAAAAGGGCGAATATGATCCTCTTTAAAAGACTCTGACAGAAAAGTGAGGAACCAGCTGTCTCATCCATAATTCCGTCCTTCACATGAAAGAATTTTGCATGGTGACATACACGCGCTCTTTTAACGAAAAACAATTCTAAAACTTGTTTACCAGTCTCTCTTTGTTGTGTAGCTTTCATACTCAACATCTGCCTCGCATTGTCGCTATATATATATATATATATATATATATATATATTCAGCATCTGACTCGCACTGGTCATTGCGACGACAAATTGCGACGGAACACTATTGGAGAAGGGGGAAAACATATGGCAGAAGAAAAATAAATAGTTACAAAATGTAGCAATAGATAGCGCTGTAAGTATCATAATTTAATAATGGTCGACTACAAATGACAAATGAACCATACAACAATGCATAAGGTGTACATTTGACGTTAAATAAACTGTACTACTCAATGTGCATGGTGTACAGGTGTGATAGTGTTAGTTACGTAAGCCCATCCACCACGGCAAGGTCTTATCACATCGGATGGGAAAAATCGGTTTTTAATTGCTCTGAGGCCAAAAACCGCATAAAAAGCAGCAATCAAAATCATATCGCGCAAAACATGTTCAATATGCTGTCCGTTTTCTGCAGCAAGTTGAAATCGAGATACAATATGTTCCACATCTGATCGAAATGTTTCCGGGATCACGTTCAGAATGTGTTGCTCAATGCAGCTAAGTTTGAAGTCGGCACACTGAACACATCCTTCAGATAGTCCCATAGCCAGAAGTCACACGGATTAAGATCAGGTGATCGGAACGGCCAGGCTGTAGGCAAATGACGGCTAATAATTTTAGCATTTCCGAAATGACGCTTCAGCAGCTACTTAACTGGATTTGCAATGTGCGGAGATGCGCTATATTGCATAAAAATGATCCCATCCACACATCCACGCTGTTGGGGAACTGGAATGACGTGGTTGCGCAGAAGACACTCAGTGACGGTACAGGTAACAGGACCGGAATCACCTGTCTCCTCGAAAAAATATGGCCCTGTGATAAATGATGCCGTAAACCCGTGCCACACAGTGACCGTTTCAGGATGAAGTGGTGCTGGCTGATTTGCGTGTGGATTTTCCGTTGTCCATATTCGACAATTCTGTGTATTGACGTATCCTGACAGATGGAAGTGGGCTTCGTCTGTCCACAAAATCTTCCACGGCCAATCATTGCCTCTCCCATGCGAGCAAGAAATTCTAAAGCAAAGATCTCTCGTGCTGATATGTCCTGGAAGCAACTCGTGGGTAACTTTGAATGGATAGCAAAGAAGGATGTTTTGTAGGATTTTACGCACCGTGCGAACGGATATGTCCAATGTTCAGGTAGCTCTCTGTGCACTGCATGTTTACACACCACCACTCGTTTCCTCCTGCATTGCTGTGATCACTGCTTCCACTGACGTCGAATCAACTAGTTTCCTCCCTCTACCAGATTGCACACCAAAAGAACCGTCTTTTAGAATTTCCGAATCATGTTCTCCAGACCCACGGCAGCCATCGGACCAACGCCTTTTTTCAAACACTTCAGTGCCCGGAAGTTCTGCAGAGCAACGTGTGCACAATATCATTCTTGTAATACAGTGTCACAAGCAGAGCGCGATACTGCATTGGGACAGTCATGGCGAACGTCGCAGAGGCGAAAGGAGGAAATGCCGCGTGCCCGGCACTTTTATACCAACTTCAATGGGTCGTGCGCATGACAGGTGTTTTCACTTACGTATTCTGACACATACAGCGCAGTCTATTGATCAATTTTCGCACTATTTTTTTCTCCTTCTGCCATATGTTTTCCCCCTTCTCCGATAACATTCCGTTGCAATTTCCCTGGCTCCTTTTTCGGCCTTGGCACTTTCTCATGTCTTTCTCTCCCACTGTTACTCTAATCATCCGTTTCTCTAGTTCTTCCCTATCACTGTCTCGTTCTTACCACTTTCACTGCGTCTGTCTAATTCTTTTTCTCTCCCACTGCCACTGTCTTCTACTTTTTCTCTTACAGTTGCTGCCTTTCTCTTTTTAATCACCATGTCTTCTCGCCACCAATGTCTTTGGAGACGGTTTGCGGCTGAGTTTTGACCCCAAGACCAGGAAACGTTAATACATAGGTATACAGAATGAGGAAAAGTAGGCAGATTCTTTTTCGTCTTAAAGATGGCCGTTGTGCGAGGGTGAGAGCGCCAGATCCCCATGCCTATTTATAGCCTTCACTCATCTCTCTTTTTCATTTCCTCTTTCTCACCTTTTGTTCACTCTGCTAACATCTACAGCGATCCCTCTTTCTCTTTTAATTCTATTGTCTCTCATTGTCCATCGCTATCTCCTGTTTCTTTGGAAATCACCGCCATTGTCTTCTTCCACGTATCTTTCTATTCCAGTGCCACTTTCTTTTTCACACCATCACAGTCTCTTCTCTCTTTCTCTCTCACTTTAACCGTCTCCTCTCTCTTCCATAGTCACTATCTCCTTGTTATTCTGTTTCAGCACGAAAAAGCACAAATACGTTTGCATGCCAAAATTTTTGGTGAGGAAGGACGAATAATGAACGAGGCAGCTGGTTCCCTACATTTCTGTCTGAAACATTTTAAAGAAATGCATATGCGCTTTTATTGTGTCTGTCAGGAGAATTTATCAGCTGATTTCCTTTTTTCCCTGTGACAGCAGAGTTTACTGCGTATATAAAATGAAATCTTTAGGTCAGTAAAGTTCTAACACGTAATTTATATACACTGAAACACTTACATACTTTGACATATGTAAGCAACAAATAAGCACGCATAGTGTAAGTCTGACACAAAAGCGTCTCCCGGTTAACGCAAGTTCACTGTACATTATTTTACGGTTTGATTTACAAGTACAAAGAATTTCGTGTGACAGCATAACTTTTGTCAGGTGCTTATGCCGCCAGGTGGTAGCAACGAATAATTTTCATGTCAAGGCAGCCTATATAGGCGTGAAGTATCAATTATACACAGATAGCGCGTTATGAAGTTTAATTGGAGAACAAATGACAACTAAAAACACAGTTTGGTAACCTCATAAACCTTGAGATGAGCTCGGAACGCTTCCCATGTGTTCATTATGCGAGTTTAAAATTCGTTTAGACCTCAGATCGCGTAATATATCCAAATTTTACATGCATAAGTATGGTAAATTTGAATCTGTGGATCTAGGTAACGGATAATTATATCGAAAAAATATTCGAAATAACTCCAGAACATCATTTTCACGTATGGTAAAAACTGCCGTGAATATAAATTATTATTCATTATAATAGTAGCCATTTCCACAATGTGGGTTTGTAACTATCAGGTGCGAAACTTGGAAGATATTCTAGTGCGTTAATGTGAACCGAATTTCGCTCGAAAAAAATTAGTTCAAACTTTAGTCAGCAGGTGCAGTTCTGGTGCTGGAAATGCAAGGAACACCCATAGATATGTTTCCTTATGTGGGCGGAAAAGGTCAAAAAAGGAAGAAAAGCATAATGTTGAATTTATTACGAGGATCGTCCACAAAGTAAGTTCCGTTTCTATTTCTACCCGCAGCAGCGCTACAATAGAGTTCCGAGCATGCGCGGCAGTTACTCTGACTCAAGGAGAAGACATGCTCTCCATTTTCAGATCGCTGCTACCGACGTGTGGTTTGTAGTGCTTCTTTATAATGTCAGCCCTAATTGAAAATGCCGCCGCATGTGAAATCACATCTGTGATTCGTTTTTAAGTGCAAAGAACGTTAAACCAAAGAAAATTCATCGGCAAATCTGCGAGGTTTACGTACAAAATGCTATGAGTGAGTCAATGGTTAGACGGTGGGTCAGATTGTTCAACGAAGGACGTGATCAAGTGCATGATGAAGAACGAAGTGGATGTCCGTCTTTAGTTAATGATGAACTGGTTCACATAACTGAAGAGAAGAGTAAGCACAGCCGTAAGTTTATACTTAATGCCCTTGCTATGGAAGTTCTGAAAATCTCATAATCACTAATTGACGAAATTATTACTGAACAACAGAAATTTCGAAAACTTTACTCACTTTAGGTACCCAGAATTCTTACTAAACAACACAAAAAAACAACGGATGGGCAGTGCACTTCAGCTTTTGACACGTTACAATGAAGAAGGCGATGGTTTTCTGTCTCGGATAGTCACGGTGCATGAAACTTGGCTATCGTACGACACCCTTGAAACAAAACGGCAATCAGTGGAATGAAGACACACTTCATTCCCAACAAAGGTTAAGCCTAAGCATATCTTGACGCCTCTAAAAGTCATGTGCACCGTTTTTGCGACAGAAAAGGCATTTTGCTGATTGATTTCTTACCACAAGGCCTAACAATCGTTGCACACCGTTACTGCGAGACCATTAAGAAATTGCACCGCGCAATACAGAACAAGCGTCGAGGATTACTGTCTTTTTTTTTTTATTTATTTATTTTTTTTTTTTTTTCGATAGTGTCCCACCTCACACGGCGAATGTGACCAAACAACTCTTACGGGAATTTCACTGGGACGTGTTTGAACATCCTCCGTACAGCCCGGACGTCACTCCTAGCGACTATCATCTCTTCCTACACCTAAAATCTGGCCTTGGTGGTCAACACTTCAACGATGATTACGATCTGAAAGAATATGTTACCACTACGTTGAATACACAGGAGGCAACCTTCTATGAAGAAGGCATCCAAAAACTTGTGAGTATAACGTTTAAATTTTGGCCCTGTACTATAGGACAGCTACAGAATCCCCGTTCTTTCAATAGGTATACAAATGCTCGCTAGGCAAAGAGCGATCCAGAACAATTGACCCCTTATCTCCGTGATCAATAGAACCCGAGATATGACGCCTGAGAAATGGGGCGCAGCTTTTAGGGACATACGTCGTGCACGGGCAAGTAGCTGTCTTATCCTACTGATCTTATCCTCTACAGCTTCCTTTTGTAACATGGAAGCTATCCCTCACGTCTTAACACAAGTCCTCTCATCTGCTCCCTTCATATTGTCAGGGTTTTCTATACGTTTCTTTCATCGCCGTTTCTGCGGAGAACCTCCAAATTCTTTATCTTATCAGCCTGTCACAAGTCAAATTTCTTAACTCTCTTCTTTCACGGTTTTCCCACAGTACATGATTCGCTGCCATGCAGTGCTGTACTCCAAACGTAGGTTCTTAGAAATTTCTTCCCTAAATTAATTGTAGTAGGCTCCTTTTGGCAAGTAATCCCCTCTCGCCTTTGCGAGTCTGCTTTATTTGTCACCCCTGTTTCTTCCCTCATGTCGTTTTCTTCCGCGATATAATAGTTCACTAACTTAGATATTAACCTTATCGCTAATCTCATTTCTACTACTTCTCACTACATTCGTCCTTGCACTGTTTATTATCACTCCATATTCAGCACTCGTTTGACTGTTCCTTCCATTCAGTTGGTCCTGCAATTTTTCCTCACTTTCTCTGAGAAGAACAATGTCAACAACGAGTGCTATCATTGATGTCTTTCACCCTTTATTTCCGCAATTGCATCTTCGGCCTATACACTAAAAAGTAGGGACAACAGACAGAATCCCAATCTTACAACCTTTTTTTATCAAGTCACTAAATGTTAAAGGGAATGTCCCGACTAATTGATTCACTCATTCGCAGACTCATCGTTGTCCATCCCAAACCTCATAGGATAAAATCTTGAAATTTACAGAGGGTGTAGATCTTGTACTGCACGTTTCATTTAAGAAGGGATTTTTCGGTATTCTGTCCGTAACGGAGAGGGTTTTTCTCTCGATTAGAAATAAAGAAACACGTGTTCTAGTATCTCTAGAAATTTAACCTGAAATAGGGTTGAAATAGTGAGTGAGATGTTTTACGCGTATATTTCATTACGAAAGCATTTTTAAAGCTAAATCTACAAAAATTTGAATTTGGCTTCTCAGTTAGCAATAAAAACTACTTGTTCACTGTTGTTGGAAATTAAATCCTAAAAGGGCATAATAAGGGATGAATATTTTTATGAAAGTATTTCATTGCGAAATCATTTTTAAAGCTAAATCTTTGAAAATTGGTGTTTGGCGTTCCGGTCAGAAATAAAAAGATACATGTTTCACTCTTCTTGGAAATACATCCCCTAAGGGGTTGAAATAGGACAGGACTGATTAATTGACTCATCATCGGCCAGCCCAAACCCCTAACGAACTTGAAATTTGGCAAGGGTGTGGATCATATGCAGTAGACATTGTTTAAGAAAGGATTGCCCTAAATTCCTCTCATAAGGGGGCGAAACAGGTAATGAAATGCTTTTTGAAAGTAAGCCGCTATTAAGGCAAGTTTGAAGCTAGAACTACGAAAATTGATAATTGGTTTCTCGGTCAGGAATTAAAAACTACTTGTTCAGAATTTTTGAAAATTCAATCACTAAGGAGGTAAAACAGTGGGTACAAGTTTTTACAAATAAATCATGTTTAACTACTAAAGTATTTTTAAAGCTACATCTATGGAAGCTGGTATTCCACCTCTTGGTTGGATATCAAAAACTACGTTTTCCAATGTTTTTGGAAATTCAACCCCCAAGGGGGGAAGAAATAGGGGATGAAAATATCTAAGAAAATATTTCGTAACATTAAAAAAAATTTAAAGTTAAATTTCAGCTCTCGGTTAGATGTAAAGAAAACTGTTTTAGGAGATGAAGGTTTCTATGGAAAAAGCTCCGTAAGAACTCAAAAGGCATGATTAACAAAAACCTTGAATTACACCCACCAGACTCGCTTTTTTGTCGGAAGTACATTCGGAAAATACTATGCGTCTATTGCCTTAATTAGCGTGAAAAGTTTAGAAGGTGTTGCAATTTATAACAACACAAAAATTCGATTAAAAGAAAACAAAAAAGAAATCTATGCAGGCCATGCAGTCTACACGAGCGTAACAGAGGACGGTAATCTAGTATTGTAGTGTATTACCGTTCTTTCACTTTAGTTTACTCCTCGTTTTGACATGCTTTCAACGTATTGAATTATTTTACATTATTCGTCGTCGCTTTTTCTGGATCGACAAATCACATGTACGTGTCTTGTTTCCATTGAAAAGGTCAACGTGAGAACTGCGTTTCTGGTGTCTTCATCTTTCAGAAAGCCAAATTGATCTTCCTCTAACAGATCCTCCATTTTTTCCATTTTTTTACATATTAAAGTCGTCAGCTGTTAAGTTGACTGTGCGATAGTTTCCGCATTTATCTGCCCTTGCTACCTTTGGAATTGTGCAGATGATAGTTTTCGAAAGTCTGAATGTATGACTCCAGCCTCGTACACTTTCCACATCAACTTCAATAAGCCTCATGTGATATTATGAATTCCACAGGAATTTTATTTATCTCAACTGCTTTATTCGATCGCAAGTCTTCCACATCTCTGTTGAACTCTGACTTTAGTTCATGATCTCCCGTGTCTGCGACACTGACTTTTATTTCTTCTCTTGTCACACCATGAAACGGTTCCTCCGCCTCACCGTGCTCTTTCTATCTACTCGCTCTCTCCTCTGCGTTTAGCAGTGGAGATCCTCATGCACTCTTAATGTCGATGTTCTTTCTGTTAATTTCATCGACAATGGGTTCGACTTTTTCTATGCTGTGTCAGTCCTTCCGACGACCCTTTCGTTTCGGATATCTTCACCTATTCCTTGCAGCCATTTCGCCTTGGCTACCGTTCGCTTCCATTAAGTGGTGTATATGTCCGTATTCCTCTTTCCCTGAGCATAGTACCACTTCCTTCTCTGTCTTGTTTATGAAAAGTTCTAACTGTAAAACTATTTAGCAAAACCCCTTTTGCGGAAAATGCTGCCTGAAGTGCACCTTGTTTAAATTTTCGTCCTTAATGAACTCAATATTATCCTAACTGAGAAGATTGCATGCTATAGCAGAGTGGTAATCTTCAATACTACGCTTCTTTCTGCATAATGCTAAAATGTGCTTTACTAATTGCCTAATGTTTCCAAAATATAAGATAATGAGTTCCAATAAAGACTGGAACACCACCTCTACACTACATACCAACAAAACAATAAATGGTTTCTGAGACTTCTCCGTCGTATTAACTGCATCATTGGTTCAGGGGCTTTCCATCGGATAATGTTGTGGAAGCTGAACAATAGTTCAACGAGACAGGTGCACTTAAATATGACAAGTAGCTGTCTCGCTGAAATACGATGCAGCTTCCACAACATTATCCGACTCAACTCCCGTGAACCAATGAAGAAAAACGATAAATGTTGTTTCACTCTACAATGTCTGAGAACATTATTTGCATTGCAGCAGGAAATGTTCTAACACTGATTATTTTCTCTCCAGTGTCCCCAGATATAGATTTGATACCAAGATACTCGTCTTGAGCATAAGCTTTTGCTATGTACATTTCGTTCATGTGAGACGTAATTCCTCTAAACTGTATTTAAATATTGTCAATGATTAATAATGAATTCAAAGAATAGCATTCTGTCGTACACTGAAAGATTTAACTGACAGTCAAAAGATTCAACGTTCAGTTACCGCGTATAAAATAACATTACAAATATGCTACTTCTGCATTACGTGTAAAATTTGCTAATGAGCACTGTTTCCTGATAACAGTTCAAGAAAGTTAGTTTTCGTCCTATAGATTTTTCTTACCTGCGCAATGGACAACGCTGATCAGCTCTGTTCGGCTTAAACGAGTGAGTTAAAACTCGGAACTGCAAGTGCTTGAAAGAAACTTTTGCGCGGCTAATAACATTTAAATTTTACTTTAGCTGCTTCAAAATAAGGGTTAACTGGTAATCAGGACCTCGCAGTAATGCAAGGCATTAAGCGAAATCGTTGTTTCAGACTGAAATTAGACTTTTAAATACTCAGAAACCGAACCACATTACGTGGAAACTTAAATCGCTCTTTGATATTGTCACAAACAGTGAAACTAATGGATGCAGAAACTGTAGAACAAAACGTACATTAAATTTCCTTTTTACTTTTGTTTAAAATGGTTTAAAAAATGGAAGATGAAAACAGATTGTCTATATATTAATGATAATCCACGCTAAACGGATCGCACATGCTGTAAATCACTTCAGAAAGGGTGACTCGGACGCCATATTCTTAGACTAATGCCCCAGGGAGAAGTACGTTTAACAAAGTAGAAAGACTAATAACTCCTTTGGACCACAAACTGTCAGACCTGAATTTTCCTCACGACCCATGAATCGCATGTAAATGACAGTGGAAAAACACCGAAACTCAAAGTAGAACTGGAGAACTTCCACAAAGCCGTCGACATTCTGGGCAGAATATGGCGCTCAGTATTAATCTACGGGTAGAAAGTCGTTGTTGTATTTAAAGCCCAGGGACAGCCTGACTATAGTTTCCAACTTGCCCTATGAACAATAGTTGCATGTCAGAGGAAGAATATACTCGCTGCTTGTTAAAAACCCTATTAAGGGGAGCTGAAGGTGCCTATGCTGCCCATGTTAAAATCACTAAGATTGAGGAACATTTACGAATAAACTACCAAATAGAAAAATTTGAATTTTTTTTACATGTAGAGTGGTTTAGTATTGTAGTTATGACAGAGGGATTTTGGAGTATCTTTTCTAGTTTCCTTCCAATATTTTTTTTTTATTAGTGACCCAAATTTTTTTTACAAATAATTCCTTTATAATTAAATTGAAATGAAACTACTGAACATATTGCCAAATGGCTGTGTTACAATGTAAGTTTGACCACTAGGAGTGTTGTATAAAAATTTCATCTGTCTAGCTTGAGTGGATTTTGAGAAAATGTTCCTTATATTCGAAAAATTCTAATTTACGGGAAATGGCTATCAAAGTTTCTCAATACATTCCTGCACTGTAGGATGGATTATCAGGGTCTTCTTCTTCATCCTCCAAAAGCTTCCTCTTCTGTCTTCTTTTATGGCCTGTTGTTCCATCATACTTCATATGCCTTTCTCTTCTTTCTGCTCCTCTTATCCTTTATCTGTCAATATTTCTTAGTGCTCGTACAGTGTTCACCCTAGCTGTAAATCCTAATGCCTTCAGAACTTCACACTTCACACTGTTCCCTTGGTTGTAGGTTGCTATTGCATCATAAATGCCAAAGTGCAGTGTTTTTATGCTTACAAACACCCTTTTAGGAATCACTTTCCAAATCAAATTGTTTACGCTCTCCTTAGGATTCTGCGTCTTTCCGTGTAGACGTTTGTGTAACAATTCTGGCTGTGCTAAGTCATGAAAAATTGGTTTTATTGTTCCCTCCTGATTCTTGTACATACTGCATATTACCCGCTTTACACAAGAAGTATAATACTACCAACAGGCGCAACACTGAACTAATTCGAAACGGTAAACAGCAAAGAAACGATGTACCGCGCTCTTATTCATTGTAGTATCGCAACTTGGTATTAGTGTTAATTTTCTTTTCCCTACGTTCTTCTTCTTCTTATATACACGGTTACTAAAACGTGGCATCGTAACCAGAACAAAAGTGTACGACAATATTAAATGGAGCAAGATGTTCGAAATTCTGAGGAAAATAGGAGTAAGCTGTAAGGAAATACGGGTAATATTTGTCACAGAAAACAATGTAGTCAACCCTTGCACACTCGCTGTATGCGTAACATAAGGCGTTGTATGCGTAACAGGCCGAGAAAATCCCAAGCAGTTCGCCAGGAAGCCACGAGAGGGTGTTAGATGCATTCAGCGGCCGCCCATTTCCTTTGTAGGCGTGGGGGAAAATGGTAATAACTCCACTTCTAGGGCGAGTAGAACAATAATTCAAAGTTTACATTGAAGAGGAATGTTCCAATTAATTTTCGGTAGCAAAAAAAAATCGTAATTTTATGGATTTGACCACCTCCGACTCCCCTTAAGGGCACCTTTATAAATTTCGAATTCATACTGAAATTTTAATTTGTATTTGGAAGTGGTCTAGTATGAAAAATGAAATGTGTCGTGTGGCGGGAGCGTCCCGTCGTTTAGGTTGGCCACCCGGTGCAACTCTTTTCGTTGACACCGCTTCGGCAACTTGCGAGTCAGTGAGAATGGAACAATAATGAAGACATCACAACACCCACTTCCCCGAACGGAAAAAAAAATCTCCAACCCTGCCGGCTCACTCATATGGCATTCTGTCATGCTGACCGATCAGCTGTCGAGGCGGTCCGTCTATTGATAAAATGGCTACTTAAGCGGGCCATTGAGGACTGCGTGGAACGTTCATGCCTTCATCTTACCCGATCCTCCAAGAGAACGGACAACCGACTGTGTCGGAATCTCGGGAACAGGGTGGGAAGTTCCTCGCAGTGTTCCTGCTATAGTAGTCCCTCACAGTCTCTCAGACTGTATCCCAAACATTCTGGCTATTTTAAAATGCTGTACAGTTACTACTACCCATATTACCAAACTATCCGTAACAGATGCTGCGTCTACTTTCCTTTGTGTGTCAAGCTGCAAAAACACCACCCCGCGAGCGCTAGTGGCCAGTATTCGACCAGCGCGTGTGGTAACCCTTCGGGCGGAGAAGCTGCCGTGCAACATTGACTACAGGCTGGAGTGGCTGCACAAGGAGGATGCAGGTACATCTAATGACTGTCTGCCTTTGTTAGCAAACACGTAGGAGTAATGTGTCGAGTCATTACAATAGAGGAAGCACTTGGATGCCTATGGAGTGAAGTATTAGAGACGGCAAGGTCGCAGCCAATTACGTATTTGCTTGTATGTAAAAATTATTTGCGAAAAGCGCGATATGTAAAGAGCCATTTCGCAGCTTTAGAAACGATTAATTTAATTAAACCCAGTATAGTGCACCATAAAATTAGTTACAATTTCACCCATTATTGCACACGACGGCTGTAGTAAATTTGAGGAGTGTTTTAGGTGTTTTTAGTGGTATTAAGCACAAACATTATCAAGTAAGTGAAGTTACTTATTTAAAAAGTATAGGGCAACCCTCACGTGAGGAGGAGGGGGTCATACTTCATCACGACAAATGTTACCAAAGCAGGAGAGGATGCTCCAAATTTAAAACAAAAAAACAATTCCGTAATTAATAGACGTCCCCTCAGGAGCAAATGATGTCTCTGTTCTGCTGATAGTGAAATTCCGTTGTTAGTGGCGGACGTAGGAGTTGAGATGATGATGAAGTCCTACGCATCTTGACAGAACGCAGGTGAATGATGCGGGAGACCCGCACCGGCGTATCAGGCAAGGTCCTAATGGAGATGGTTTGGCGTTGCCTTCCTCCGACCGTAATGAGCATGAATGATGAAGATGAAGACGACATAACAACACCCAATTATCTCGAGGCAGGTGAAAATCCCTGATCCCGCCGGGAATGGAACCCGGGACCCCATGCTCGTGAAGTGAAAACGCTACCGCGAGACCACGAGCTGCCGGCCGTAGAATATAGATGCTTTATCGAGTTACAGTAATCTGGTATAAGATAATATGGACAGAATTCTAATATACTGCGAGTGACAATTGTAATACCATTGCAAGCTACTTTGAGCACATTTAATCTTTCGCGAATTACTATAATGTAAAGATAAAATTCCTATCGACAATCTATACTTTTCTATCCACATCAGGGCTATCCATCTCGTGTTTAATGTACAGACAATCTGTTTTCATCGCATGAAATACAACTGGCTCACCACTGTATGAAACAATAGGCATAGGTTTTACTGTGCCCTGACTGTCCTCCACAGATACTTCAACACATTCGGTGTCTCTGCCCCGCCGGAGGTGGTAGTTCGGGGAACGGCGGGTGGCTGACGCCACACCTAGCGTGTTCTCACTATCAGTGACGTCTAGTTCGTGTTTCTCTCACGCGCGGGTCCGATTTGCCTCAGTCAGCACCCGGGCAATCTGCATCGAATGTCGATTTCGATTTACCTATTGGTTTATCTTCGTACCATTCTGTGGTGAAACTTGTGCAGGCAAGCGCAATTGTTTTCAGTTATCGCCCTTTATCTATAAAATAATTATTTTCAGCGTAATTACAAACAAATTTAATTTTTGTGGACATGTCTCAAAACAGGTGCGGACGCAAGAGGAAATTATTTGCAATTGAAAGTAAATTTGTAACAAGTATAAACTATCCCCCTCATCCCCTGGTTGCTCCTCTTCTCTCCAATCCCTGCCTCCGCCGCGCCTTCACCGTTGTGTCCGCCCTACCCTCCGCCTCTACACCCTACATCTCCTTTCCCAAGGTGGCTTCTGTCGACCCCCCCCCCCCTCTCTCCCTCCATTTATCCCTCCTATCAACTCTGATCCTCACTTCCTCCTCCCTTCTTCTGTCCTTTTCCCAGGCTCCCTCTCCCCCCCCCCCCCTTCTATCCTGTTCTCCCCTCCCCCAACCTCTCTCTGACTCCCTTATCTCCCCTGAATCCTTTTGCTCTCTTCTCCACTGCCTCTCCCAACCCTTCTCGTGTCCCCCCAGCCCCCCCTCCTTTTCTATGTCCCCTCCCTCCATTTGGCGCCCCTCTTTTCCTCCTTATCGGTTCGGATCCTCCCTCCTACCCCCCCCCCCCCCCCATCTGCCGCCGTGTCACCTCTATAGTGCAATTTTAAGTGAGTGTTCAGTGTTGCAAACAGCCAACATACTGCCGCCACTTGTGTTTTTTATCTCGTGCGAACAGAAGCCAGACTGTCACAGTGTTTTTTAACTGTGCATGTCTATTTACTATTTATTTTTATCGGCACCACTGACCGTTTGCTTTTATATTTTCTTCGTATCTTTTTCACCATTTTTCAGTTTTTAACAGCCACCGTTTTATCGCCTGCTTTTTTATTGTTTTCATATCTCCTGATTCTCTGATTTTTTAACTTTTTTGTAGGCTGCAGAGCGGCTTATTGTTCTGCTGCCACCCCGCCCATTCGCTGGGGGGGGGGGAGGGGGGTGGGGAGGGAATCGAAATCCAATAAAGAAAAAAAAGTATAAATTAAAATGTGTTTTGAAACGTGTCTATAAGAGTGAAATTTGTGTGTAACTATGCTTGAAGTAATTATTTTGTAGATAAACGACGGACGATACATTGAAACCAGATGCACTTACCTGCACACGATTTACCGCAGAATGGTAGAAAGATAAATAAACAGATACATCGCAACCGACGTTCACTACAGAGGGCCCGGGCACTGACTAATGCAAGTCGGCACGCACAGTAAACGGAACACACAGTAGGCGGCGCTGGTAGTCAGAACACGCTAGGCGGGGCGTCGTCCACACGCCGTTCCACGAGCTACCGCGTCTGGCGCGACGGGGACCCGGATTTGTTAAAAACCTCACAAGATAAAAGCCTATAGGAAAGAGTAGCGCGAGATGTCGCCGTAAAGGAAGAGTGCTTTTCGCTTTGGATAGCAGTGGATGCTGGCCACTGTAACTAACAGCTACAAGGTGAACCATCCCCCCATTTTTATTTTGCAGACAGCATATATGCACTTGGAACTGATTGTTGTTAACAAGCAATGACGACGTTGAAATCCGGCAGAGAAATTGTGTATCCGACGTACGTTAACAATGGTGTCTGTCTGCTGTTTATATCCAATAGGAACAGGCGGTTTGTCATCCTGACACAAATCAATAACTTTATCTGGGCCGAGAAGTGAAACGATTTTCTCGAGGCCTTATTGAAGACTTAGCAAAACGTAATGATAATCGGCTTGTGGGCGACTGAGTTTTGAGGGAACAGTTAATCGGAGCTGTATCTTTTCCAGGAAAGCAAGCGAATACATGTGCGACACCTCGATATACTGAACCAGAGTTCTAGGAGGTTCGCGTGTAGGCCAGGTAGAGTATCGAGGTGCGGAAAACTTCAAACCGTCGGTGCTCTTCCACAGACACACCAAACATGGCTACGTCAACGATGACCTTAAGAAGATCTGATCCTCCAAGCGCTGATGTCCTGCGGCAGATCGTAATATCAATGATTTAGCTGCTACCGGAGTCTGAGACAGAAATTCTTGTAGTTTAGTTGTATGAGGCACCCTCATTTTTTATTATTTTTTTCGCACTTAACAATTTACTACCATAGCCCCACCATCATTTTTACTCCGTCCTGTCGGAAATTACAGAGTATTTGAGATGTTCTGTAAGACAAAATTTCGTAAGAAGTTGAAAACTTTTCTCCTTTATCGTATCTGGCGTTTGGGAGCAAGTGAAGATGTGCCGATTTCTTTTTTGCCATCGCTTATTTGAATAAGGTGCATTTTCCGTTTGTTAGAAACTGAAAATATAAAATTTTGTTTAAAATGGGGAATGAGGACACTGATAGATATGCGATGAGAAACTGTTACATAGGTACCCCAAACAGTCACATTGTATTAAACGTTGATGTACATATGTGTAAAGAATAAAAGTCGACTTACATGAAGGAGTCTCTTCATTATCTTTACCCATGCACAGTAATTACATAATGCGAGTGCGAGTAAACCTTGTGATGCAGAAACGACGACGTACGGAGGTCTGGATCTGGGCGTGAATCGTGCACAGATAGCCAAAGCGATTAAGGCGATCGTTCGCGTACATCGGAAAATCAGGTTTCGTGTCCCGGTTCGGCACAAATTTTCACTTATACAGCTGATGGATATCCGTATTCGCAACTGTGAATATATTTTCATGTTGACTGAATCTTCCATCGGTTCTTGGTAGAAAAACATTATAATAAATGAAAAGCACGGTTGCTTTTGTTCTACAGTATTCCTTTTACTGTGTTAACCGGTTTTCGGCTTACAAGGCCATCTTCAGTCATATAAAGCCGAAAACCGGTTAACACAATAAAAGTAATACTGTAGAACAAAAGCGACTATATTTCATGTGTTTCATAGTGGTTGTAGTCGCCGCAGAGCTTTTTTGTTCGGACAAGTATGCATGTCCGAAGGAGCATTGCATTGTCTTTCTTAACAACATAGACACCACGACACTGTATAATAGTATTCTCAGTCACAAGCACGCATCGAACAAATTTGCTCCATACGTCCTCTTGTTACAATAAAATTGCAGTAAGCCACCATACATTACATTGATCCCACGCTACGGTAGCTTCTGACGTAAAGAGTTTACTGAGAATATCTTCTTTGGCTTTAGTAGTTCTAGAAAGTGGTTAAGTGCAGCACGACATCCGCTTGGGGAAGAAATGTCTTAAAAAGACTTTAAAAGCCGTAACTTTCCTTCCTAATCAGATGTTTAGTTATGTAGAGTAGCAGTGTGCGAACAAATCAGACCGAAGTTGATTAACGTAATATGTCGAGTTTTAGTACAGGTTTAAAGTTAGAAGGACCTATTTTGTCGCGTATCACCACATTTCTTTTAAGACTTGGAGTCTTAATAGCATTTATAAGCACAGGAATACGCAGTATGATCTCATAGCCGAATAAATAATGCAGTGGGAACGGTGTGTGTTTCGTAATAGTAGCACAGAACACGTGTCTGTGACTTCAAAATTGATGTGCATTGCAGGCCCACATCTATAGCATCTAAGCAACTACACTGTTCAAACAAAAAATCGCAACGCTAAAAACTTAATATACAGCAACGAAATTGCGGAAATACATTTGTCTAGGTAACATATTTAAGTGATTAAAATTGCAAGGTTATTGTAACTACATAAACTAAAATCATTTTAATACTATTTGCCATGTTACTGTTGTCATTTCCTAGGTAACTATCATGTAAAAAAGATCCTGTAAGTGTGAAACTCTGATCCGATGTAAGAGAGAGCCTGGTGGCCCTAATCAGATCAGGCTAAATAAATAAATTAAACACGCTATTATAGCTAATGGAGAATCCTCGTGCTGTGAAACAACATTGCTCGATCATAAAATTGGAGTGTGGGTGACAATATCCAGGTGACGCATTGTTGGACCTTTACTTTTTGAAGAAACCATGAACAGTGAACGATACTGTTTAATGATCGACGATTTCATTGGTTAGCTACAGGATGACGAAATCAACAACTCATGGTTTTCAACGACAAGATAATCCTGCTGTGCACACAGCTCACGACACTACGGATCTTCTGGAAGAGGTTTCTGGGAAAAGTGTCACCTCAAGCAAATATATTTAAATATGTTGTACCATTATGTGCAGCGTTCTTCAAAAATCCCTCTTACGCCAGGATTGTACAATACTTTAAATGCACTTCCAAAGAAGAACACTGACCTGGTGCTGTGAGCAATGTAGAATTCACAGTGCCGGAATGGATGGCATAAGCAGTCGAAAACAGACAGTTGTACCCCTTCTCTGAATTGATCGTAGTGCAGCCGACCATCATTTCAGCACTCGACACTGGTTTCTAATAATCGCAGAGGGACCACTACAAAACATGTCTTCGTCCATTTTATTTGCATACCAGCACGCACTCAAAGACAGTTGGAGCAATTTTAGTGGGATATCCGGCACACCTTTGAAGATAAATGGCATAATTTTAATGCGATACTTACAGTGCACTGTAGCACATTGTCTCATGATAACCGGATGCCTTATTTTCCGTCGTTTACGCTCAGCATACACATGTTTATTTGTGCAGTGAGTGTAAACTTACCTCTTGTTGCGGAGAGGAGAGGGTTTGGTTGCCGAGCAAGGCAGAGGAGCCCTGCAGTGGCTGGGCGGGGCAGACCTTCAGCGACAGACAGCTCGGGCCACTTTGCAGCTAATTAAAAACAGCCCTTTGCCGCTGACAGCTGCCACCCACCCTCTCCCCTCGTTATGGAGCACCTTAAAGGAGCAAAATTGGAATCCTCAGCTCTGGGTACACTAGGATGCTGCAGGAGGCAAGTTTTTTTCTGTTCCCTTACCAATGCATCTTCCCGAGACAAACTTCATCTGTTGATGTTTGCGAACGACATATGGACGTCGTAGTAAGAGAGTTTAGTACACACCACGCGGTATTGGCCACAGGGTATTACACTGAATATGGTCTGAAGTCACGTCATGCTTCTCTAAGGATATGAAAGGAAAAGCATAATGCAATAGCGGCATAGGCATTTTTTCTGTCGTCAAGAGTCGACAGAGAAAACTAAACTACACAGGGGTATGATTGTGGAGGTTCCAAGAATGAGCGTTCCCGTAGTGGTATTACACAGTCGTTGTACGTGCTCAGACTGACAGATATCACTGACATCAGGGAAAGAATTTTATGCAGGCATCGCTCTGGAAATCATGATAAATTAACTGAAGAGTGCCAAATGAACCATCCGTAATACATCTTTCCCAGACACGGCAACCGACTCTTTTTGTAGACGTTAACAGAATGATCTGCCGAGAAGCTTTGAGGCTATGTGTGTGTTCTCCTTCCTTTCTAGATGTCATTGGTCAAGACGAAATGATCTGCGGTGCCTCACATATTGTCTATTGTCTACCATGCAACCACAACACTGGCACTAATGCCAGCAGCGGGCAGGACCGGACCTATACAATGGTGAACACAGCATGAGGCTTCAGAGCGTAGTTGGACAGCTTTGTCGACGAGTAACTCACAACAGTACTACAGTGCTAGTGGTGTTGATAAAAAGCAGATCATTTACAACGATGAACAAAGCAAACATTGCATTCTACATCTACATCTACATCTATACTCCGCGAGCCACCTTACGGTGTGTGGCGGAGGGTACTTATTGTACCACTATCTGATCCCCCCTTCCCTGTTCCATTCACGAATTGTGCGTGGGAAGAACGACTGCTTGTAAGTCTCCGTATTTGCTCTAATTTCTCGGATCTTCTCGTTGTGATCATTACGCGAGATATATGTGGGCGGTAGTAATATGTTGCCCATCTCTTCCCGGAATGTGCTCTCTCGTAATTTCGATAATAAACCTCTCCGTATTGCGTAACGCCTTTCTTGAAGTGTCCGCCACTGGAGCTTGTTCAGCATCTCCGTAACCCTCTCGCGCTGACTAAATGTCCCCATGACGAATCGCGCTGCTTTTCGCTGGATCATGTCTATCTCTTCTATTAATCCAACCTGGTAAGGGTCCCATACTGATGAGCAATACTCAAGAATCGGACGAACAAGCGTTTTGTAAGTTACTTCTTTCGTCGATGAGTCACATTTTCTTAGAATTCTTCCTATGAATCTCAACCTGGCGCCTGCTTTTCCCACTATTTGTTTTATGTGATCATTCCACTTCAGATCGCTCCGGATAGTAACTCCTAAGTATTTTACGGTCGTTACCGCTTCCAATGATTTACCACCTATGGCATAATCGTACTGGAATGGATTTCTGCCCCTATGTATGCGCATTATATTACATTTATCTACGTTTAGGGAAAGCTGCCAGCTGTCGCACCATGCATTAATCCTCTGCAGGTCCTCCTGGAGTACGTACGAGTCTTCTGATGTTGCTACTTTCTTGTAGACAACCGTGTCATCTGCAAATAGCCTCACGGAGCTACCGATGTTGTCAACTAAGTCATTTATGTATATTGTAAACAATAAAGGTCCTATCACGCTTCCCTGCGGTACTCCCGAAATTACCTCTACATCTGCAGATTTTGAACCGTTAAGAATGACATGTTGTGTTCTTTCTTCTAGGAAATCCTGAATCCAATCACAAACCTGGTCCGATATTCCGTAAGCTCGTATTTTTTTCACTAAACGTAAGTGCGGAACCGTATCAAATGCCTTCCTGAAGTCCAGGAATACGGCATCAATCTGCTCGCCAGTGTCTACGGCACTGTGAATTTCTTGGGCAAATAGGGC
Source organism: Schistocerca americana (assembly GCF_021461395.2). Classification (NCBI taxonomy): domain Eukaryota; kingdom Metazoa; phylum Arthropoda; class Insecta; order Orthoptera; family Acrididae; genus Schistocerca; species Schistocerca americana. The sequence continues at coordinate 213,748,326 of NC_060122.1, read as the reverse complement.
GAGCTGAGTTTCACATGATCTCTGTTTGCGGAATCCATGTTGGTTATGATGAAGGAGATTTGTATTATCTAAGAACGTCATAATACGAGAACACAAAACATGTTCCATTATTCTACAACAGATTGACGTAAGCGAAATAGGCCTATAATTATTCGCATCTGATTTATGACCCTTCTTGAAAATGGGAACGACCTGCGCTTTCTTCCAGTCGCTAGGTACTTTACGTTCTTCCAGCGATCTACGATATCTATAACAACAGTTGCCGAAGTTGAAGTTTCATCAGAAGGGAACCAAAGAAATTTCGCAGAGTGAGCGAGAAGTGGCAGATTACGTACGACTGTTTCTACAAAATGAGTCGGTGGAATGTGTGGTGTCGTATACGCTCAACTGTGCGGACAATAGATGTGAGGAGAACAATGATGATGATACGTGCTTAACAAGTGAAGGTGATACTGAAACAGGTGCTCATCATCACTGCCGGACAGGGAGCCGTAAATCCCGTCTACAGTAGAACGTAGCGTAGGACAACCGTTGTCCAAGGAACGGGTATTAACAGTAATTACATTCATGGAGGATCATCCGCAGATTGGTAAAAAGACAGTTATGAACGGATTTCGAATGAGTCTGCATCAATATGACCTTGTAGTGCATAATAATAACTACGAATATTCAAGGGAGGACAAGTCACACTTGTTACAAAACTGGAGTTTCGCGTTTCAAGGATGCTCGATTCAGCACCGCGGGGTAGCCAAGCCGTTCAGGGTGCCTTATACGGTTCGTGCGTATACTCTGTCGGAGGTTCAAGTCCTCCCTCGGGCATGGGTGCGCGTGTGTGTGTGTTGTCTTCAGGGTAACTTATTTTAAGTTAGATTATGTAGTGTGTAAGCCTAGGGACCGTTGACCTCAGCAGTTTGGTCCCATAGGAACCTACCACAAATTTCCAAGGATGCTGGATTTAATTTACAGGATGTGCGTGATAGTGTGCCACTACGTCATGCACATTTAACTGCGCGCGACATAGAGTGCAGTGATTTCTAGGGAAGTAGTGGGTAGTTACATAACTTCAAGCAGTGCTACAGAATTGGAAGAGGAAAGGTAACGAAAGTTCAAGCAAAGCGTCTAATAGGCGATGCACAGCAAACTGCGGAATCGGCCCTAAAATTTGTAGATTGGACAAACAAACTTATCCCATCATTCACTAAGGAATTTGTTTTCAATTCTGACCAACTTGCATTTAAAGAAGAAATACTTGTGACAGGAACGCTGGATGTTGTATTCGTATACAATTATGCCGATTGTTAATCTGGATGGTAGATTGGCTGGAATGTTATTCACTGTGCTGCAAGGAGTTAGACGTACTCTGTTCCCCCACGATTCTTTCTCATGTGCGTGCCATTACACGGGCAGTAGGGAATATTTACATCACACTTAGCAAAACTGGGAAAAGGGGCGTAAGAGTACAACTTCGGTATGAACGCTGCTTTTGGCCAAGAGCTGGTCAAAATAACGTGCTTTTGCTTGATTCCTGGTCTGTTATGAAAATCATACTCCTTCAGAGCAAACTACCCCTCCTGAAAGGGGTGTGACATTGCACTTCATACCACTTGAAACCTCTGAATAACATCAGCCTCTGAATGATTAGTTTTTCGTGCCTATAAGACATATCATCGCACTATCTGTTGTTACACCTTAAAGGAGAGCCAGTTTCACGATGAATTCCATAATAGATTGTTTCGCATTCGATAGCATGCGATCACATTCCATCAGTTCCCATCACCACGTCACACCAATATACTTGTATATGCATTCCTGAACAATGGATATGTAGCTGAATGTCCCGCACGGTTTGTAACTCACAAGGAGCTCGCCTCCGATCGTAATGGTGTGAACATTTGTGATCTCTGTGACGACCCATGTTTTCATTCGGTGTTTATGGTGCAAGTTAATGGTTTATTTTGAACATTTCTTGAATATCGATGATCTCCATTTTCAAAAGTATAACTCGTATATCACATAGAAGGTTGATCTCTGCACCTCCCGGACACTCTTTTATGTAGCCTCCCGATGCGCATGGTGAGTCATTAGCAGCTAATATTTTTCCTGTCATAACTACTAACACAACGTTTCAAATGAGCCTCACTAAACATCGAATTTGCAACCTCGCGCCCAATGGGTCCTTGTGAGAGTGACCGTTTGAACGTTGTCTTTATACATGGAACAGCGAAGCAGCTTTTTGGTTTGTTGGTTGACTGTTTATTCATCCATAGTTCATTTACAAAATGGCGTCAGATATGTCATCATAAATGAAAAAGGAAACTAGAAGGCTATTACAAATGATTGAAGCGATTTCATAAATTCACTGTAGCTCCATTCATTGACATATGGTCACGACACACTACAGATACGTAGAAAAACTCATAAAGTTTTGTTCGGCTGAAGCCGCACTTCAGGTTTCTACCGCCAGAGCGCTCGAGAGCGCAGTGAGACAAAATGGCGACAGGAGCCGAGAAAGCGTATGTCGTGCTTGAAATCCACTCACATCAGTCAGTCATAACAGTGCAACGACACTTCAGGACGAAGTTCAACAAAGATCCACCAACTGTTAACTCCATTCGGCGATGGTATGCGCAGTTTAAAGCTTCTGGATGCCTCTGTAAGGGGAAATCAACGGGTCGGCCTGCAGTGAGCGAAGAAACGGTTGAACGCGCGCGGGCAAGTTTCACGCGTAGCCCGCGGAAGTCGACGAAAAAAGCAAGCAGGGAGCTAAACGTACCACAGCCGACGGTTTGGAAAATCTTACGGAAAAGGCTAAAGCAGAAGCCTTACCGTTTACAATTGCTACAAGCCCTGACACCCGATGACAAAGTCAAACGCTTTGAATTTTCAGCGCGGTTGCAACAACTCATGGAAGAGGATGCGTTCAGTGCGAAACTTGTTTTCAGTGATGAAGCAACATTTTTTCTTAATGGTGAAGTGAACAGACACAATGTGCGAATCTGGGCGGTAGAGAATCCTCACGCATTCGTGCAGAAAATTCGCAATTCACCAAAAGTTAACGTGTTTTGTGCAATCTCGCGGTTTAAAGTTTACGGCCCCTTTTTCTTCTGCGAAAAAAACGTTACAGGACACATGTATCTGGACATGCTGGGAAATTGGCTCATGCCACAACTGGAGACCGACAGTGTCGACTTCATCTTTCAACAGGATGGTGCTCCACCGCACTTCCATCATGATGTTCGGCATTTCTTAAACAGGAGATTGGAAAACCGATGTATCGGTCGTGGTGGAGATCATGATCAGCAATTCATGTCATGGCCTCCACGCTCTCCCGACTTAACCCCATGCGATTTCTTTCTGTGGGGTTATGTGAAAGATTCAGTGTTTAAACCTCCTCTACCAAGAAACGTGCCAGAACTGCGAGCTCGCATCAACGATGCTTTCGAACTCATTGATGGGGACATGCTGCGCCGAGTGTGGGAGGAATTTGATTATCGTCTTGATGTCTGCCGAATCACTAAAGGGGCACATATCGAACATTTGTGAATGCCTAAAAAAACTTTTTGAGTTTTTGTATGTGTGTGCAAAGCATTGTGAAAATATCTCAAATAATAAAGTTATTGTAGAGCTGTGAAATCGCTTCAATCATTTGTAATAACCCTGTATTTAGGAAAACTGACTTATGCATACAATAATAATATCTTATGTAAACATATTTTAACACCTTTCATTTGTATTGCATCACTGGCCGCTTAACACACACACACACACACACACACACACACACACACACACACACACATACACTCGAGCGTGCACGCGCCTATCATTACAATTCTAATGATACTTCTGCCTTACTATTGAAATATTCATCTTGCCATCCTTCGCCTGTCTGGAAAAGCTGATTCACCATCTTGCAACACTATAACTCACATATGGTTTTTTCAGTAGTTTCATTAAATAGTATTTAATTGTATGCTAACAACAATATTTTTTTCTGTAATTTTGAAATTTAACGTATGAGTGAAACAAAAGATATTTGTAATTTCGTGTATATCGTAAAAGTATTTTAACGAACTTCGTAATTTTATGTATATTATTATTTGACTGGATCACTCTCAATAGGGAAATATTAGACAAAGTTAGATTTTTTTTTTTTACTTGTTAGGAGCTGGGCGTTGCCTTGTCACGTCTAGGGTGGTCGACCTGTGCACTGCAGTACTACCCACAATACAAAATTGATTTGTGTAACTTTATCAAGACGAGAAGTTGGTCCACGCGAAGTCAAATGATATTCTGCGAGAGGCAGTCGAAGCTTTGACTTTCTGTACAGTTTAAATCCATAGTTACCGCTCCTCTCTGTGGTTTGGCAAAGTGATTCTGTTAGTTTCGCGTGTAAACTATTTCATTAGCACACATTTGCTCGTATAAGCTGGACAATAATTAGGCTGCCCTGATAACCAACTGCTTGCGGGACAGAGTTTGTCCAGTTTGACAGGCGATCGAATTTATAAATAACATTATTGATTTGTTGTGGGTTACTCAAAATTTTTGTCGTACTTTCAGTTGACTTTGTCGTGTGTGATTAGCACTATTTTATAGCGGACGTTCAAAATTTACGCAGGAAAGGAGGAGCAAGTTACTTGTAAAATTAATATTTTGTACACTTTCCCCACTAATCATATACTACCTCAGAAACGTTTACCTTAATTTTATGATCCGATTTTTCTTAGGCAACCAATCATTTGCATAGTTTATTATAGAGGGGCAGGTTACAACCTTTCTAGAGTGCCCTAGATCTTGTGTTCAAGAAAGCGGAAAAACCTTAGAAATGGTCATCAAAGGAGCAAGTTACTTGTAAAATTAATATTTTGTACACTTTTCCCACTAATCATATACTACCTCAGAAACGCTTACCTTAATTTTATGATCCGATTTTTCTTAGGCAATCAATCATTTGCATAGTTTATTATAGAGGAGCAGGTTACAACCTTTCTAGAGTGCCCTAGATCTTGTGTTCAAGAAAGCGGAAAAACCTTAGAAATGGTCATCAAAGATCCTGAATCTAGTGTTGTACGGCGAAGATCAATAACTTATGACATTTCACTGTAGAAATCCAGTTGTTTATTATGAAATAATGATAATTATTTGGGTGTAGAGTCACGGCACAGGGTGTAGGAACCTCACTTGGGTTGGTTTGTGGGTTTGTGTGCACCTGATGGATAACTACATGTTTTGTGTTTGCAGATCAAGAATGATCCAATCGGGAAACTGGCGTTGATAGACTAGCGACTTGTAATATACAAGTACTGGCAGTTCTTCGTTTTTTTAATGTGGCTGTTAATACACACCGATTAAACCATCATCGAATGACTATGTGAAATTCCGCTTTAAAAATCATTTTGTTTGTAATGGGAAACAACGGGAAGCTAAGATGGATATTTAAGGGCTTTTATTTGTTGTAATACCAGCTGTTCTTCGTGTTTTTAATGTCTCTGTTAAACAAACATCGACCTACACTAGTTTGGTAACTCTCTATCGAACGAACACGTAAATGTAAAATCTTATGGGACTTAACTGCTAAAGTCATCAGTCCATAAGCTTACACACTACTTAATCTAAATTATCCAAAGGACAAACACACTCACCCATGCCCGATGGAGGACTCGAACCTCCGCCGGGAGAACACGTAAAATTCCATTTTATAAATCATTTTGTTTGGAACGGGAAACGAACGACCCTGTCTGTTCACACTGGGCGTCGTGTAAAAGACGCGGTGAGCTATATTTGTTTGGCCTGACTCCGGCTGCACATTGCAAAAACAAAATTGCTAGTACGTACGGAAAAACTAGAGAAAATGCGCCTGACGTCTCTTGCGAGGGACAACAAGTATATTATTGCTCTCACAAAAATGGTTACTGTACAAGTCCAGGTATCGGTCAGTGTCAGAGTGATTCTACGTCACTAACACTTCAGTTCTGGAAATATTCCGAACGACTAATAGCGCAGTTATAAAAATTATTAGAGTCGCTCCCTGTGACGTGCTTGCTGCACATTGAATCCATTATCTGTATGCTGGACACATCGGCCAGCTGCTTCCGCTGGTGTGTGAGTGATTAGCATAGGCGTGACTCTGCCACATGGTTGGTGCTGCCGTGGTTTCTTCCGGAGTAACGAGGCAGACGTGACGATCATAGCCCAGCCCTGGTGATGGTGGCTGAAGCCAGGAAGAGGTGAAAATTACCCTAGCGATGGTTATATACAGGACTGAACCTCACATTTTTAATTTGTCTTAAACAAAGCGGTGTCTGTCACACTCCGATCATATCTCCAATAGTGCTGGTAGCAGCACGCTGGCAGGAGACTGTTTACTGTATAATTTTTAACGATGTCTCATCTCAAATAATGTTTTTTCCTCCGATTTCCCGCCTTTTTTTACGTTTCTACAGTTTCAGTGTCAAAGGCAGCCTAATAATGGTGTCAGTGTTCTCAAGTCACTAATAATGCAGGGATAAGTTCCTTACAGAGAAACGTACAGCTGGTACATAGCAGGAGGTTATTTGTTGCAGTGCGTTAATTGTTTGATGTGTGATATTGGTGTATTTGTTCAGTATACAGTGTGATAATCGTTAAAAGTTTAGTATTTGTGTCATTCGTTGACAATCTTGATAAGTGGGAGAAAATTGGTAAAAAATGTAACAATTCAAGAATGTAACAGTTTTTTTGCAATTTGCAAAAAGCAATGGGGAATATTTATATAATAGAATGAATACAAAAATTCCATTGTTTTTAACACACTACAATGCAGGGACAGTTCCCACGCTGTGTAATGTAGACTTGCTACATAGCAATGGTTTACTTGTTTCAGTACTGGACTATCGTAATTGTTAAACAATAAAGGTCTCATGTTTTCATTCGCCTTTGCTTTGCACTCTTGAGAAGTGGGTATGTGCCATATGTGACGTCTCCCGGCAAGACATTCATAAAATAGTTGTAATATATGCGATAAAAGAAACATTTGTCTGTATTAATATTATTATTATTATTTAATTTCCGCATGAACGGTTGTCGATTATGTAGACTCTGTAAGAAAGAAATAATCTTTTTTCATTTTTATCTTTTTGCAGTAATTATGGATCTATATTTTGGAAATAATGTCTGTCGTCTGTGAGTGTACAAATCGAAACAGACAATGATAATTAATTGTGTTGTACTGCACACATCTTACAAGCTACTTTCCAGGCAGGATAAAAAAGATGACAAAGATGCATATTAAGTTGCAGGTATATGAAATGCTGAATATCCTTTTTTCCAAAAGCTCTTTTCTCTGCCTCGTGATGACTGGGTGTTGTGTGATGTCCTTAGGTTAGTTAGGTTTAAGTAGTTCTAAGTTCTAGGGGACTGATGACCATAGATGTTAAGTCCCATAGTGCTCAGAGCCATCTGAACCATCTGAACCATTTACCACCAGAAGGGCGCGGGATTAGCCGAGCGGTCTAGGCGCTGTAGTCATCGACTGTGTGGCTGGTCCCGGCGGAGCTTCGAGTCCTCCATCGGGCATGGGTGTGTGTGTTTGTCCTTAGGATAGTTTAGGTTAAGTAGTGTGTAAGCTTAGGGACTGATGACCGTATCAGTTAAGTTCCATAAGATTTCACACACATTTGAACCACCGGAAGGACGTTCTTACTCATTTGTCTGAAGGTGGCCACAGTAGTTGTCGAAACCGGTCACCATAATAAATAAATTGTGATCAAGACTGTTTTTGATAGTAAATCCTGAGGTGCCTGATTACCAGTGCTAAATCAGGTATTCAACAGACGACAGGCGAGACTGATTCCAATGTGGTGTTCTGTCAAATAGGGCTTTCCCCTCTCCACGACTGCACTCCAAGCTTGACTTTTAGTACTACGCCTTGGATGCTCTCGCCTCACTTGAACGGACGCCATACTGCTGCCGGCAATTTGCCAATTACTTATACGGCGTAATTTACGACGGGTGCACCCAACATTTAACACGCCTGACACATCACGACACCTTTTTCTTGGAACGGTAGAGTGTACCAGCCTAGACCTGACCAGTGAGTGAGAGATGAACTCCAAGAATAAGCACTACGCCTCCCATCTTAATTTTCTTCGTTTTCTCCTTCATTCCTCTCCATTACTTCTGTTTTTTGTTGTGCCCCAGTGTTTTCGGGCCTTGTGCGATTAGGGAAGTCTCCCCCATCGAACACAGCTGGAAAAAAAGAAAGGGGGTACGTCTTTGACTGGTATTCAAAACGTCCTTGGTCCCAGATTCGAACTTCACCACTGCTTACACTACGAACAGAAACCAGTAGTAATGGCGGCCGAAGACCTCCAGCATAAGAAGTCAACCTCGTTATGCCAATGGACTTGTTAAAGAGGGCGGAGAAGCGGACAGAGTTTCTGGGCACCCTCTTGGAGTACCCCTAAAAGACAGAAGAATCAGATGCGAATAACGGTAAGAAGATGCAGAAGGCAATGGAAACCACTGTAATAAAGACACATAATGTGTATCCACAGGACATGTGGCCTCTTGAAAGGAGGTGCACAATTATGTGTGGCACGGTACACTTATATGTGGCACCCGAATATTGCAATGATACTAATGTAAAATGAAATGAAACTATTATATTCTAAACGATGTATATCTCTGATGGGCTCTATAAAGCAGATCGCTGACTTTGCTTGACCGTAGAATCAAAGATACTGGTTCTGGTCCGAGACTGTAGTGTTTGAGTAAGAGAGCGCTTGGCGCACAGCAGTGAGTGTGAATCAGTCTGTGCGAGAAAAAAGATGCAGTAGGCATTCTTTGTGGTGTGCACTGTAAAGCCACCAAGTGTTAAGTTATAACGTAGAAATTTTCTCAAAGCAATACCTTGTGTTATACCGCACGTAAAATAGGTAATTAAAAGTGATGAGTGATTTTATAATGGATTATACAGTGAAATGATGAAATGTAAAATTGTGACAAGAAAGGATTACTGGATTGATATTACAAACAGGCTTTATAATTACATGTATTATTGGAAATACAAATGAAGCAGAAGTCTTCTCGCAATTAAGTAATTTTTTATTACTTTCCTTTTGCTAGCTCGTTAGTGTAAATGAGTTGGCTGATGATTGGTAACAGTGAGTTCTATGCTGAGTAACCCCAAAATGTACGTAAACAGATTTGATACATAGGCTAAACAGATATTTCCCTATCGTAATGGATGTAAGATTTGCTAACACAGGTATGTGTAATTTGATGAGTTGTCTTTATGAATTTTAGCGATGTTAGAAAATATTTACTGTACAAATCTCATTGTTTGTGACTACAGCAAAGAAGGTTTTCATCTAGTTAAGAGAACTTAATTTTTCTGAGTAATTTAATTTCAATTCTCAGATGTTTTGAAAAGTCAATACTTAACTACGAATACAACTTCACTATTGAAAAAGTCAGTGTTAGTTTTTCACCCAAACCACTACCGCCTCCCTGTCCAGGTCATATGTTTTTTTTTTTAAAGACATTTAGTTTTTCTTAAATGTTTTCATTTATCGTCCAAGAGAATGTAGTGTATATTTCAAAGTATTACGGAAAGCATTGCACACCATTGAGCCTTAGCTACTATATTTTATTCCTCTTCAGGAGAGCACAGAATACAACGCGGTCCACCGTTGCTGCTTTAGAAAAATGGTTCAAATGGCTCTGAGCACTATGGGACTCAACTGCTGTGGTCATCAGTCCCCTAGAACTTAGAACTAATTAAACCTAACTAACCTAAGGACATCACACACACACCCATGCCCGAGGCAGGATTCGAACCTGCGACCGTAGCAGCAGCGCGGCTCCGGACTGGAGCACCTAGAACCGCACGGCCACCGCGGCCGGCTACTGCTTTAGAGGTAAGACAATTTTATTTATCGGTTTTGAACAGGGCCAGAGGATTCAGTATTTTGCAGTGACTATATTTGTTTATTGGTTCTGGGAGTTGCTTTGCCCAATCAGTTCGTATAAAGTTCTGCTAACAATAACACTAAGTAAGTACAGTATTTGCAGTTGCAACATGCTACATTATAACTCCAGTTTTTTTATGCATTCGCAGTTCAGGTATTCATGTAAGTATTTCAATAATTTTAAAGAACGTTGCACTCTGATCGAAAAAGTGTCATGATGATCCCTCCATTGGCAAAAGATTCTGGACTAGTCCCCATTCAGATCTTTGGGAGGAGATGGTCAAGGGAGAGGTGATCATGGGAAAATAATTGAGTAACCAAAGCAAGGGTAACGTTCTACGAGCCGGGGGGTATAGGGAAGAGAGAAAATCTGAAGAAGGAAATGCTAAGGCTCAGTCTAGACTTAGGAAGCCTCTGAGTGAAATGGAAAGAAACCAGGATTTCTAGTAAGACGCCCTGTAGTATAGTATCAACAGCAGCAGATAATGGTATAACGGGAGTAGGATTCATTATGAATAGGAAGATATGGCAGAGAGTGATTTACTGTGAATAGCTCAATGACAGGATAAATAATCAGCATTGGCGGCCGAAGACTTCCGGCATATGAAGTCACGCTCATTCTGCCAACGGCCTTGTCAAAGAGGCCTGAGGAGCGGATAGATGTTCAGGGCATTCTTGTCCTAGGGGTCGGAAACTGCTCCTAAAGGCAGAACAATCAGCAATGATCAAAGGGATGAGGATGCAGAAGGCAATGGAAACCACTGCATTAAAGACACGTAACGAGCATCCGCAGGACAAGTGGCATGTAATTGAAGAAGTGTCATGATTTCTCCATTGGAAAAAGATTCCGGAATAGTCCCCCATTCGGATCTCCAGGAGGGAACTGCCAAGAGGGAGGTTACCACGAGAACAAGATTGAATAACCAAAGAAAGGATAACGTTCTACGAGTAGGGGCGTGGAATGTCAGAAGCTTGAACGTGGTGAGGAAACTAGAAAATCTGAAAAAGGAAATGCGAAGGCTCAATCTAGATATAGTAGGGGTCAGTGTAGTGAAGTGGAAAGAAGACAAGGACTTCTGGTCAGATAATTATAGGGTAATACCAACAGCAGCAGAAAATAGTGTAACTGGAGTAGGATTCGTTATGAATTGGTAGGGCAGAGAGTGTGTCACTGTAAATAGTTTAGTGACAGGGTTCTTCTTACCATAATCGACAGCAAACCAACACCGACAACGTTAGTTCAGGTATAGATGCCGACGTCGCAAGCTGAAGATGAAGAGATAGAGAAAGTGCATGTGGATATTGAAAGGGTAATACAGAATGTAAACGGGAATGAAAATCTAATAGTCATGGGAGACTGGAATGCAGTTGTAGGGGAAGGAGTAGAAGAAAAGGTTACGGAGAATATGGGCTTGGGACAAGGAATGAGAGAGGAGAAAGACTAATTGAGTTCTGCAACAAGTTTCAGTTAGTAATAGCGAATACCCTGTTCAAGAATCACAAGAGGAGGAGGTATACTTGGAAAAGGCCGGGTGATACGGTAAGAATCCAGTCAGATAACATCATGGTCAAACAGAGATTCCGAAATCAGATACTGGATTGTAAGGGGTACACGAGCAGATAGACCCAGATCACAATATAGTAGTGATTAAGAGTAGGCTGAAGTTTAAAAATGTGAAGACGTTGAAAAAGAAATGATTGTCAGAAGGACAGAATCAGTTTTCTGGAAAGTCAAAACAACCTTCGGTGACATTAAAAGCAAGGGTGATACCATTAAGAGTGCAACGGGAATTGCACTGTTAAATGCAGAGCGGGGAACGGATAGGTAGAAGGAACACACTGAAAGCCTCTACGAGGGGGAAGATTTGTCTGATGTGATAAAAGAAGGAACAGCAGTCGCCGCTTTAGAAGAGATAGAGGATTCCAGTATTAGAACCAGAATTTAAAAGATCTTTGGAGAAGACCAAATAAGGCAGAATAGATAACATTCCATCAGAATTTCTAAAATCATTGGTGGAAGTGGTAACAAAATGACTATTCACGATGGTGTGTACAATGTATGAGTGGCGATATACCATCTGACTTTCGGAAAAGCATCATTAACACAATTCCGAAGACAGAAAGAGCTGACAAGTGCGAGAATTATCGCACAATCAGTTTAACAGTTCATGCATACAAGTTGCTTACGAGAATAATATACAGAAGAATGGAAAAGAAAATTGAGGATGCGCTAGATGACGATCAGTTTGGCTTTGGAGAAGGTAAAGGCACGGGAGAGGCAATTCTGATGTTGCGGTTAATAATGGAATCAAGATAAAAGAAAAGTCGAGACGCGTTCATAGGATTTGTCGACCTGGAAAAAGCGCTCAACAATGTAGAATTCTGAAAAAAGTAGGAGTAAGCTAAAGGGAGAGACGGGTCATATATAATATGTACAACTGCCAAGAGGGAATAATAAGAGTGGACGACCAAGAACGAAGTGCTCGTATTAAAAAGGATGTAAGACAAGGATGTAGCCTTTCGCCCCTACTATTCAATCTGTACATCGAGGAAGCAATGAAATAAAAGAAAGGTTCAGGAGTGGAAGTAAAAGTCATGGTGAAAGGGTATCAATGATATGATTCGCTGATGACGCTTCTATCCTGAGTGAAAGTGAAGAAGAATTACATGATCTGCTGAACGGATTGAGAGTAAATCTAAGAAAAACGATGGTAATGAGAAGTAGTAGAAATGAGAACAGCAAGAAACTTAACATCAGGGTTGATGGTCACTAAGTAGATGAAGACAAGGGATTCTGCTCTCTAGGCAGTAAAACAACCAATGACGGACGGAGCAAGGAGGATATCAAAAGCAGACTAGCAATGGGAAAAAGGGGATTCCTGGCCAAGAGAAGTCTACTAACATTAAATATAGGCGTTAATTTGAGGAAGATATTTCTGAGACTTTCTGGAGTACTTTCTGGGGTACAGCATTGTGTGGTAGTGAAACATGGACTATGGGAAAAGCCGAACAGAAAAGAATCGAAGCATTTGAGATGTGGTGCTACAGAACGAATGTTGAAAATTAGGTGGTTGATAAGGTAAGGCATGAGGAGGTTCTGAGCAGAATCGGAGAGGAAATGAATATGTGTAAGACCTTGATAAGGAAAAGGGACGGGATGATAGGACATATGTTAAGACATGAGGGAACGACTTCCACGGTACCAGATCGAGCTATAGAGGGCAAAATCTGTAGAGGCAGACAGGGATTGGAATCCATCCAGCAAATAATTCAGGACGTATATTGAGACGACGTAGGCTGAGACGAAGAGGCTACCACATAAGAGGAATTCGTGGCGTGCCCCATGAAACCAGTCAGAAGACTGATAACAAGAAAAAGGATTGTTCTCATCAGAATCGATAGCAAACCAACTCGAACACAACAATAGTTCCGTTATACATGACGACTCCACAAGCACAGGATGAAGGGACAGTCTAATGCGGTTTTAAGGGAGGTATTAGAAGAAAGGGTTAGGGAGAATATGGGCTTAGTAGTAGGAATGGGAGAGGAGAAAGAGTAATTGAATTCGCCGGAGGGGGTGGCCGAGCGGTTCTAGGCGCTACAGTCTGGAACCGCGGGACCGCTACGGTCGCAGGTTCGAATCCTGCCTCGGGCATGGATGTGTGTGATGTCATTAGGTTAGTTAGGTTTAAGTATTTCTGAGTTCTAGTGGACTGTTGACCTCAGAAGTTAAGTCCCATAGTGCTCAGAGCTATTTGAAACAATTGATTGAATTCTACAATAAACATCAGTTAGTAACAGCTAATACTTTGTTCAGAATCACATGAGGAGGAGGCATACTTGGAAAAGGCCTGGAGATAAGGAAAGATTTCAGTTAGGTTACGTCATGGTTAGGCAGAGCTTCCGAAATAAGATACGGGATTATAAGGCTTATCTAGAAGCAGGTATAGACTCAGATCACAATTTAGTAATGATGAGTGACCAGACGTTTAAGAGACTAGTCAAGAAAGTGGGATACGCATTTGCTGAGGAATGAAGAGACACGTTTGAATTTCTCGCAGGCTGCAAATAAAGCGATAATGAATAGCTCAGTCTGAACTTCAGGTATAGAGGAATGGACATCTCTAAAAAGGGCAGTTCGAAAGAAAACCGTGGGTACAAGGAAGGTAACTGCAAAGAAATCGTGGATAACAGAAGAAACATTTCACTTGATCGAAAAAAGAAGGAAGCACAAAAATGTTCAAAGAATTTCAGGAATACAGAAATGCAAGTCACTTAGGAATGAAACAAAAAGGAATTGCAGGAAAGTTAAGGCACAATAGGTACACAAAGAAAGTGAAGAAATCTAAAAAGAAATTATTGTTGGAAGGACTCACTCTGCATACAGAAAAGTCAAAACATCTCTCGGTGAAATTAAAAGCAAGGACGGTAATGTTAAGATTGCAATGAGAGATCCACTGTTAAATGCAGAGGTGAGAGCTTGTAGCTGGAAAGAGTACATTGAGAGCCTCTATGAGGGGGAGGCCTTGTCTGATGACATGATAGAAACGGAGTCCATAGGAAAGAGATAGGGGATCTAGTATTAGAATCAGAATTAAGGAGAGATTTAAAAGACTTAAAATCAAATAGGGCAAAAAGGATAGATAACATTTCATCGGAATATCTAAAATCATGGGTTGGTGGATGGAACGTATGAGACTGGCAATATACCATCAGACTTTCTGGGAAACATCACCCACATTTCCGAAGATAGCGAGAGCTGATATGTGCGAGAATAATCGTATAATCAACTTTACAGCTCATGCATCCGAGATGCTGTCAAGAATAATATACAATAGAATGGAAAAGAAAAGTGAGGATCTGATAGGTGACGAGCTGTTTCGCCATGAAAAGATAAAGGCAACAGAGTGGAAGTTCGACGGTTCGTTGCGTTTGTGGTGAGCTCGAGAAATTATTTTGTTACATCATATACCATGAAAATTAACAATCAGATCGCCCCACGTTGGGCGCCAAAAATGTTGTGAACTCAAGAAATTAAATGAAATAAAACACAAATGTTTCGTAACTAAGGGGTTCATTATGAATGTAATAGATAGCTTATGTGATCAAAACATGAAAGAAATGCATTTATTTTCTTGCTGTTTACACGAACCAAAACAAAATTACAGATCTCAGGGCCGATTTGACTGGGCGTGGACACGACTCAGTTCTTAAGGGGAAGGAGGAGGGAACGAATAGGCTCACCATTCTTCATTATCGTTCGTCTTGTACTGCTGTCGGCGGCAGGCGCTGCGTCAGTGCGGCTTGTCACCTCGGAGCCCCCATCAGCAAGCGCGGCTTTGCGGCGGGGCCCAGGTACGATCTCTGCGTTGTCTGCCCGTTGTCAATTGTGTGGCCGAGGCTGTGATATCACAGGGCCGGAAGGCGGATGTTGGCTATGGGTGGAAGAGCACCCATGTCCTCTCGCTTCCGTGGTGTCTCCACGACTCCCCTTTCTCGCTTCTCATCCATCTTCCTGCTCAACCCCACTTCAAAATGTTCTTCCTTTCAGTGTAGTCATTGGCGGACGAAATTTTCAGTGCAGCCCAATGACAGATCGCCGTTTAATCGCCACGCCTTGCTGTGCGGGGTGGAAATTTTCTATCTGGATTGGGATAGCGTGTGCCTCATGAATTGGCATCTTTCCCACGATTTCACATTCCTAATGTTTTCCGGCATTCCGAGGCTGTTGGGAGAGCAGCTACACAACACTTCTTCACAACCGCTCTCTCTGTGTGAGCTCTGGATAGAATCATGTTTGGGGTCCGTCTCAATATCTGCCAGCGCGAATGTCCCCACTGTCGAGGAAAACGTCTTAAGAATGTTGACTTCTTTCAAACGCCTCCCTGCGCCAGTTCCCGCGCCTTTTGCACGCTCCTTCCTATGCCCATAGGGTTCTGGAATTGTTGGCATATCCCTGCTCTCTAAGGCAGGTAAAATGACTGACGCGGGGCCAGAAGAACTCAGATACTTTCGCGCGTACATTCTTGGCGTCCTGTCCTACTGGCTGCAGATGTCCATCAGCTCTCGGCACGCTTCTCGTTGTCAGACAGGCCTACGCATCGTGTCCCTCCTTGAGCGAGGCGAGGACATCGCCCCGGCTTCACGTTGTGTGCCTGCAGAATGACTGCAGTGTCTCTCTTCTTGGGGGCTCACCGCGGGGTGTCTGGCTTCTTCCCCCTCCTCGGCCGCTCGCGGCGACTTGGCGAAAGTGGCTGAGGTCGGACGTATTACACGTTTGATAATGGAAGCAAGACACGTTCATTGGATCTGAATAAAGCCTTCGACTATGTAAAATGGTGAAAGATGTCGAAATTCTGAGATAAATAAGGGTAATCTGTAGGAGAAGACGGACAAGGTACAATATATACAAGAACCGAAGGAGAACATTAAGACAGGAAGACCAAGAACAAAAAAAAAAATGGCTCTGAGCACTATGGGACTTAACTTCTGAGGTCATCAGTCCCCTAGAACTTAGAACTACTTAAACCTAACTAACCTAAGGATATTACACACATCCATGCCCAAGGCAGGAGTCGAACCTGCGACCGTAGTGGTCGCGCGGTTCCAGACTGTAGCGCCTAGAACCAAGAACAAAATGCTCGAATTAAAAAGGGTGTAATGGAGGGGTGTAGCCTATATATCAAAAAAGCAATGAGGGAAATAAAAGAAAGGTTCAAGACTGCGATTAAAATTAAGGGTATGGGATATCAACAATAAGATTCGCTGATGACATTGATATTCTCAGTGACAGTGAATAATATTTACAGGATGTGTTGAATGAAATGAACAGTCTAATGAATACAGAATATGGATAGAGACTAAACAAAAGATAGAGGGAAGTAATGAAAAATAGCAGAAAGGAGAACAGCTAGAATCGTAAGTTGAGAATTGAGGTTTACGAAGTAGACGAAGTTAAGGAATTCTTCTACCTAAGCAGCAATACATCACATGACGGACAGAGCAAGGAAGGATAAGAAGCAGACTAGCACTAGCAGAAAGGGCATTTTTTGACAAGAGGAGGCTACCAGTATCAACCAGAGATCTTAATTTAAAGAAGGCACTTCTGATAATGTTCGTTTGGAGCACAAGATTGTACGGTAGTGAGAGATGGAGTGTGAGAATACTGGTTCAGAATCGAGGCCTAACCTGCCTAATAGAAGTGGTGTTAGAAAATAATGTTGAAATTTAGGTGGGCCTGATAAGGTAAGGAATGTGCACGTTCTGCGCAGAGTCGGCAAGGAAAGAAACATATGGAAAACACTGACAACAAGAAGTGGCAGGATAGTAGGACGTCTACTAAGACAACAGGGAATAACTTCAGTAGTATTATGGGGAAAAACTGTAGAGGAGAAGAGAGATTGGAACCCATCCATCAAATAATTGAGGACACAGGTTCAGGTTGCAACTGCTGCTCTGAGAGGAAAACGTTAGCACATGAGAGAAAATTCGTGGCCTGCCTCATCAAACTAGTTAAAAGACTGATGACCCAACAAAAACGAAAGAAAAATACACTACCGGACATTAATCTGCTACACCAAGAAGAAATGCAGATGATAAATGGGTATTCATTGGACAAATATGTTATACTAGAATTGACATGTGATTACATTTTCACGCAATTTGGGTGCGTACATCCTGAGAAATCAGTACCCAGAACAACCACCTCTGGCCGTAATAACGGCCTTGATACTCCTGGACATTGAGTCAAACAGAGCTTGGATGGCGTGTACAGGTACAGCTGCCCATGCAGATTCAACACTATTCCACAGTTCATCAAGAGTAGTTACTGGCGTATCGTGACGAGCCAGTTGCTCGGCCACCATTGACCAGACGTTTTCATTTGGTGAGAGATCTGGAGTATGTGCTGGCCAGGGTAGCAGTCGAACATTTTCTGTATCCAGAAAGGCCCGTACAGGACCTACAACATCCGGTCGTGCATTATCCTGCTGAAATGTAGGGTTTCGCAGGGATCGCATGAAGGGTAGAGCCGCAGGTTGTAACACATCTGAAATGTAACGTCCACTGTTCATCGTGCCGTCAGTGCGAACAAGGGGTGACCAAGACGTGTAACCAACGGCACCCCATACCATCATGCCGGGTGATACGCCAGTATGGCGATGACGAATACACGCTTCCAACGTGCGTCCACCGCCATGTCGCCAAACACGGATGCGACCTTCAAGATGCTGTAAACAGAACCTGGATTCATCCGAAAAAATGACGTTTTGCCATTCGCTGCACCCAGGTTCGTCGTTGAGTACACCATCGCAGGCGATCCTGTTTGTGATGCAGCGTCAAGGGTAACCGCAGCCATAGTCACCGAGCTGATAGTCCATACTGCTGCAAACATCGTCGAACTGTACGTGCAGATGGTTGTCTTGCAAACGACCCCATCTGTTGACTCAGGGATCGAGACGTGGCTGCACGAGCCGTAACAGCCATGCGGGTAAGATGCCTGTCATCTCGACTGCTACTGATACGAGGCCGTTGGGAACCAGGACGGGTTCCGTATTACCTTCCTAAACCCACCGATTCCATATTCTGCTAACAGTCATTGGATCTCGATGAACGCGAACAGCAATGTCGCGATACGATAAACTGCAATCGCTATAGGCTACAATTCGACGTTTATCAAAGTCGGAAACGTGATGGTACGCATTTCTCCTCCTTACACGAGGAATCACAACAACGTTTCACGAGACAACGCCGGTCAACTGCTGTTTGTGTATGAGAAATCGGTTGGAAACTTTCCTCATGTCAGCACGTTGTAGGGGTCGCCACCGGCGCCAACCTTGTGTGAATGCTCGGAAAAGCTAATCATTTGCATATCACAGCATCTTCTTCCTGTCGGTTAAATTTCG
This sequence comes from Schistocerca americana, assembly GCF_021461395.2. Lineage (NCBI taxonomy): Eukaryota > Metazoa > Arthropoda > Insecta > Orthoptera > Acrididae > Schistocerca > Schistocerca americana. Next base: position 213,729,470 of record NC_060122.1, on the reverse strand, counting down.
CGTTTGTAGCACGTCATCTTCGTGGTGTAGCAATTTTAATGGCCAGTAGTGTACATTGTGGTCCAAAACTGCATGCAGCACAAGTTCTGTAACGAGTGAACCGTCCCAGCGCCAGTCTGTCAAGAATCCTGCATGGAGTGGCATGTATAAGTGATAATCGACCCGATGCATGTTCTATTGCGTCTGCACTTCTCTTTAGTTCACAGGAGTTGTGAAGTGATTGCTATACGAATTCTCACGTGGTCACGTGGTTGCGCAGTATTTATTATTATAGCAGTAGTAGTTACATCTAACCCTGATACACCACCATTTTGTTACACGCATTTCTGAATTATAGAAAGTATACAATGGATAAGTTTTGTAATTAGACTTCGTTTTGTTAAACGTTATCCACCATTCTTAATGTATCTGTGTTTATTCTGCCTCTATATTTTTGACAGTTACCTGTCGTCTGTGTGTGTGTGTGTGTGTGTGTGTGTGTGTGTGTGTGTGTGTGTGTGTGGTGCATATGGTGCTGTTATAAAAAATCTCGCGTGGGTGAATTTCGTATGTAGTTTTAGCTGTGTATCTTTTGGGCATATACCAACAACCACCTGATACTACTCTTGAGATCTCTGTGTACCAGACAAATAGTCATAATCCCACGAGCATTTCTTAGATATGTAGAAACCCCAGTTTCCTGTATGAGAACGATGACCTAGAAATTAAGCTACATGTACATGTGAAAAGGGAATAGATAAATGACTGTGCTCATTCCATTTGACATACGTTAGGATCTTATCAGTTTCTTCTCCGTCTAGTTGTCTTGATCTCAGAGGTATTGATGAACCTTTACAAACTCGTTCTTGCACTACCGCATCTCAGCATGATGGGTTAATCAAACCTTGCATGCTGGAGGCTCTAACCTACCTTTCGTCTCCTTTGTAAATACGTCGTGGGCTTCCATCGGTAGACATAGCCTGTATTACAGTCCCTTGATAGGTGTCCGTATACTGACATGTACTATGTGGACACTATAGAGCACTGTAAGCAACTAAGAGGGGAACAAGTACATACATGCGCACTCCCCCACTGGCAAGAGGTATACGCTACCCCTAGCCGAAAACCGATATCAAAGAAAGCCATATTGACCAATCCACTCTGGAGTAGCACATGGGAAAAATGAAGAACACATGTATCAAGCTCTGTCCCTCTCCCTATGCTTGAAGCAGCTCTGCATTGTGCTGACATCTCGTGAGATATGTACAAAATAATGCTCGCCTGCAGATGAGATATTAAGCAATGCATAAAACCGCTAATTTAAATGCTACAAGTTACCATCCACTTCACATTTAATAGCAAAACATGCTCTTAATGGGAAGTTAGAAATTTGGTACCTTGCTGCCAGTGCTGGCCTAAGAATGCAAGGAAAACTTCTATTATTACAGATGAAAAATATGTCTCCATTGTGTGTAGTATGAAACGAGGTGAGATGGATGTCGTATGACCTTTAGTTGTAATTTCTGACCTCGTGTGTTAACTACTATGGATAGTACTGTGTTTAAATAAAGCGTAGGCAAAATACCTATCCTCTTCATGTTGAAACGCACTTTAACTAAACATACGATTCGTAGAGAGATGTAGCGATGTAGCCAGCACTGCACACTACTTCTTGTGAAGGATCCACCGCCTCATAGCTCCCCCAGGCTGATAGTGCAATGGCCCGCAACCACTAGCTTTTCCTGCATATCTGTGCACCAGTGTCATATTTGAACTGAGCCTCAGTGTTAATGACAAATTGTAAAATTGCGTTCTTAGCACACCCCCTGAGAAATACGGGCCCCGCAATGAACTCGTGACGTCACACTAGTCGCCTTGTCCGCCAAACATCGCCAACACTCAGCTCCGTGCAGGGCCCATACGATTTCAGTATGTCAGTGAGAAGGTATCCGCTCCGCGTTCTAACTGTGATGTGTGCTCTCGAAAGCTTGCATATATGTAAAGGTGTAGTTAAGAATCATTTAACTTGTCTAAGATACCATAAGTTGAAAATAGCGCTACAGTTGTAAGGTTCTTTCATTTAGGACGCGACTGGTTTCGGGTTCTTATACGACCATCTTCAGGTGTCGCGCTCGCTAGTAGCACATTGCGTCTTGTCCACCGCGGTTCTCGGAGTCACAGCACCAAGTTACGACACCTGAAGATGGTCGTATAAGAGCCCACAACCGGTCGTGTCCTAAATAAAAGAACATTACAGCTGTAACGGTATTTTCAACCTCTGGTAAAACGCTCAGTTGCGGATGTTCCTCCTCCAGGAATGTTTGCTGTCTAAGATAGTTAAACGCTGCCCAGCGGAGATGGGCGTTGGCAGTCCCAAGGCCTGTAGAATCTCATGGTGTGACGCAAGCAGTAGGGCCCAGATATCTAGTTGGCCCCGAATTTTAGTAGCATTCTTCTGAACAAGAACACGTAATATTCAACGTCTCTGGGCCATACAGAATATGCTTATGTAAAGATTTTTAATTACGACTAGCTGTAACAAAATTTGTTTTTAAAATAATTGAAAAGCCACGATCGCTTCAATCGTTTATTAGAAGACCGGTTTCAGCACTATGAAGGTGCCATCATCATATCTGTGAAGGTATAACATAACAGGTTTGAGGGAGGGAAGATGCTTGTTTTCCAGAGTCTGTAAGATGACGGATGCAAAACTGGGTGCGCTCGAAATATAAGATGGAACTGGCGCCTGTGTGGTCCTGTTGTTGCAAATGCGCGTCAGCGCTCGTAGCGCCAGTACCACTGTGGAGGACTGTAGCGTGCGTTGCCTCTCACAGACGGGGAATTCAGTGTGGCTGAACCTGGCACATGCAGGTATTTATCATTAAATACCGCTACACACGTTTTGTTGTGTATTACGAACGGTCCTAGATGTTTGTATAAATAGACCACGCAATGTGCAGCTGTTTAAAACAACATAAGTCACAGCGCAGCCGCAAAAGCAATGTAACTGTAGTAACTCCAGAGAGCTGCAAAAGTCCTGTTAATTAAATAGGGTTGTAAACACACCCCTTAAAAGGAGAGATGTGTACAAAACGTGTGAAATGTTTAAAACATATCACACAAGCTGGCTTAACATTGCTACACTTAGCGCAGCGCCAGCGACGGCTTGTGTGACCTACAGCGTCTTTTCTAATGAAGTTCTGCTACAGACATTTCCGGAGGTTGCCAAAACCGTTCCTAAAAGCTGAAATGAATAAGTCATGTTTTTTTAGTACCGCCTTCAAATAAGCTATGTAACATTATTCTTTTTTTTCATTTCCTCTCCTTTCTGCCCTGGGTTCTGTCTACTGTGGCATCATAGTATGGGACAAAAATTCTTTAGGAAGGACTTATGCCACAATTTACGTGTCTTGGACAGCCATGTATGATTGTGACGTCACTGAGGCAGCCAGCGTGACTTTGAGGGAACAAACAGAGTAACTGCTCTTGAACAGTGTCGACTGGAGAGGGAGGGCGATGAGGGGAGGCATAAGAGTAATAAATTATCCCAGTGATAAGTATAGCCTATAAATAAATTATCCTAATAGTCCAATAAATCATCCTGTTTAAGCTAGTGCTAAAGATAATAGTGACAATAGAGTAATAAATTATCCTATTTGGGTCATAAATTACAGCAATAATGATAATGGTTATAAATAAACACTCTTATCTTTCCACCAGCCAACACGATAAATGTCCAAGTGACTCAAATGTGGAGATGGAATGGAGGGAAAGAGCGGAGTGATGTCATAAATTATCATAATACAATAATAATTTATAATTACAAAGATAAGCGTTAGAAATTATTCTAAATGGGTGATAAGTTGTATTAATAACCATAAACTACATTACATAAACCCTGATATGGTACAAAATCCATGCAGCCACCACATTTACACAAGGCTGATGGCGTAGAGGTGCAAAGAAAGGGTAGAGGGAATAATAAATCATTGAGGGTGACAGGACCCTCATGACACGTAGTTAGGGTAAGAACTGTGATCTTAGCCACTTACCCAGCACAGTACCAGGATGTAATACAGCTAGAATGTTTCTGTATCTCAATTCATTTCCAAGTATACCTCCTGCTTTTGTAATTTTAACTCAGTTTTCACCATTCTTAGCTGAAAGATATTACAAAATTCAATTATTTTTCCTGAACTCTCATTCCTACTACCAAACCCAAATTCTCTCATAACTCTGTCTTTTGTTCCTTCCCCTACTACCACGTTCCAATCCACCATGACTACAAATCTCCCTTTACACACTCAACTACCCATTTAACATCCTGATAGATCTTCTCTACATTCATCTTCTGCTTGTGTTGTTGGAATGTATACCTATATTATTGTACTTGGCGTCGGTTTTTTGTGGTTTCTGACGAGAACAACATTACCACTGAACTGCTCACAGAAAAGTACTCTCTGTCCCTACCTTCCAATTTATAACGAAACCTATTCCCATTTTACCATTTTCGCTCTTCTTGATAAGAAACCATACTGATCTTGCGAGAAATCATTCTCTTCTTTCCAGTTCACTTTAATGATCCCAGTATATCTATATTTAGCCTTTTCATTTCAATATCCATATTTTATAGCTTCTGACAGTCCATGCTTTGACTCGTACTATGTTATCCTTTAATACGTTGTTAAATCATTTTCCCTTGGTTACCTCTCCTTCGCAGTTTCCTCCCAGAGATCAGAATGGCGAACTCATCAGGAATCTTTCCCAATGGAGAGATCATCATTACATTTTTTTTTCAATTACAGGCCACATGTCCAGTGTATAAACATTATGTCTTATTAATAAAGTGGTTTCCACTACCTTCGTCGAGTCTTCTGCCTTTTAGAGACAGTTTGGTACTCCAGGGCAAAAGGTTGCCTAGAAGTTCTGCCCGCCTTCTGCACTGGATGATTCGCTATACCGGAAGTCTTTGGAAACCATTTCTGACGATTGTTCAGAATTTGATCAATGACTATGATCCAGCCCGGTTCCCAGGACTTTTTTAAGCTAGTCATATACCCTACCTGTCGACCACTGAGATCCGTGTAGGTGTTGAAACCAATGGCGTCGTACGATCGGAGTTTGAAAAAAAGTGGACTCTGACATTTAGTTTCGGTACAGGTTGGTATCCGTCTATGAGAGATTATGTTGCAATACACATGTCGCGATTCGGTCCGTTTGTGTACTGGGCACCGTTTACCCTATGACTGGAGGAACTCATGGTATGAAATGATGTCACTGAGATGCCTTCCATCATCAGTCACCACCGAAGCTACTTTTGCACCATAGTGCATCCGTGCATCTACCAGGAGAACATATCCATCGCTCTATGATTGTATTTGAGAAACACTGCGCAGAGATAATGGTGTCAGTCGTGGCCCCACAGCTGCCGATCTCGACTGCACGTATCACATTTAGCGCGGTGCTGGGCGAGGTGTATGCTCCTTGGGCCAGACTCCTACCAACCTCCGTGCTCTGTAGGCAATATTAGAGAGGACGTGATTGAGGATGACTGCGTCTCATGCTGCCCCTGTCACAACATGCCGCTTCCGTTATCCATGTGGTGAAAGTGCTTAAATCTTGTACATAGTTGCCATTAATTCAATCACTCAATTCGTCAATTGGTTTCAAGTCAAGAGGTATGTCTTGGAATGAGAGTCACAAGACAGAGTCAAGCAAAGTTCCTATGATTTTTAAATTTCCATCGCTCTCTTTTTTACTCACTGTTGCGTAATTAATGCGCAAACAGGTTCGAAAAGTACCCAGTGAACGACAAATGAGTGACTCATTTTGAAACAAGTAACATATGGCATACGAAACGTATTTCATACTGCTATAATTGCGGACTACTCACTACATTAGTCATTTCATTCCGTTACTACTTGAATTAACATGAAACTGTATGGTTTTACTGCTGTAAGCCAAATTTACACTTTAAAAAGCCCGAGGAATCACTTATCTCTCCACAGGTACCACAGCTACCTGAAATGACGCCCTGATAATGGCAAGATAGTTGTAGCCGATCAACAGTGTCATCAGACTAGACCGAGACCGATAAGCACGTCTACAAAATACTGGTTTTGTTTCATCACCGAGTTCCTTACAAACTAGTTTTAAACAACATGGTCCACTTAACAATTGCAAAGCTACGTCATAGAACACTACCTACAACAAATACAGAAGGAATATTAATTGTAAAAAACAGTTATACAAATGATATAGCAGGAACAGCAACTGACCGAAATGGCTTTACAACTGATTTATTTCTCGCCCCAAGATATGTCCGCTTAGTAAGAACCTTAGGACGGCGTCTCTTAGCCTGTGAGTGAAAAGCCATGATACGAGGTTGGACATCAAACGGTGGTGAGATATCCCAAGAAACTCGACTTTCTCTTCTGCGCCAAACTCTTTATTTTAAAGTAGCGCTTGCAACCTACGTCCTCAACTATTTCCTGGATTTATTTCAATCTCTGTTGTCCCTACTGCTTTACCTTCTACAGCTCCCTCTAGTACCATGGGAATTATTCCTTAATGTCTTAACAGATCTCCTATCACACTGTCCCTTCTTATTGTCAGTCTTTTCCATGTATTCGCCCATTCTGCGGAGAACCTCCCCATTTCTTCCCTTATCAGTCCAATTAATTTTCAATATTCTTCTGCAGCACCACATCTCAAATTCTGTTCTGTTCCGATTTTCTCACAGTCCATGTCTCACTACCCTACAAAGATGGGCTCCAAATGTACGTTCTTGGAAATTTATTCCTCAAACTAAGACCCTAGTTTGATACTAGTAGACTTCTCTTGGCCGGGAATACCTTTTTTTACCGTGCTAGTCTACCTTTTATGTCCTCCTTGCTCCGTCCGTTTTGGGTTATTTTGCTGCCTAGGTAGCAGAATTCCTTACTCTCATCTACTTCTTGATCACCACCCCTGATGTTAAGTCTCTCTCTGTTCTCATCTGTGCTACTTCTCATTACTTTCGTCTGTCTTCGATTTACTGTCAGCCTATATCCTGTACACATTACACTGCTCATTCCAATCACCAGATCCTGTAATTCTGCGTCACTTTCACTCATAATTGCAGTGTCATCATCAAATCTTATAAATGATAGCCTTTCACCCTGGTTTTTAATCCCAGTCTTGAAATTTTCTTTTATTTCCGTCACTACTTCTTCGATGTGTGGATTGAACAGTAGAGGCGACAGACAGCATTACCTGTTTTACACTGTTTTTAATCCGAGCTCTTCGTTCCTGGTCTTCTAATCCTGTTTTTCCCTCTTCTCTCTTGTACTTGTTGTATATCATGTCTTCCTCTGCAGATTTCTCACAATTTCGAACATCTTGCACAATATCACACTGTAGTTTGCTTTCCCTAGATCGACAGATCCTATGAGCCTATCTTGATTTTTCTTCAATGACGCTTCCATTATCAAGCGCAAAGCCGGAAGAGCCTTTCTGGTGCCTTTACCATTCCTTAATTCAAACAGATCACTACCTAACAGATCCACAGTTTTCTTTCCATACTTCTGTACATTATTTTAATGCATGTGGGATAGCTGTCGCATCTGTGTGACCTTGCTATCTTCCAAATTACGTGGATGACATTTTTCAGGAAGCCTGATGGTGCGTCGCCTGTCTCATATATTCTTTACACTAGTTTGAATAGTCGTTCATTTGGTTGCCATTACCTGCGCCCCCTTCTTCCAATGATATAAATTCCTATGGAATGTTATCTATTCCTTCTGCTTTATTTTATCTCATGTCTTTCAGAGATCTTTTAAATTGTGACTCTAATACTGAATCTCCAATGTCTTCCTTATAGATTCCCCTTTCTTCTTCTATAAACTCATCAGACAATATCTCCCTCTCATAGTCGCTTTCAGTGTAACTTTTCCACCTATCGACTCTTTCCTCTCTGTTTAGCAGTGTTGCCGACCTTTTGAAACAATGTTCTCCCACCCCTACTCGTATTTCAGATGATTAACTAGTTAAAATACTTGTAAGTTTTGATGCTCCAAAACGTTTCCGACTTACTACCTCTCTCTCCGCCTACTTATGTGCGCTGTTCTGTATGACGGGTCGTCTGTAAGCACGGATGTACTCCTTACATTCTTTGGTAAATTATTTACATGAACCAACAGCAATCGTCTTTATATTTCTTAAAACATTCAGTATGGCAGCTCTTGGGCCTGTGTCGGCATCCCACACACTACAGAGAAGACTCAAACTCACTGTTGCCGTTGCTTTTCTTTGTTTTCCGAAAAAGTTTCTCTTCCCACTTATTCTCTCGACAGTAACAGCCGTGCCAGGACTTGGCCACTGCGGGGCATGTTTCCCGTTGCCACAGCTTTTGAAGAACAACTGTGTTGTCCCACACATCCTGGAGATGTAATCTGCATTGTCTGACGTCAGACGCTAGATACCAGAGCGGCTTTCTTTCCTTTTCTCTCATTCCACAAAACGCAGCTCAGCTTGACATCACACACGCTTCTCATTTTCCGTTACACGGGAAGCGAGCGGAGTTCTGCGAATAGTGCTGGGGACTGACCCCCTGCGTTTTTATGACCCTGCAGTTCACCCCCTAGTCCTCAGAGGAGTCCAAAGTGGTTTCCCAGTGGCTTCTCATTTAGCTGTGCAAGCAGTTCACTACAGGGACATTATAAATGGTTATCACTGTTGGCAATCACTAGTGCTAATTCACATATCATAATTGGTGGCAGTTAACTTGTTTGTATTTAATTTCATTCTTCCTTATGGGTTTTATATAAGTACAGTACAGTTTGGCAAAAACGGTTGCGAAACGAAATCCCAAAGATTTTCCACTCGGTTCAAGTCGGGACCCTGGGCAGACCAGTTCTTTTCAGAAATGTTCTCTATAAACGATCGCATCACAGTCCTGCTAGTACAATCAGTCATTGTATCCGAACAGTACCTCTACTGCAAATAGGCCGCAAAATTCTAAAATGTTTTAATACCTTTCCGTCTTTAGAGTTTTGTTTAGAGTCTTAAAGAGACCGCACCCTAGCCACGTAAAACACCACCAAACCGTAACATTACCTCCCCCGTACTTCACTGTTGGCACACCACACATGATGTCAGATAACGTTCACCAGGTATTCACCAAACCCAAACCCATCCACAGGGTAAAGCGTGATCCACAACCCCAAATCACTCGTTTCCAGTCGCACACTATTGCTCTTCACACCACCTCAAGAATCGCTTAGCGCTGACTGCTCAAATGTGCAGCTTATTAGGAACTGCTTGACGTTTCTACCCATTCTTTTAACTCCCAATGCAGAATGATTTTGCTAGCTGGGCTTCTGGTAGCACTTCTGAATTCACGAGTGATTCCTTCCGCTGCTTTTGTCTGAGGTTTTACAGCCACCATCCACATTGCTCCATCATCCCTCTGTCAGTGCATGTGGTCTGTCTGCTTTTGGTTTAGCTGTGGTTGGTCCTACATGTTTATACTTCACGATAGCATCATCGACAGTTGACTTGGGCATCTGTAGAAGGGCTGAAATGTTCCTGATAGCTTTGTTACTCACGTGACATTAGATGACTAGTCCCCGTTCGAAGTCAGTGAGCCATCCTGACCGACCGGTTCTGCGGTCATTGCTTCCGTACTGGCAACACGAAACCACCACCTCGTTTTATTGTAGTAGAGTAGTACATCCACGTCTTATATCATCCAGTGATTCGTTCAATATTAAGAGGATGTGCTGAAAAGTAATGCCTCCGAATTTTTACTCTGTTCTGAAAAGCGGCCGCTGTGGAAGAGCGGTTCTTGGCGCTTCAGTCTGGAACCGCACTACTGCTTCGGTCGCGGGTTCGAATCCTACCTCGGGCATAGATGTGTGTGATCTATAATAATGTTGTGTGACGAGGGCCTCCCGTCGGGTAGACCGTTCGCCTGGTGCAAGTCTTACGATTTGACGCCACTTCGGCGACTTGCGTGTCGATGGGGACGAAATGACAATGACTGGGACAACACAACACCCAGTCCATGAGCGGAGAAAATCTCCGACCCAGCCGGGAATTGAACCCGGGCACCTATGATTGACATTCTGTCACGCTGACCACTCAGCTACCGGGGGCGGACGAAGGGTGTGATGTCAGTAGGTTAGTTAGGTTTAAGTAGTTCTAAGTCTAGGGGACTGATGACCTCAGATGGTAAGTCCCATAGTGCTTAGAGCCATTTGAACCATTTTGTTCTGGAAGTCGTTGTGGATATTCCATGTCATGCGTATTACTTGGTCGACTTGCCCGCAAGTTGCAACCTTCTGCTGCTAAAGAGTTACTCATTGCATTGAGTGTGTAGCATGGAGGGCGTGTAACGTAGCTACTATGTCGCTGCATGAGAAACAGCGTGCTGTAATCGAGTTTCTAACCGCAGAAAACATGCCTCCCTGTCTCCATCTGACCTTTTCTTTTTAGTCATCAGTCTTGTGACTGGTTTGATGCGTTTCGCCATGAAAAATTGCTCTGCTGTGCCAATCTCTTCGCCTCAGAGTAGCAGTTGCAACCTACGTGCTCAATTATTTTCTGAATGTATTCCAGTCTCTGTCTTCCTCCACTGTTTTTACCCTCTACTGAGGAAGGCAGAGATTACATCCAGCAAATAACTGAGTATGTATTATGCTAGTGCTACTCTTAGATGAAGAGGTTGGCATAGTAGATAGTAGAGGAATTCGTGGTAAGCCGTATGAAACCTAGGCGCATCATACCTGTCAGAAGAATGATCACTAAAAAAAAAAAAAGGATGAAAGCAATGTACAGGGATTGTATTGACAACATGAATGTGCAACGTTGGGTTGTTCGTGCTCATACTGAAGGAAAAGATGGTGCTAATCTCATCGTGTGTGACAGAGCCTGGAGTGGACTACTGCTTACAGTAACCAACAAGATCCATCGGAATCTGGTTGGTGAACTCATCAGGGAAAATCGTTGGATAACACTGCTATCAGGCAGGTGAGGCACAGCACGAGGGCATGTACAGGCCATCGCTGCAGAACTGCGCTACTGCAGACTGTGTGTATGGTGGCTGCCTCCAGTGCTCACTCCTGATATTGAACAGAGGAGATTGGGCATCTTTCAAGAATTTCTTTTCAGTTTTGAGCGTGAGTGTTATGGTTTGCTTAACAATAAGCTGTGTCACCATTTTGACCCAGAGAGCAGGAGAGCATCACGGCAGTTCTGCCACGAAGGATCACAATTGTCAATAAAGTTCAAGACCATGTCATTTCCATGCAAAGTCATGCTCACAGCGTTCTTGGATGTTCAAGGTGTGGTGCATCCGTAAGTCATGTCTAAAGGTTCCAGCGTGAACTCCACAAGGTACTGTGAGACCTTCGGAAACTGAAAGCAGGAATTCGAACAGTTTGTCCACACAAGGAGCACCCTCTCCTTCAGTATGACAATACCAGACTACAGAGGATCACTGTGACATCTGCAACAATCTGACACATTGGGTTCACTGTCATCGATCACCCTCCATACAGTCCCACTTGGCCCCATCCGACTCACATCTGTCTCCGAAACTTCAACAACACCTTCAAGGACGTCACTTGAGATATTGCAGGGTACTCTCGCTTCTGTTACGGTGTTATGCTGGGCAATGTTCTTAGGGAAATTGACCTTTATTACTTGGTTGCTGTACCTGGATACGATCTGACTTAATTCATACGATGAAATGGTTAACAGTGGTTAACGCTCTTGCTTGTGTGCTCTAGTGAAGGAATAGCAGTACGCTTTACCTGTGTTCAAAGGATGAGTGTGCCGATTTAAATGACTGCAGAAAAAGTGTACAGTGGCTGAAGACCGAGGGGAGCGTTTTCTTTCTGTGGAACTTAGGTGAAAACGTCGCGAGCTGCCAAGTTCCTCAGTCTCATTGTGCAGACACGGTGGATGGTGCCGATCGGTTGGCAGATAGGCTGACTAGCGCCAAGGAGCCGCCACTGGTATCGCCAGACCATTGATGACTGGCATTAAAGCAGACGATGGGCCCTTCTTAGGTAGGAAACTGATGAGACGATTGTGTCTTTCTGCGAATTTCCATGGGACAGGTCAGTGGCACCCAGACGTCCAGACTTTGCTACAAAACATGTTTGTGAAGACAGAAGGCTTTTAGCGAGTTTACGGACTTCTTTGGAAAGTTCGAAAAGGATGCAACAGGGGAGATAATGATCTTTTTATGGAGGCTGTGGTTCCATCCAGGTCATGCTTTAGCAAAGACATTGCGTAAACATGTGGGAAATAGGCTGAAAAGCAGAATATTTCTCCTTTTGTCCCAATTAATTTTTGAAGTCGCTGATTGCTCAAATCTGTGTTTGCAGAACTAGAGGCGGGCTCCCAGCTTCGAGAGTCACTCTCCAGCTCGTGATCGGCTTGGGCTAAAGTAGGAGTAGTCTAAGATGCAAATGTGCTAGGCTACCGAGCTGGCGAGGAACGCTCAGAAAAAGACAAGAGGTCAGTCTTGTACTAGCACTTTACTAGTAAAGAACTGCAGATCTTTACCTAAAAGGTGAGACTTGTGTCCTTTGCTAGCGTGCCATTTAGAGCCTGTGCAGGTCACCATCTGAACCATCAGAGGTACTGCTTCTAGCATCACGCACACAACGAGTGATGCGTGGGTGTACTTGAGTCGGCCGTCTAAACATTTGACATATTCCGTCATTCATAGTCGTGGCATGGAGTCAAATTGGTTTGGCAGACCAGTAAAAGAGTCCACCTGCACACTGGTATCCACCGGGGTTTCAGAGGCTGATAGGGAAGTACCTGTGTTCCGAATTTTTGCATTTTTTGGGCACGCGCCATTAATAACAGATTGCTGTCGTCCATGACTCCAGTCACCTAGCGCATCGTGGTGTGCTGCCCTGACCTGCAGGAGGGTAAAATATTAGGTGCTACAGCGTAGGGCTCCAATGTATGCTTCTCAGCACCCTACTCTTTGGAATCATAGTTTTCTTTATTGAATATTAGAGTGAAGAAGCTTGATTGTAGCGTAGGTTTTAGGCCATACCACGGATTTACATGTATGAAGTCAGGTAAAGCGATTAGTTCTGGTTAGAGTCTTGTGGTGATCCCCAGCTGATCACTTTGTTCACCACAGACCGCATGTTACTGAAAGCGTTTGTGAAATAAAAATATTTGTGTGACGTTTCTTTAGCCATTTTTTTTTATCTTGTAACGTTAAGAATGAATGAATGTATTGTTATTTAGATCACAACTCCTCCCAATGTTCTGATTAACATTACATTTCCCATTTCTATTAAAGTCTTGATTGCAACTGAAAGTGAGAAGCTTCCACACTTTTATATTGACGATGCGGTCCAAGAAGAGATGTGGCTGTGGCTCCGTCAACAGAGTCAAATATTCTACAGTGACGTTATCAGCAAACTGGTCTTACATTGGGAGAAATGTGTTTGTCACCATGGTGACTACGTTGAGAAATAAATATGTAGACATGATGTGTTTGTCACCATGGTGACTACGTTGAGAAATAAATATGTAGACATGAAGACTAAAGATCTGGAATGATAATTTTTGTCCTTCGATATATTGGTGTATTTTGTTGTTTTTTCCCCTGCATAATTCAAATATAAAGTTAATCAAATATTTATTTACTAACAAATATGTAATCATCGTTTCTACGAAAATTGTAGATCTTATTGTTTCTAGTTATGTATATCATAAGAAATTCCAGCATCCATTTCAAATATGAATTCATACTATCGATATTTTATAAAAGACCGTTAACAAATTCGTAATTCTTTAAAATTCAAACCACATTATGAACACTTTTTTAAATATTGATATTTAAACATGTATATTTGCAGTGCATGCAATATTTAATTAGAAGCAATAAAATACGCATTTTTCATAAACGATGGTGGTTATGTATGTGTTAATTTGCATATATTTGATGAGTTTCGTGTTTAAATGATGTAATTATTCAAACTAAACGAAGGAAATAAAACGAGAAAAAATGCTGCAGAATGATCCAAATTAGCGATCCATTGATTACATCTACATCTACATTTAAATCTAGGTGGTTACTCTACAATTCACACTTAAGTGCTTGCCAGAGGTTTCGTCGAACCATTTTCATACTACTTCTTTACCGTTGCACTCTCGAATGGCACATGGGAAAAAGGAACACCGAAATCTTTCCGTTCGAGCTCTGATTTATCTTAATTTATTATGATGATCATTTCTCCCTACGTATGTGAGCATCAACAAAATATTTTCGCATTCGGTAGAGAAAGTTGGTGTTTGAAATTTCATAAATAGATCTCGCCGCAAAGAAAATTGCCTTTGTTTGAGTGACTGCCACCCCAACTCGCGTATCATATCAGTGACACTCTCACCCCTATTGCGTGATAACACGTAACGAGTTGCCCTTCTTTGCACCTTTTCGATGTCCTCCTTCAGTCTTACCTGGTAAGGATCCCATACCGCGCAGAAATATTCCAGCAGAGGACGGATAAGTGTAACGTAGGCTGTCTCTTTAGTGGGTTTGTCGAATCTTCTAAGTGTTCTGCCAACAAAGCGCAGTCTTTGTTTCGCCTTCCCCACAATATTATCTATGTGGTCTCCCAAATTAAGTTGCTCGTAATTGTAATTCCTAGGTATTCTGTCGCATTGACTGACCTTAGATTACTGCATTACCATTTTTTGTAGCTACCAGTCATTGCTATTTTCTACTCCCATCCGAAATGGAAGCTACTACAAAAAAACTACGTCACTTTTGACATGGAATTGTATTTCTGCGTATCAGTTAAGCTGCCATTACTCCTGTCTGGTTCAAACTACCGACTACTTCCCACCACTTAGAACGTTCTCTTTCATACGAGCCAACCTACCTTTGAACACAAGCTTGAATGAAAATAGCTATAAATAGAAAATTATATCTAAATTAAAATAATCCAAAACTGTTTCCGAATCTAATGGATAACATTATATAACTTGAGGCTACCTCTCATCTCTAGAATACATAGGAATTTTTTTGTTAATTTTGTCCTGGTTTTTTTAGATATTCAATTGTATTAAATTTCTCGTAATACCGTGTGACATTATTTTTCTTGCTAACTGTGTGAATCAATGTGGGGAACTGGGAACGTTTGAAAATATTCTTTGCTGGAACTTACGTTCAACAATGTCGCCAGCGTGCCGACGCTGCCTTTGATCGTCCGTCTTCCAGAAATGGCTCCTTCAACCAGGGCATTTCCTCTGAGTGTCTAATTACAGAGAGAGGCCGAAAGAATCGATTACTCATTCCCTTTATCGAAACTTCATTACCTCCGCAGTTGGATACTGAACAGAATGCACTCTCGGCATTAGAGTTTAATTAAGTCCTCCGCCGGCCGAAGTGTCAGTAATTGAGAAACGAGGAACTGCAGTAAGAACTATTGCTGTGAGTGCGGTGGAACATTCATTTAATATTAGCGGCCAAAATAAATACTTAATAAGACTTGAAATAATAATGACTCACCCATTCGCAATCGTAAATCTACAAAAGTTATATGTTGCACCACTGATCGTCGACTTTATGCCCTTACGTTTCTGTATTACTACAGAATAATTGTGTATTAGATTCACAAAAGAATGAAAATTGTGAAAGAAAATAGGAGTTCAGTGGATATCTGATTGTTGTTGTTGTGGTCTTCAGTCTTGAGACTGGTTTGATGCAGCTCTCCATGCTACTCTATCCTGTGCAAGCTTCTTCATCTCCCAGTACTTACTGCAACCTACATCCTTCTGAATCTGCTTAGTGTATTCATCTCTTGGTCTCCCTCTACGATTTTTACCCTCCACGCTGCCCTCCAATGCTAAATTTGTGATTCCTTGATGCCTCAAAACATGTCCTACCAACCGATCGCTTCTTCTAGTCAAGTTGTGCCACAAACTTCTCTTCTCCCCAATCCTATTCAATACCTCCTCATTAGTTACGTGATCTACCCACCTTATCTTCAGCATTCTTCTGTAGCACCACATTTCGAAAGCTTCTATTCTCTTCTTGTCCAAACTAGTTATCGTCCATGTTTCACTTCCATACATGGCTACACTCCATACAAATACTTTCAGAAACGACTTCCTGACACTTAAATCTATACTCGATGTTAACAAATTTCTCTTCTTCAGAAACGATTTCGTTGCCATTGCCAGTCTACATTTTATATCCTCTCTACTTCGACCATCATCAGTTATTTTACTCCCTAAATAGAAAAACTCCTTTACTACTTTTAAGTGTCTCATTTCCTAATCTAATCCCCTCAGCATCACCCGATTTAATTTGACTACATTCCATTATCCTCGTTTTGCTTTTGTTGATGTTCATCTTATATCCTCCTTTCAAGACACTGTCCATTCCGTTTAACAGCTCTTCCAAGTCATTTGCTGTCTCTGACAGAATTACAATGTCATCGGCGAAACTCAAAGTTTTTACTTCTTCTCCATGAATTTTAATACCTACTCCGAATTTTTCTTTTGTCTCCTTTACTGCTTGCTCAATATACAGATTGAATAACATCGGGGAGAGGCTACAACCTTGTCTCACTCCTTTCCCAACCACTGCTTCCCTTTCATGCTCCTCGACTCTTATAACTGCCATCTGGTTTCTGTACAAATTGTAAATAGCCTTTCGCTCCCTGTATTTTACCCCTGCCACCTTCAGAATTTGAAAGAGAGTATTCCAAATAACATTGTCAAAAGCTTTCTCTAAGTCTACAAATGCTAGAAACGTAGGTTTGCCTTTTCTTAATCTTTCTTCTAAGATAAGTCGTAAGGTTAGTATTGCCTCACGTGTTCCAACATTTCTACGGAATCCAAACTGATCTTCCCCGAGGTCCGCTTCTACCAGTTTTTCCATTCGTCTGTAAAGAATTCGCGTTAGTATTTTGCAGCTGTGACTTATTAAACTGACAATTCGGTAATTTTCACATCTGTCAACACCTGCTTTCTTTGGGATAGCAATTATTATATTCTTCTTGAAGTCTGAGGGTATTTCGCCTGTCTCATACATCTTGCTCACCAGATGGTAGAGTTTTGTCATGACTGGCTCTCCCAAGGCCATCAGTAGTTCTAATGGAATGTTGTCTACTCCCGGGGCCTTGTTTCGACTCAGACCTTTCAGTGCTCTGTCAAACTCTTCACGCAGTATCTTATCTCCCATTTCGTCTTCATCCTACATCCTCTTCCATTTCCATAATATTGTCCTCAAGTACATTGCCCTTGTATAAACCCTCTATATACTCCTTCCACCTTTCTGCCTTCCCTTCTTTGCTTAGAACTGGGTTGCCATCTGAGCTCTTGATATTCATACAAGTGGTTCTTTTCTCTCCAAAGGTCTCTTTAATTTTCCTGTAGGCAGTATCTATCTTACCCCTAGTGAGACAATCCTCTACATCCTTACATTTGTCCTCTAGCCATCCCTGCTTAGCCATTTTGCACTTCCTGTCGATCTCGTTTTTGAGACGTTTGTATTCCTTTTTGCCTGCTACATTTACTGCATTTTTATATTTTCTCCTTTCATCAATTAAATTCAATATTTCTTCTGTTACCGAAGGATTTCTACTAGCCCTCGCCTTTTACCTACTTGATCGTCTGCTGCCTTCACTACTTCATCCCTCAGAGCTACCCATTCTTCTTCTACTGTATTTTTTCCCCCATTCCTGTCAATTGTTCCCTTATGCTCTCCCTGAAACTCTCTACAACCTCTGGTTCTTTCAGTTTATCCAGATCCCATCTCCTTAAATTCCCACCTTTTTGCAGTTTCTTCAGTTTCAATCTGCAGTTCATAACCAATAGATTGTGGTCAGAATCCACATCGGCCCCTGGAAATGTCTTAAAATTTAAAACCTGGTTCCTAAATCTCTGTCTTACCATTATATAATCTATCTGATACCTTTTAGTATCTCCAGGCTTCTTCCAGGTATATAACCTTCTTTTATGATTCTTGAACCAAGTGTTAGTTATGATTAAGTTATGCTCTGTGCAAAATTCTACAAGGCGGCTTCCTCTTTCATTTCTTCCCCGCAAGCCATATTCACCTACTACGTTTCCTTCTCTCCCTTTTCCTACTGACGAATTCCAGTCACCCATGACTATTAAATTTTCGTCTCCCTTCACTACCTGATATCTGATTAATAAAGAAAAATCACACTCTTGATAAGATGTATTTCAAGATTACCTCCAGCAAAAAAATAAAGGATCTATGACATAGTTCGCTGAAAGATCCCCCTAATAGGAAAGGGTAGACAATCCACAAACATTGGCCTCTTTCCAAACGATATATGACTGTCGTACCCTGAATGTATCTGCTGAGTGTAAGTGGTTGTAATCAGTGTGTTTAATGTGATATCAGTTTTTTGCTGTACGTTTATTAGATATAGGATATATTCCATATGTTCGAAATTCAGAGAAAAACAGAAAGGATGAACGGGAAAGGCGGGATAGCTATATGGGAAAGACGGGTAAGATACAGTATGTACAAAAACCAAGAGAGAGCAATAAGAATGGAAGATTAAGAACGAAGTGCTTGGATTAAAAAGGGGTTAAGACAAAGACCCTTTCGCCTGTACTGTTATATCTATTCATTAAAGAAGCAAGAAAAATTACACGATCTGCTGAATGGAATGAACAGTTTAATGAGCAGAGAATATGGATTGAGAATAAGCAGAAGAATGACGAAAATAATGAGAAGCTGCAGAAATAAGAATATCGAGAAACTTAACATCAAAACTGGTTTTCACGAAGTACACCAAGTTAAGGAATTCTTCTACCTCGGAAGCAAAATAACTCTTGATGGACTAACCAAGGAGGGCATAAAAAGAAGACTATTATTTCCAGAAAGAGCACTGTTGGACAAAAGAAGTCTGCCAGTACTAAACATAAGCCTTAATTTGAGGGAGAAATCTCTGAGAAAGTACGTTTGGAGCGTATCACTGTATGGGAGTGACTCATGGACAGTGACAAAACCGGAACAGAAGAGAACCGAAGCATTTGAGGTGTGCTGTTACAGAACAATGCAGAGGATTAGGTAGAGTGACAAAGTAAGAAATGAAGAGCTTCTTTACATATACGACAGCGAAAGGCACATATGCAATACACTGCAAACAAGAAGAAACAGATGATAGTATATATGTTGACATCAGTTCTAGAGAGAGCTGTAGAGTGTAAGAGCTGTAGAGTGCAGTATCGGCCGCCATCTTGTGCCCCGCACTTTAAAATACGCGCGCCACCATTCACGCTTCCGCGTTTCCTACAGCTGTCAACGCGACATGATGGCGCTGCCGCGAACGCTGACGCCACTGCCAATGATATTCAAGCATTCTCTTCTGGGAGCTCCAGTGGCGGGAGTACTTCAGTTCAAACATCGACGCACTGAATCCTTTTTGTGTGTTTGCTATTTCATCACATTTACATACTTTCTTAGCGGTCAGGGCCCGTCGTCTACAGAATAGTCATAGTATTGTATCTGCACATATTTCAATATTCTGCCATACTGACGGCAACTGAGGCTGTAGCTACAGCAAGCAATGTATTTGAGCCGTGCGTGGCTCGTCTTCCCGCCATCACGTATTTTACACCCTGTTTTTAACGTACATCCACCTCATTACGTTAATTTAAATTACTACTGTCACTGAGTTGCTGCTTTGCCTGACCGTTAGCGGCGTTAGCAGCGCGTAACGATATATCCCCTCTCATAGTATCTTTGCCCCCCCCCCCCCCCCCCCCCCATGAACCATGGACCTTGCCATTGGTGGGGAGGCTTGTGTGCCTCAGCGATACAGATAGCCGTACCGTAGGTGCAACCACAACTGAGGGGTATCTGTTGAGAGGCCAGACAAACGTGTGGTTCCTGAAGAGGGGCAGCAGCCTTTTCAGTAGTTGCAGGGGCAACAGTCTGGATGATTGACTGATCTGGCCTTGTAACACTAACCAAAACTGCCTTGCTGTGATGGTACTGCGAACAACTGAAAGCAAGGGGAAACTACAGCCGTAATTTTCCCCAGGGGAAGCAGCTTTACTGTATGGTTAAATGATGATGGCGTCCTCTTGGGTAAAATATTCCGGGGGTAAAATAGTCCCCCATTCGGATCTGCGGGCGGGGACTACTCAAGAGGACGTCGTTATCAGGAGAAAGAAAACTGGCGTTCTACGGATCGGAGTGTGGAATGTCAGATCCCTTAATCGGGCAGGTAGGCTAGAAAATTTAAAAAGGGAAATGGATAGGTTAAAGTTAGATATAGTGGGAATTAGTGAAGTTCGGTGGCAGGAGGAAAAAGACTTTTGGTTAGGCGAATACAAGGTTATAAATACAAAATCAAATAGGGGTAATGCAGGAGTAGTTTTAATAATGAACAAAAAAAATAAGAGTGCGGGTAAGCTACTACAAACAGCATAGTGAACGCATTATTGTGGTCTAGATAGACACGAAGCCCACGCCTACTACAGTAGTGCAAGTTTACATGCCAACTAGCTCTGCAGATGACGAAGAAATTGAAGAAATGTATGATGAAATAAAAGAAATTATTCAGGTAGTGAAGGGAGACGAAAATTTAATTGTCATGGGTGACTGGAATTCGGTAGTAGGAAAAGGGAGACAAGGAAACGTAGTAGGTGAATATGGATTGGGGGTAAGAAATGAAAGAGGAAGCCGCCTTGTAGAATTTTGCACAGAGCATAACTTAATCATAGCTAACACTTGGTTCAAGAATCATAAAAGAAGGTTGTATACCTGGAAGAAGCCTGGAGATACTGATAGGTTTCAGATAGATTGCATGATGGTAAGACAGAGATTTAGGAACCAGGTTTTAAATTGTAAGACATTTCCAGGGGCCGATGTGGACTCTGACCACAATCTATTGGCTATTAACTGTAGATTAAAACTGAAGAAACTGCAAAAAGGTAGGAATTTAAGGAGATGGGACCTGGATAAACTGACTAAACCAGAGGTGGTACAGAGTTTCAGGGAGAGCATAAGGGAAAAATTGACAGGAATGGGGGAAAGAAATACAGTAGAAGGAGAATGGGTAGCTTTGAGGGATGAAATAGTGAAGGCAGCAGAGGATCAAGAAGGTAAAAGGCGAGGGCTAGTAGAAATCCTTCGGTAACAGAAGAAATATTGAATTTAATTGATGAAAGGAGAAAATATAAAAATGCAGTAAATGTAGCAGGCAAAAAGGAATACAAACGTCTCAAAAATGAGATCGACAGGAAGTGCAAAATGGCTAAGCAGGGATGGCTAGAGGACAAATGTAAGGATGTAGAGGATTGTCTCACTAGGGGTAAGATAGATACTGCCTACAGGAAAATTAAAGAGACCTTTGGAGAGAAAAGAACCACTTTTATGAGTATCAAGAGCTCAGATGGCAACCCAGTTCTAAGCAAAGAAGGGAAGGCAGAAAGGTGGAAGGAGTATATAGAGGGTTTATACAAGGGCAATGTACTTGAGGACAATATTATGGAAATGGAAGAGGATGTAGGATGAAGACGAAATGGGAGATAAGATACTGCGTGAAGAGTTTGACAGAGCACTGAAAGGTCTGAGTCGAAACAAGGCCCCGGGAGTAGACAACATTCCATTAGAACTACTGATGGCCTTGGGAGAGCCAGTCATGACAAAACTCTACCATCTGGTGAGCAAGATGTATGAGACAGGCGAAATACCCTCAGACTTCAAGAAGAATATAATAATTGCTATCCCAAAGAAAGCAGGTGTTGACAGATGTGAAAATTACCGAACTGTCAGTTTAATTAGTCACAGCTGCAAAATACTAACGCGAATTCTTTACAGACGAATGGAAAAACTGGTAGAAGCGGACCTCGGGGAAGATCAGTTTGGATTCCGTAGAAATGTTGGAACACGTGAGGCAATACTAACCTTACGACTTATCTTAGAAGAAAGATTAAGAAAAGGCAAACCTACGTTTCTAGCATTTGTAGACTTAGAGAAAGCTTTTGACAATGTTATTTGGAATACTCTCTTTCAAATTCTGAAGGTGGCAGGGGTAAAATACAGGGAGCGAAAGGCTATTTACAATTTGTACAGAAACCAGATGGCAGTTATAAGAGTCGAGGAGCATGAAAGGGAAGCAGTGGTTGGGAAGGGAGTGAGACAAGATTGTAGCCTATCCCCAATGTTATTCAATCTGTATATTGAGCAACCAGTGAAGGAAACAAAAGAAAAGTTCGGAGTAGGCATTAAAATCCATGGAGAAGAAATAAAAACTTTGAGGTTCGCCGATGACATTGTAATTCTGTCAGAGACAGCAAATGACTTGGAAGAGCTGTTGAACGGAATGGATAATGTCTTGAAAGGAGGATATAAGATGAACATCAGCAAAAGCCAAACTAGGATAATGGAAAGTAGTCGAATGAAGTCGGGTGATGCTGAGGGAATTAGATTAGAAAATGAGACACTTAAAGTAGTAAAGGAGTTTTGCTATTTGGGGAGCAAAATAACTGATGGTGGTCGAAGTAGAGAGGATATAAAATGTAGACTGGCAATGGCAACGAAAGCGTTTCTGAAGAAGAGAAATTTGTTAACATCGAGTATAGACTTAAGTGTCAGGAAGTCGTTTCTGAAAGTATTTGTATGGAGTGTAGCCATGTATGGAAGTGAAACATGGACTATAAATAGTTTAGAGAAGAAGAGAAGAGAAGCTTTCGAAATGTGGTGTTACAGAAGAACGCTGAAGATTAGATGGGTAGATCACATAACTAATCAGGAGGTATTGAATACGATTGGGGAGAAGAGAAGTTTGTGGCACAACTTGACTAGAAGAAGGGATCGGTTGGTAGGACATATTCTGAGGCATCAAGGGATCACCAATTTAGTATTGGAGGGCAGCGTGGAGGGTAAAAATCGTAGAGGGAGACCAAGAGATGAATACACTAAACAGATTCAGAAGGATGTAGACTGCAGTAGGTACTGGGAGATGAAAAAGCTTGCACGGGATAGAGTAGCATGGAAAGCTGCATCAAACCAGTCTCAGGACTGAAGACCACAACAACAACAACAGTATCTTTGCTCGATTGGTATTACTTCCCGGTCGTTGTCTGTCGTAAGGCAGTTCGGGTGGCGAGTTCGGGTCTGCCAGTCAGTAGGGACGCGTCTGGAGCGGAGTCCGGACCTTCCAGTCAGGGAGTCGCAATGCGGCACTAGTGCAGTCGGGTTGGAGCAGCAGTGACGTTTGCGTCGACATGGCTCGCCCGACCACTGCCGCCACGCATCACTTGAGCCGGATCACGGTCTTGGTGGATGGTCGGTCGGTCTTCCTACCCCGGACTACGCGTTTTGGCTCGCCGGACGTTCATGGGTCGGCTGTGTGTGTGCGCATCGACTCCCGATTTGTTTTCGTGCGTGCTTGGTTACTGTTGGGTATCGTTCAGGTCTACGTGCGAGTGTTTGTCAGGTTGTGTGTATAGTTGGTGTTATTTCCTCTGATAACTATTTTAGATGTTGTCGGCATTCTGCGGCTAGTCAGTCGGTTTGCGCGGACCAGGGAGGATATCTCCGCGCAGTGCAGTCGGCTGGGTCCGCTGGCGGTCCCTGCGCAGTGTCGGAGCGTGTGTGGAGCTGTCCGATCGCTACGAGCTTCTTGGCTCACCGACCCAGGACGTCAAAGTTGAGTGGTGTTTTAAGTACGAAAGCCACGCCCATTCAAGTTGTGTGTTTCGTTTCGGTGGTTCGCTGTTGGGGAGGTTTTCCTGTGAGCAACACTGAGTGTTTTGACAGTTAAATAAATAAATAAATATATATATATATATTTGATTGTGGATAATTACGTCCGTAACATTTTGGTGTTTGAGTTCTCAGGTACTGATTAGTGGCAAGCAAGTCGTTTTGTCGCTCAGTCTGTGGCTGTCCCTTGGTTGGATTACCCACGGATCAAGTGAAGTTGGGCTCGTTACCTGTCTCACCTAACTGAACGAGGGCAGGCCGACCCCCTGGAGGCTTCTGAGTGCCGTTGTCTTTACTGTCTTTCTCTCAGGTGTTTAATTGTCTGTTTATAATCCAATAAATTACAATCTTTAGATGAAACTGACCCCAAACTTAGTTGGCCCTTGCTACAATCCTAATCACCTGTTCTGTACAGCGGGTTTAGCGGGCGTCTCGGTATTACTTTTACTATACGATATTAGATGAAGAATAAATTAATGTCTGAATTCTCCGTCCATGAACCGCATCTGTTCCTCTCTCCTGTGTCCACTAAAGAACAACAAAGTGTGCAAAGGAAGTTACAACACACAGCAAGACACAAATTGTAATACATACAACAAGCGATTGAGGAGGTAGCTTTTCCAAAAAGAAGAGGCTGGCACAGGAGAAGGATTCGTGCAGGGCACCAATCAGAAGACTGATGACAAAAAAAAGAAAAGAAAAGATATTAGAGGAGAGATAGGAGGGTTAAATCTAGTGTTGGCACGTTGCCTACTGTGCTGGGACAGCCACAAGGACTTAACGGTACATCCAACTGATTAACATCATCATCAACAGTACAGTGGGAGATACAGTAACTCAATGGTACACCGCGGAGAGGTTTAGAATTCCATCTACAGCATTTTCGAGAAGTCAGGTCATTAGGCACGACGCCTCTTTCCCTTTCCGTCCAAATGCCGGTGGGGAACACTCCGAGAACTTTCAGGATTCGAACCAACACCTACCGAATTAAGCTCCACTGCACATAGATGCTTTATTGATCTCATTATCAATACAGAGTATGACAAAAGAGAATTTCGATATATTTAAAACAACACATTTCGTAGTGGCCGAGCGGTTCTAGGCGCTACAGTCTGGAACCGCACGACCGCTACGGTCGCAGGTTAGAAACCTGCGTCGGGCATGGATATGTGTGATGTCCTTAGTTTAAGTAGTTCTAAGTTCTAGGTGCCTGATGACCTCAGAAGTTAAGTCCCATAGTGCTCAGAGCCATTTGAACCATTTTGAGCGCATTTCACGACGATGTGATGCCATTATCAAGTTTTTAAAGTTAATGTGTCATTAGGCGCAGTCAGAAGTAAGAGGCAAGCAGCAAATATGATACCATGACACACAACCACGTTACTTAAATGTCAGGCACCCTACAATGTAGGATATAAAATACAACATTTCCTGTGACTAAGCAACCCCGTGGGATTCAACAAACTACGGCCAGAAGCGGACGCCCACCCACTCAGCTGTTTCCAAACAGGCTCGGCATGGACCCCCAAACAGGAGCAGCAACGGTCACGAATAAACACGAAAAATCCCAGAACTAGTGGGTATCTACAACAGACTGACATCTGTCTTAAGTACTAGAAACACAATAATTCATTACAGCACATCATCTGTAGAATTAATCAACCTATTAATGAACATCAGCTAAGCAGTACAAATCTATTATTCTATGTGCGTAAGGCCAATTATACATCAAGCAGCGAGTGAACTAGATACACGGCCAGCCGGGACGCGCGGGCAAAGGGGGTAAAAAATACACAACAGCACAAGCAGGACACAACCCAGGAACCCGAACACGCTACCAAGACAAACAGCAGAAGCCCCGATAAAACTAAATGAGATGCAAGTAACTGGTGTGCAGGCTAACGGTATATCGAGACCGCCTCCCCCCCCCTCCCCCCCGCCCGACACAAAACCAAGGCTACTTAGCCACACTTAAATTTGTGATTAAATCAGAATTAATTACCATATCCAGATAGTGTTACTGAAGAAATTCTTGTATTTTCATTAATAGAATCTGTTTGAAACTATTTAAACACACAATAAGAACCGGCCTCTCAGTAACTTGTAAGAATTTATGAAACTACTCATTTAGAGTTACACACGTGTCTGTGTGACGATATCACTTCAGATAGAAACTTAACAGTAATGTTATTGTAGTTCGCAGCAAAATATATCCAGGGTAAATTTTATCCGTGTATATCTATAGAAATTACCTCCGTCGTGTGTTATAAATACAATAACCAAGGGGCACTTAGACAAGGACCAGCCAAACTGTTTTCAATGGCGGTTAACACTGACAGTAGCAATCTACAAACAGAATGTATAAGCTCTCCAGGCCCTAGTAAATGTTAATCATCACATCACGTACAGCTCTCACTAGAACCTTGCGTACATTCGAGGACAGAGTTTATAGGAGTAGCAACGGCCGGCCAAGAAAATGAAGTCAACAGCACAGAACCCAATATTCAATTCCGGCCACAAATTTACAGCACAAACAAGGCCCTTACCCTCTTGCTTGTTCAACGAAACCAGCCGCCGCAGGTCCCAGGAGACATGCAGGAAGCGAAATACGCCAACGGCTTCCCATTAACGTGACTGCTTCCATGACAGAGATATTTGCGACGGCGCTGTCACCCAGGTAAACAGCCCCCTTTATATGTGCTCTTCCTGCTGCCACGCACTGCGCCTGTACTCTCCGCCAGACTTACCCAGCGACATTACTGCGTTTTTTTTTTTGTCATCAGTCTACTGACTGGTTTGATGCGGCCCGCCACGAATTCCTTTCCTGTGCTAACCTCTTCATCTCAGAGTAGCACTTGCAACCTACGTCCTCAATTATTTGCTTGACGTATTCCAATCTCGGTCTTCCTCTACAGTTTTTGCCCTCTACAGCTCCCTCTAGTACCATGGAAGTCATTCCCTCATGTCTTAGCAGATGTCCTATCATCCCGTCCCTTCTCCTTATCAGTGTTTTCCACATATTCCTTTCCTCTCCGATTCTGCTTAGAACCTCCTCATTACTTACCTTATCAGTCCACCTAATTTTCAACATTCGTCTATAGCACCACATCTCAAATGCTTCTGTTCCGGTTTTCCCATAGTCCATGTTTCACTACCATACAATGCTGTACTCCAGACGTACATCCTCAGAAATTTCTTCCTCAAATTAAGGCCGGTATT
Organism: Schistocerca americana; assembly: GCF_021461395.2. NCBI lineage: Eukaryota > Metazoa > Arthropoda > Insecta > Orthoptera > Acrididae > Schistocerca > Schistocerca americana. The sequence goes on along the minus strand of NC_060122.1, from coordinate 213,702,544 downwards.
TGATATTAGTAGACTTCTCTTGGCCAGAAATGCCTTTTTTGCCATAGCGAGTCTGCTTTTGATGTCCTCCTTGCTCCGTCCGTCATTGGTTATTTTACTACCTAGGTAGCAGAATTCCTTAACTTCATTGACTTCGTGACCATCAATCCTGATGTTAAGTTTCTCGCTGTTCTCATTTCTACTACTTCTCATTACCTTCGTCTTTCTCCGATTTACTCTCAGACCATACTGTGTACTCATTAGACTGTTCATTTCGTTCAGCAGATCATTTAATTCTTCTTCACTTTCACTCAGGATAGCAATGTCATCAGCGAATCGTATCATTGATATCCTTTCACCCTGTATTTTAATTCCACTCCTGAACCTTTCTTTTATTTCCATCATTGCTTCCTCGATGTACAGATTGAAGAGTAGGGGCGAAAGGCTACAGCCTTGTCTTACACCCTTCTTAATACGAGCACTTCGTTCTTGATCGTCCACTCTCATTATTCCCTGTTGGTTGTTGTACATATTGTATATGACCCGTCTCTCCCTATAGCTGACCCCTACTTTTTTCAGAATCTCGGACAGCTTGCACCATTTTATATTGTCGAACGCATTTTCCAGGTCGACAAATCCTACGAAAGTGTCTTGATTTTTCTTTAGCCTTGCTTCCATTATTAGCCGTAACGTCAGAATTGCCTCTCTCGTCCCTTTACTTTTCCTAAAGTCAAACTGATCGTCACCTAGCGCATTCTCAGTTTTCTTTTCCATTCTTCTGCATATTATTCTTGTAAGCAGCTTCGATGCATGAGCTGTTAAGCTGATTGTGCGATAATTCTCGCACTTGTCAGCTCTTGCCGTCTTCGGAATTGTGTGGATGATGCTGTTCCGAAAGTCAGATGGTATATCGCCAGACTCATATATTCTACACACCAACGTGAATAGTCGTTTTGTTACCACTTCCCCCAATGATTTTAGAAATTCTGATGGAATGTTATCTATCCCTTCTGCCTTTTTTGACCGTAAGTCCTCCAAAGCTCTTTTAAATTCCGATTCTAATACTGGTTCCCCTATCTCTTCTAAATCGACTCCTGTTTCTTCTTCTATGACATCAGACAAATCTTCACCCTCATAGAGGCTTTCAATGTATTCTTTCCACCTATCTGCTCTCTCCTCTGCATTTAACAGTGGAATTCCCGTTGCACTCTTAATGTCAACACCGTTGCTTTTAATGTCACCAAAGATTGTTTTGACTTTCCTGTATGCTGAGTCTGTCCTTCCGACAATCATATCTTTTTCGATGTCTTCACATTTTTCCTGCAGCCATTTCGTCTTAGCTTCCCTGCACTTCCTATTTATTTCATTCCTCAGGGACTTGTATTTCTGTATTCCTGATTTTCCCGGAACATGTTTGTACTTCCTCCTTTCATCAATCAACTGAAGTATTTCTTCTGTTACCCATGGTTTCTTCACACCTACCTTCTTTGTAGCTATGTCTTCCTTTCCAACTTCTGTGATGGCCCTTTTTAGAGATGTCCATTCCTCTTCAACTTACTGCCTACTGCGCTATTCCTTATTGCTGTATCTATAGCATTAGAGAACTTCAAACGTTTCTCGTCATTCCTTAGTACCCCCGCATCCCACTTCTTTGCGTATTGATTCTTCCTGACTAATGTCTTGAACTTCAGCCTACTCTTCATCACTACTATATTGTGATCTGAGTCTATATCTGCTCCTGGGAACGCCTTGCAATCCAGTATCTGATTTCGGAATCTCTGGCTGACCATGACGTAATCTAATTGAAATCTTCCCGTATCTCCCGGCCTTTTCCAAGTATACCTCCTCCTCTTGTGATTCTTGAACAGGGTATTCGCTATTAGTAGCTGAAACATGTTACCGAACTCAATTAGTCTTTCTCCTCTTTCATTCCTTGTCCCAAGCCCATATTCTCCTGTAACTTTTTCTTCTACTCTTTCCCCTACAACTGCATTCCAGTCGCCCATGACTATTAGATTTTCGTCCCCCTTTACATACTGCATTACTCTTTCAATATCCTCATACACTTGCTCTATCTATTCATCTTCAGCTTGCGACGTCGGCATGTACACCTGAACTATCGTTGTCGGTGTTGGTCTGCTGTCGATTCTGATTAGAACAACCCGGTCACTGAACTGTTCACAGTAACACACCCTCTGCCCTACCTTCCTATTCATAACGAATCCTACACCTGTTATACCCTTTTCTGCTGCTGTTGATATTACCCGATACTCATATGACCAGAAATCCTTGTCTTCCTTCCACTTCACTTCACTGACCCCTACTATATCTAGATTGAGCCTTTGCATTTCCCTTTTCAGATTTTCTAGTTTCCCTACTACGTTCAAGCTTCTGACATTCCACGCCCCGACTCGTAGAACGTTGTCCTTTCGTTGATTATTCAGTCTTTTTCTCATGGTAACCTCCCCCCTGGCAGTCCCCTCCCGGAAATCCGAATGGGGGACTATTCCGGAATCTTTTGCCAATGGAGAGATCATCATGACACTTCTTCAATTACATGCCACTTGTCCTGTGGATACACTTACGTGTCTTTAATGCAGTGGTTTCCATTGCCTTTTGCATCCTCATTCCTTTGATCATTGCTGATTGTTCTGCCTTTAGGAGCAGTTTCCGACCCCTAGGACAAGAGAGTGCCCTGAACCTCTGTCCGCTCCTCCGCCCTCTTTGACAAGGCCGTTGGCAGAATGAGGCTGACTTCGTATGCCGGAAGTCTTCGGCCGCCAATGCTGATTATTTATCAAAATTTAGGCAGTGACGGGGATCGAACCCAGGACCGAAGACGTTTTTGATGATGAATCAAAGACGCTGCCCCTAGATCAGTGTATCTATGTAACATCATATCAAGCAAGAATTGATCGACGAACCGGAGCTGACGCCCAGGAAAATTGTGCAAATCGATTAAATCCCTTTGCAAAAGATTGTAATTGGGCTGAAATTAATGCTTAGCTAATGTCACCGTTTGTACGCGCACCGTTCGTATTAAACTTGAACAGTCGTAACTCTTGTTCGGGCTTTACGTGCAAATACAGTCACCTTTAAATAATTTCGGATTGTCAACCGGTGTATCAGAATGTGCTCTAACATAAGTTTTAACCGAAAATACTCTTCTCGGGTGTGCAGCCGGCGAGATCGTGCACCAGTACTCTCATCTGAAGATGGAGCCTAGTTGGACCGCGGAAATATTGTGTCATGAAGACGTTATGATCCGGCTGCACACCCGAGAAGAATATTATCAATTATTACGCCGGGAAAGCCTTCGTAGTCACATAAGTTTTTAATCATTTAAAAAAAAATATTGCTTTGTTTGAATTTTAGGTTTTTGAAGGGCGCCACTCCTGGACATTGAACCTATACGAATTGGTCAAACATTGCAGGAAGGTACGTAAAATGGGTAAAGTCAAACGAAAGTTTTTGAGTTCTATAATCTTTACGTCTTGTCGAGATATGACATTCTAAAATCGGGGTAAATGTACCACGTAAAATTCGTTTCTACTTGTACTGAGTGTTTGGAAACAGCTTAAAGTTGAATCTGTCAAATAAAGAACGCATTCTTTAAGCAAAACTGAAAACTTGCTTTCAGAATTCTGGCTACTTTTGGATTTTTTCGTGCAAGAAACATGTTTCTTGTGATTCTTTTACGCGCCACATTTATGTTTCAAACTTGTGCGAATGAGTTCAAATTTTGTAAGAAGTTGATAAATACATGAAATTAATGGTCGTCCTGTTATTTTGTGGAGATTTATCTGTTGCCACGGTATAGCGGTCTAAAGTTGCACACTAAATGCACGTAAAATCTGGTTTTACGCGGATCGCATGTTGCATTTTAAGCGCTGCTTTTTGGATATAATTTAAAAAACTGGTTATTATAACGTATTATGGTTTCGTTGTTTATACGTTAAATATTTTATTCAGTAATTGCTTAAAATCATCGAAAAGTTATTGGAAGCGCAAAACAATGCAAGTTTCAAATCAGAATTATTCCCAGCTCTATACGAAATGATACACTCTATGACCGAGCATTTAAGGGTTAATCGATGACCACGCAGGAAATTAAACTAAACCGAAAACTGCTATAAAAATAATTGCCAGAAAATAGTTCATCATATTTCTAACCAAAAGAGAACCTTTCACTGCGTTTTCTTCAAACACTACTACGCTATCCTGTGCAAAATTTGTTTTCGGACAAACCAAGCAAGAGTTAGTCCATTTTTGTTCATGGCTGAAGAGTTGGCAGTATTTTGTCGTACATCCATTGTCTCACAGTTGTTCTGCTTTTTTTCTGACAATCACACTCGTACTTAATTCGAATTGTTTGTTGTAACATTCTGCGCCAAAATTATTCACGTGAGTTTTCCTAGGGACGGTTTCTTAATTTTCAATGTCTGTTATTACATTCTTTAAATAAACAATGACAAGAATTTTAAGATAATAGATAATAACAAGATATATGCTTTTCAACAGTTTATTATTTGTTGGAAAATCGTTCGGCCTGCAATGTAATAAGCTTTTAAGTAAGTTTGCCGGCCGCGGTGGTCTAGCGGTTCTGGCACTGCAGTCCGGAACCGCGGGACTGCTACGGTCGCAGGTTCGAATCCTGCCTCGGGCACTGGTGTGTGTGATATCCTTAGGTTAGTTAGGTTTAAGTAGTTCTAAGTTCTAGGGGACTTATGACCTAAGATGTTGAGTCCCATAGTGCTCAGAGCCATTTGAACCATTTTAAGTAAGTTTATCTATATAGTATGGTCAAACTGTTATCTTCTTTTACATCGCTAACTCTGCCATGGACATATTCGTCTTTTTTGTGTTATGATACAAGCATTTTTTATTCTCCTGAGAAACGGATTATTCTGGACAGTGATACCATCAGTCCGTTGACAATACATGAGGTGCTCAATGGCTATCACTCGTTCTTACACTCTCTCCACAACGAATCTTTAACTCAGTTGTATACGGTCCCATGGATGGGACACACTTTGCTGTACTGCGAGCTTGTCATTGGCTGTCGAGCACACCATGCCTTTAGGTAGCCGCATAGGCTGAAATCTGAGGAACTGACATCTGGTGAGCAGGGAGCCCGGGGCGCTCCACTGGAACATCTCTGCCACTCAAAAGCTGATCGAAAGTATGGTTTAGGTAAAAGGAGTACAGCATTCGTTGGTACTCCGTTGTGAATCCCGCCATAAACATCAATAAAATGCAAACTGCGTATCTTAAACAATCCGTCTCAGAATCCATTGACAAAAGTGTAGTTTTACACGCTGGTCCTGTTGCCTGCGGGCTCGCAACCGCTGTTGTGGTTGGTGCAGATCTGACTATACAATAACGTGGTTTATACGTAAGGCACTTCTTTTTGTAGTTTCAACTACATTTACACGTATTGCCATTTTCAGGCTATTTCAGCGGTTGCTAACAGCCCGGTGTCTTCGTTACAACGTATGAGGTAACCATTGAGCCACCACACTTCACCGACGGTCGAAAACCAGGTGCTCGTTTTGGTGCTTTCAGTCAAACACTCGCGCATATTTTGTTCACAGTGCATAACGTTTGCCCTGTTTTGTACAAGAAGAAAACATCCTGGGAAAAAATTTTTAAGCATGATACTTACTTCGAAGTAGTAGGGAATTTAACAGTATCTTTTTCTCAAGAAGTGTCAGAATTAGATCGAGGTGGCTTCCGGCTTGTGAGGCCAACGCAAGAAATGTTCGAACAGCTGACAATGACTGAGAAAAGGACGTGCTGACCCCTTACCTCTCCATACCGCACTGAAATGACACCAGCGGCTGTGGATTACACAGTGCACATGTAAGTAGGCTGTTTACGTTTTCTGATTGGCAACGTTAGGTAGCGCTCTGTATGAAAATCACTGGCTGTGCTGTGTGCAGTCTGTGGCTAGTTGGCATTGTTGTCTGCCATTGTAGTGTTGGGCAGCTGGATGCGAACAGCGCGTAGCGTTGCGCAGTTGGAGGTGAGCCGCCAGCAGTGGTGGATGTGGGGAGAGAGATGGCGGAGTTTTGAAATTTGTAAGACTGGATGTCATGAACTGCTATATATATTATGACTATTAAGGTAAATACATTGTTTGTTCTCTATTAAAATCTTTCATTTGCTAACTATGCCTATCAGTAGTTAGTGCCTTCCGTAGTTTGAATCTTTTATTTAGCTGGCAGTAGTGGCGCTCGCTGTATTGCAGTAGTTCGAGTAACGAAGATTTTTGTGAGGTAAGTGATTTGTGAAAGGTATAGGTTAATGTTAGTCAGGGCCATTCTTTTGTAGGGATTATTGAAAGTCAGATTGCGTTGCGCTATAAAATATTGTGTGTCAGTTTAAGAACAGTCCTGTATAATTTTTCTAAGGGGACGTTTCACATGTCGACCCTTAGCCGAGGATATCTCACTGGAATCTTCTGATTTTTTCTTGTAGTTTGTGTAATTAGTGTAGCTTTTGTTTATTGCTAGCGCGTAATTGTAAAGAGAATCTCCTTTGTAGTTGCAGTCTTTCACTGTTGTACAGTAAAACAGTTGTGGCATGCATGTAGATTTGCACCAAGTATTTCGCAGCTGCGCTTGCAATTAACTAGATATTATTTTCAGCGCTATGTTAATGTGTTCTCTTATTTTTGCTCTTCAAATTGTGCTTTTCTGTGTTATCGTGTGAAATGTTGTGACAATAATGGCGTGTGAAAAACGTAACACTAGGCTCCAAAGTAAACTGAGAAAGAACAATGACGACGAGCGTAGCTTACCAACACCACTGTGTAATGAAGTAACAGACATTCAAAGTAGTAATTTGGTAACTGTGCATAGGGAAATGGAGCGGGTGTCAAATAATGGTGTAGACAGTGAAATAGGTAGTGAACAGGGAAGCATTATCGATCGATCGGTCGGCAACAGCTCGCCTTGGGAATCGGGAATGACAGAGCACAATATTGCAAATACTGTAGACTCAGGTTTTGGGTTCTCACCGTTTTCTCAAATGAGTCAAGACACATTTTCCGCTTGTCAAAATGTGAATGTTGCCGGTGCAACTTCACTGCCGAAAAGCACTGAGGAACATGTTTCAGACACCAGTGCATTGTTATTACAATTAATGCAACAAATGGGACAAAAGCTTCAAAAGTTAGACACAATGGAACAAAATCAGAGACAAACACAGCAAAAGCTTCAAAAGTCAGACACAATGGAACAAAATCTTCAAAAGTTAGACACAATGGAACAAAATCTTCGGAAGTTAGACACCACGCTTGAACAAACACGTGAAGATTTAACTACTGAGTTACATAACATTGAATCGAAATGTCAAAAAGTCTGAAACACAAATTTGTGAGCATTTTCAACCTATTTTTTCGCGGCATGAAAATGCATTACAGAATCACTAAGCAGCCATAAAAGAACTGCAAACTATTGTTCATGAAAATTATGAGACTTTGCAAGCTAAAATTGACTCAGTTGCATCTACCAATTCGGTTATGCAACTTGCAAAAACTCAGGAAAACTTAAAGAACACAGTAGATACGATTTCAACACAAATGGACACTCTGAAACTTGGTTCAGAAAAACACACTGACGAAATAAGTACACTATCGGAGAAAGTAGCCGAACTTTCGGATCAGTTCACTAACTTTTCTGCAAAGGTAGATGATGATCTGAATGACACAAGACCCATAGCCCTCACTGACACAGAAGAGTATGAACAAATTAAGAAATTCAAACAAAATCAGAATCAAATTAATACGCAATACAAAAGAGAAATCCGGGAAGTACAAGGTCAGTTGGCACAAGTGAAACAAAAATTACATATTTCAGAGGACACTCGCACTCCAACACGGGAAGAGGAACTTAGAAATATGGAAAAGCCACAAAATAATAACACATGGCATTTCGGAAATTATGAAAGAAATTGGCAAGGTGCACCGAATTTTGAGATGGAACCGCCGACACGACGTAACAATGACCGATATGCTACTCGCCGACACGATGATTTTGACTACAAGCTGTTTATTACTACACGTAAATTCAAAACATTTAAGAATTCCAGCAACGACATTTATCCACAAGCGTGGCTTCATCAATTCTCTCATTGTTTTCCTCCCAACTGGTCATTAGAGCACAGATTAGAATTTATGTGTGGCTATTTAGAGAATGAACCAGCTGTAAGAATGCGATCGGTCATTCACGATTGCCACAGTGAAGGAGAATTTTATCATGCCTTCCTCTCAGCATATTGGTCTCAAGCTACACAAGACCGAGTAAAACATAGCATCATAATGATGAAACATTTCGATCAATCTGGATTCTCCAGTCTTGTGAAATATTTTGAAGACATTTTGCACAAGAATAAGTACCTGTCAAACCCATACAGCCCCTCAGAACTCATCCGCATTTGCTTAATCAAATTACCTGAACATTTACGACATACCATTTTGGCAGGACGTTGCAAAGACGACATTGAAGCTTTTCACGGACTCTTACAAGAATTAGAAATTGACAATGACAATCGCGGAACGCGAAAACAGGAACACAACCATTACAGGTCACATCAGTCGCAATTCCACGATGAAAGAAATAATAACTGGACACGACAAGGCTATTCTCACAACACAAATCGTGACCAAAACAGACACCACCCGCATGATAACCATGGGCAGAGTAGTAATAATTACAGGGAAAGATCACCTCTCCACAGTAGTGACTATCACAGAGACAATCAGAGAAACAGACAATATGGGAACCAAAATAATTATTATCAAGGGAGACAGAATAACTTTAGACGTAACGGTCCAGCGCGCAGTTATGATTCTGGGAGAAATTCTCCACCACAAGACCGACAAGAAAGAAACTATGGAATCTAACGACATGACGACAGATGATATAATCGTAACGACAGACCTTAATTGCATCAGAACTGGCGGAATTCAAACAGGGCAGGGCCCTCTCGACAAGGTGAATTTGTAGAAGTTAGGTCTCCAAATCCCAACAACGACGCGCCGCAACAGAGAGACAGACAATGACTCGCACCGCAGGCAGCCACGTGCGCCGGCTGGCTCAGAGAAAAATAACATAGACGCTAAATTGAGAAAAATTCCAGTATTCCTTACCGACGTATACAACATGATAATTGCTTTGAAGTTTAAGCTCTGTCCACTAGGAAGAGTAAAGGATTGCACCACATTTGACATGTAAAACCATTTATTGAGAGATAATCTGCCTTTTAACTTTGTCTTTCCTATAATACTTTTAAATTTACATTACTAGTATGCTTTGTCAGACTTAGAATCTGTTAACATGCAACAGTGTTTGAAGTTAAATATTCAGTCAAGAACCAAGAGAACATATTTAAACAGAAATTACGAATGCATTGTTATGGTGAACAGACGACACAGTGTTATTGTGTGTGTACATTCTAGCTTGTTAGTTGCACGATTACGTAACGACTATAAGACTTACATGCTTAGAACATATACTGGTACTGCTAATGAGATTTTAATGCAACATTTTGGTTTACTTGAAAATACATTCTGGATTTAAAGTACTTTCTGAGAGATACCAGATGACACAGTGGTTAGTTTATGTGACAGCTACACGATTTTATCACGACGCTACTAATGAGTGACAATTTACAATGTTGCTTTTGCGGTGTTTCTGTTTTATGTCTGCACAGTTTTATGTATTATTCTGGAAAGTAAAACATGTTTTAGTAGTAACTTTTGTGGTATAGCTACAATGAGACAGTCTTTTCCGTAGCACAACAATACGTTACATTATAGTACTTTCTTGATCACAGTAAGTTACGTAATAACTACGATATCTATACGCAAAGCATTTCACTTTTGTTTATCATGAGGTAAGCACATCTACTTCTGCAGAACTTAGCTTTTGGAGGACGATAACTACAACACTTCCACAGAGATTATCTTACAACAAGAGCACAGTTTAGCGCTACAGGACACGCATTTGAGTGATTAATTTTGTACTTAATCATTTATTTTTAAAAATATCTGAAGTACAATGATACAAAGGTTTTCCGTGATACATTTCATTCCATTGCTGTAATCTGTAACACCTGAGGGTATAATTACATTAATCCTCAGGGCGGTACACGCCTACTTTGTGTACCATGTGTGTGGCAAGCACAAGGAGCCCTAGCTAATATGGTATTTGCTTATACAACTTTACACATTGGTACCATATTTCTCTAACACATAAATTACACAGCTATCTGATCATTTAACTGAGAGAGACAAACTTTTTTACGCGATCACACAGCTGGATAACTTCACACTTAGGAAATTGTATTTTGTCTGTACTGTGTGAACCCTTCATATTTTTTGGAACCATTGTGATACTATGAGAGCTTTGAATGATGTATTTGGTACGGAATCATGATTTTTAAAGTACGTTTGAGGTAGATGAAATGAGTAGAGAATTTTTTTTAGGTTTTGAAATTATTGGAGGAAGCTACAACGATTTTGAGAATTGACTGAGATGTTATGATATTATTACGACGATAATGTGTATTATGCTGTTGAGATATATTTATGATCAATAAGATGATGCTACCGTATATGAGGAATTTGATTTCTTATGATGCAATATTGAAGAAGTGTCGACGAATATGTATATGAATAATAAGGTAAGGAATAATGAGTAGTGGTTATGGACTCTGGTTTGTGAAAAAGGTTGTTGGAAACCAAGAATCGTACTTTAAGAGATATGAAATGTGTGTACATGTGTGAATGTATCACAATGCCGCCGAAAAGTTTTTGGACACCAGTATAGTTATAGGATTTTGTTTCTACAGATTTGTAACGCAAATATTTCGCCTGTGAAATTTTATTTGTATCAAACTGTCACTGTAGCGGAAACTGATGTCGTAAATATTACGGTAAGAAAGTTATGCGTTGTGGACGCCCAGCTGTGCCACTGGCTGGAGAAAAAGCCATTAGGTGGAGAAAAAAATGAGGCCATTATCCCCACTATTGACAGTTCTTTGTCGAAAGCATCGCAAATACGACACGCTCAAACTTGAAAACATAGGATAACACTGTGGAGCTCTTAATTTATGATACTTACTGAAATGCCTAATGAAATGACGAGAAATATTTTTATCTATACACCTGATTATGACTACTGTCTTTCTAGTTGAGAGATATTTTTACTACCTTATGAAATGCCATATGGGTAATGAATGATGTTTCAAGCCTTCCTTTGTACATATTTGCTCATTTTCTTTAATATCTAGTTTCTAGCTGCACTGCAGCATTGGTTATTATAAAATTTAATAGATGCACTAATATCACTATTTTCTGTCTACAGACCCAGTAAAGAATACGTTTATGATATGCTTTCTTAGAGAAGAGAGCATAAATAGACATTTCCCTTCACAGGAATTGCATAAATAATTTTTTTAATGACATGGTAACGTTCTTGCAGAGTAAGTTTCTGTGATGCATCACTCTAGTGTTAAGTGTGACATAGGTATTAGACATGGCCATTTTAGTGTAATATTTTTTCTGCTTGAGCTTTGTCATGTTTAGGTATAAGTTATTTCATTTGCTGCTGCTGTTTGGCAGGCATAACGTTACTGAATTTGACTACTACTGATTTATTTTTATTGTTTGCTGCACATTGCCTTATATTAGTTGTAATATTGCAATTGCTCTGCTAATTTATTTCAGTGCTGCTTGCTTTGCCAATTTCCATTTTTTTGTCATTGCTGATTGTGTTAATTGTTTTGTGTTGCTGCATTGCCTCGTCCCTTAGTTTAGCATCTGAGCTCAGTAGATTTAAGTTAGCTTAAGAGGGGGTAGGCTATATAAGAGAATGAGTTGCAATGAATTGGAAGAAATGCATTGAGAAGTTATACAGAAGAAGTACAGAAAGCAGGTATAGATAGGACTTTTTGGGAATAATGATGAACGAAGGGAGATCTCCAAGAAAAAAAAGGTTTTTTTTTTTTTTTTTGCAAAATACTGCAGTACCAAATGTTACACTGAAAACAAACCCTGTCCTTTCCCCCTGTGTTATTCTGCTAAGTGTTTGTGTACTCCTGTATATTTCTGTTTTTCCTGTCTTTATGTGTTTAGCTAATACGATTTATGTTGTAGAATTTTTCAAATACTATGTTATTTTCTTTGTAAAGATGTTTAGACGTTATTAATTCTGTTCCATTTCAATGCTCAAGTGTGAAATTAATGTTTCGAAAACTATTCTCATTATTTTATATATTTACTTACGTCATAATTCCTGTAACATTGATGTATATGTTATTTCGATTCTTGTGTAAAGCCTGTACCACAAATGTTATCTGTATTGTTATGTTTTTAATTATGTATTTTGTACCTTTGTTATTGTATTCTTATGTTATAAAATTGTAATTGACACCAGTTCATCATATTATTAACTTGTAAGTTCCATTTCACTGCACACATTTCTGTTGGTCATAGTACATGGACAATATGTGAGAAGTAGGGACTGATAGTGTTTGCATGTGTGTTAATAATTCAGCAAGTGACTGGATAACAGCATTGCTGGTTCTAAGGACATTTCAAACAAATTTTTTGTGAGTGGACAAGTGGTAGTTTATGGACTTGCTATATCCTCTGCAAGACTCTTCGATGGTGATTGTGCAGCTGCACAGTCGCAACAGATGGCTGCTGGCCGTCTCTACATGGACTACAGTGGGTCTGCATCTTTGATGGCCCACCAGTACTATTACTTCTACAAGGACTACAGTGGGTCTCCACATTTCATGGCCCACCAATACCATTATCTCTACAAGGACTATAGTGGGTCTGCGTCTTTGATGGCCCACCAATACCATAATCTCTACCAGGACTACAGTGGGTCTACTCTGTGATGACCTACCTACCAGTATTCTTCAAAACTTCTACTGACTCTGCGGTGGGTTTGCTCTGTTGTGGCGCATTACCAGTCTGCATGTCAAGAGTCAGCACTGTCTTTCCGTTGGAAGGACAACACTACTCTTTCAAGACTGCATGGAAATCCACTACTTCCATGTGCATTTTCTTTTACTGCTCAGACTTTGAGAAAAACACTGCAATTGTACTGTGATGAATGATCAGGACTGTCTTTATGGACTGTGAGAAAATTTTAGCTTTTGACCAACATTGTATCAATAAGTGTGTGCATTTGATATCTTTGTTATTGTAATTATGAAAAATTTTATCAAATCATTATTGGCCACTGCCCAAAACAATTTGTAAAATTTTTTTGTGGGGAGCATGGGGGCTATGTAAGTAGGCTGTTTATGTTTTCTTATTGGCAACGTTACGTAGCGCTCTGTATGAAAATCACTGGCTGTGCTAGTAGGCTGTTTATGTTTTCTTATTGGCAACGTTACGTAGCGCTCTGTATGAAAATCACTGGCTGTGCTGTGTGCAGTCTGTGGCTAGTTTGCATTGTTGTCTGCCATTGTAGTGTTGGGCAGCTGGATGCGAACAGCACGTAGCGTTGCGCAGTTGCAGGTGAGACGCCAGCAGTGGTGGATGTGGGGAGAGAGATGGCGGAGTTTTGAAATTTGTAAGACTGGACGTCATGAACTGCTATATATATTATGACTATTAAGGTAAATACATTGTTTGTTCTCTATTAAAATCTTTCATTTGCTAACTATGCCTATCAGTAGTTAGTGCCTTCCGTAGTTTGAATCTTTTATTTAGCTGGCAGTAGTGGCGCAAGCTGTATTGCAGTAGTTCGAGTAACGAAGATTTTTGTGAGGTAAGTGATTTGTGAAAGGTGTAGGTTAATGTTAGTCTGGGCCATTCTTTTCTAGGGATTATTGAAAGTCAGATTGCGTTGCGCTATAAAATATTGTGTGTCAGTTTAAGCACAGTCATATATAATTTTTCTAAAGGAACGTTTCACACGGTCTGCTTCTCGCAGACGTTATGTCCTGAACGACAAACTTTTTTTTAACAATGTCGCATTGACCTTGATTGTCAAGTAAATGATGCAAAATCTGAGCCCCTCCAATTTATTCCGAATTGGAAACTCCTGTGTCCCAACACCAGCTTGCCTTGTAATTGGTTGATGGTTGAAGAAACGGCGACACTATTATGGGTCGCGCCACAATCAGTTTGCTCTGTTCCTTGGAGACTGAAATTGTGTACAAAAAAAGTGTTAGGAATGCCAGCTGACATAATGCGTGCTGCTAGAATTTGTGGAGTCAATGGCAGTAGAGTATTACAAATTGAAGTGACGAAATATTCACATGTGGATATAACCTCGTACAATTTCCTGTCGGCGCACGTGTTTCGCACTTGTTTACTGCCATAGATCCTTCCTTGTACAGTCGTGGACACTGTGCCTTATATTACACTGTATACTAGTGCAAATAGTAAATTTGATTTTCCTTGTAGGAGTATCGTCGTGAGAAATATAAAATTCATTTCGAGTTCCCCTATAAGATTTGTCCTTCATAGCTATTTCTAGTACCATGGGAGTTGTTTCCTGATATCTCAACACACGTCTTACCATCCTGCCAAAAATTATGGTATCCCCAAAGATCACAGAAATATACAATCGTGACAACGTGAATGAAAAGACAGCAAGACAGAAAACAAAGCTATCTTACTCTATACAAAGAAAAAATAATGTCAATTGGGCTTCAGCTTGTCTGTGAAATAAAATGACTGTGGATTAAGGTCTAGTTGCCAGCCACTGTGGCCGAGCGTTTCTAGGCGCTTCAGTCCGGAACCGCGCTACTGCTACGGTCGCAGGTTCGAATCCTGCCCCGAGTATGGATGTGTGTGATGTCCTAATGATAGTTAGGTTTAAGTAGTTCTAAGTCTAGCAGACTGATGACCTCAGATGTTAAGTCCCATAGTGCTCAGAGCCGTTTTTTTAAGGCCTAGTTCGGCACTTGATCTGATTTGCAATATTACTTAACAAAACATGAGAATATTTTTGCCAATATAATCTCCTTCAGAACATCATAGTAGTCTTTCAGCGCACATGATAAAGGTGCAAGCTAATCAATAACGTATGAAATTTAGGGTATATGTATAGATCTAAAACCAAGAAAAATTTGCTTTGCTTTCGTTCTCCGTTGAGTACCTTTTCAAATGTTATGGCAGAACTGGAACAGCTATTTACACGTGTGGCCATTAAAACTTCAATACCATGAAAGCGGTACGCAGCAAATGTCATATTAACTGCTGGATATGAAAATGATTGCATTTCAGTGCACTCGCACGAAGTTGCGGGTGATTATAATTAGAGTGCAAGCGAAATTTGATAGATATGCTAATGCGCCAATGCGGAACCGATTTACGCCGGAAAAAAAGAAATTAGTCCCAATTTTGGCCAGCAGGTGAAAATCAGGCGCTGTACAGCATCTCGTGGACGTCTCTGCTGCTCATTATTCAACAAGCTGTGTAAGTGGTTGTTAATAATATAATCAACATTATACCTCTGTCTTGTTGTTTGATCTTTTCTGCGAAAGTTCCTAGTCCATTGCATACGGAAACGTTTCTATATGCCTTTCTTGCATTCACAACGCGAGATTTGCACATGGTGGCCAAAATTGGAACTAATATTTTTTTCCAGCGTAAATCAGTTCGGCTTTAAACGCATTAGAATATCTACCAAGCTTCGCTGCCGTGCTGTAATTACAGCCCACGCTGAAACTCTGTGAGAAGCTGTACTTTAATTACAACCACCCAATATGTAGGAGCCATGTAGGAGAAACCGTAATTAAATTTTGGTTTCGTGTGTGAGAAGATCGTGTATGAAGAAGTAACTCGTATTAGCTCGTGTCGGAATACGACGGTGCGACGGTGGCGGGATGGTAATCGACCGAGACTTCAGCTTATCTTGCCGCAATATTGACGCCCACATTAGCCGTAATCGTCACACGAATATGAAGTCAATGGATTAAAGAGCGCCAGACCATGTTATTCAGGATCTAAACCACACCACCCGACTAGCGCCGTGAAGAAAACAGCCATATTGTTCGCTCTAGCGTCTATGGGCGTACAGCCTCGTCAAGTACCTTGAACTAAGAAACGGTGTTATTTGCAGCAAGGTAAGTAACCACACGGACAATACGACGATGTCTGGAGTGCCATGAGCTGTCAGCATAGCAACAATTGTTGCGGTTTTCCATGACGCCACAGCGCAAAGAGGTACACCGAAAGTTGTGCGCTCAGTGATGGCAGTGGAGACGGGAGTGACACCGCGTCGTGTTTTCAGACGAGTCCCGATTCTGGTACAACATCACGATAGACGTACCGGTGAGTGGAAGGATTGTCGAAACTGAAAATTGCCAGATTGCATTTATTATCGTCATACATGGGATTTGAAGAAAACCCAGGTCGTAGCAATCTATAAAAAGTGTAGAAAGTCGGATGCACATAATTACCGGCTTATTTCACTGACATCGATTTTTTGTAGAATCATGGACCATATTTTGTGTTCTGACATTATGACCTTCCCAGACTCTGAGAAGTTCATTTGCAGAAACCAGCACGGTTTTAGGAAACAGCGGTCATGCGAGACACAATTGGCTCTGTTTGAGCATGATATACAACAAGCTCTAAATACCGGCTCCCAGGTTGATGCCATATTTCAAGACTTTCGAAAGGCATTCGACTCAGTTCCGCACAGTCGCTTGCTCCAAAAAGTGCGCTCTTACAGTCTATCCGATGACATATGCAGTTGGATAGAAAGTTTTCTGACAGACAGAGAGCAGTATGTCGTCCTGAATTGGGAAACGTCAACAGAAACAAGCGTAACTTCAGGTGTGCCCCAGGGCAGCGTAATAGGTCCGCTGCATTTTACGATTTACATTAACGATCTGGTTGATGGTATTGACAGTGGCATTAGACTGTTTGCCGATGATACTGTAGTCTACAGTAAAGCAGTATCTCACGAAAGTTGTGAACAAATCAATGAGGATTTGTAGAAAATAAATGAGTGGTGTAATGACTGGCAGTTATCTCTCAATATTAGTAAGTGTAACCTACTGCGTGTAACAAGACGAAAATCCCCGTTACTGTACGAGTACAAAATAAATGCCCAGTCTTTGGAAGCGGTAACATCCGTCAAGTATCTGGGTGTGACTATTCGAAATGATCACAAATGGAATGATCAGATTACCAAGTAAGGGGCAAGGCGAAATCCAGAAGCGATGCAGTCCTTCAACAAAGTAAATTGCTTACAATACGTTACTTCGTCCAGTCTTAGAGTATAGTTCGTCTGTATGGGACCCTAACCAGTTGGGTCTCATTCAAGAGATTGAAAAGGTCCAAAGAAGAGCGGCAAGATTCGTGACTGATACATTTAGCCATCGCGAGAGTGTTACAAATCTCATAAAATTTTTAGAGTGGGATACACTTGCAAATAGACGACGCGCTAAACGGAAGGGGCTGTCCACTAAATTCCGAAATCCGATCATCGCCGAGGATGTGGAGCATATATTATTACCACCAACTTTCTAATCGCGCAATGATCACCATTCAAAGATAACGGAAATTAGATCTGGTACTGAGGCACTCAGACAGTCGTTTTTCCCTCCTGCGATCCGCGAGTGGAACAGTCGGTAGGGGGGGGGGGAGGGGGTAATATGGAAAAAAAATATTCAAATGTGTGTGAAATCTTATGGGACTTAGGACTTAAATGGTAAGGTCATCAGTCCCTAAGCTTACACCCTACTTAACCTAAATTACCCTAAGGACAAACACACACATCCATACCCGAGGGAGGACTCGAACCTCCGCCGGGAACAGCCGCACAGTCCAGGACTGCAGCACCTTAGACCGCTCGGCTAATCCCGCACGGCGAGGAATATGATTTTCACGCGAATTGCGCCCTCCGCCACATACAGCTTGGTGGCTAGCGGAGTATATATGTAGATATATGTATATATATATATATATATATATATATATATATATATATATACATATATACGGCCATAGCATTTAGCGAAATAACATTGGGTGCAGTCTTATACGTTACTGACAAAATGTGAAATCGAACGTGTCATGGAATACCTAGCAATATACAGAATTCCGATCATTAGGTAGCTTATGTGAAGCCACTATACATCTGTTATTCAAGCAATATTGATGATGTTCAGCCCAGTTGTCAATCGCGTGAATGTTGCAACTGCACCTCGGGAATGGTTGATGAACCGGCTTTTGATATTTCAGGTTCTATGGTTTGAGTTGACAATGCACGCGTGCAGCAGCTTGTTTTTAACATGTGACGAGGCCTAATGGCATAAAAATTTTTAAGCACTTGCAAATGCGATAATACTGTCCCGAAACATGTTGTGGAAGTAATCACACGACTGACAACCGGGCTGAATATTCTCGATATTGCATTCATTAGGTACGTTATGAAACGCATCTTATTTAATACTTTGGCTAGACACGAGGGGCGTTCAACAAGCAATGCTACACATTTTTTCTCGGCTAGTTTCGTCTGATAAAAGGGGAATTTTTTGTTGTGGGACTTGGAGGAATAGTCCCGCTCCAGCTCCGGTAGGTGATGGCCTCATACGTAGCCTTCAGAATGAGTTTCTTTTGACGGAAACCAGGGCACTGCAGATATTCATAGGTGCTTTCAGAATGTCTGAGGAGATGTGGCAGAGAAAAAATCACTGCGAATCGTTGGGCGAAGCTTCTGTCATCATTGCAACAAGGTCGCGCAAACACGTCCGAACTCACACTTGCCGTCCGGCTGCATACGGCTGTGACTCCTACCATGTTGGGACGTGCGGACACTCTCATTCGAGGTGAAATTCTCCTCTTCCATGACAATGCAAAGCCTCACACAGGTCAACGCACCCGGGAGGAGCTCACAAATCTTCACTGGACTTGTCTTCCTCATCCATCCTACAGCCCAGATCTCCCACCTTCCACGTGTTTGGACTAATGAAGGAAACACCGTGGGAAGCAGTACGACGAGTGTGTTGAGAGTATTGTTACAGCAAGACATTGGCTCCCACGTCGACTAGCCTAGAGCGGTTCCATGCGGTCATACAGGCTCTCAAGTAAGATGGCGTGATATCGTCGTATTGAACGGAAACTAGCTTGCAAAATGGAGTTTTGTATCCAGAAGAGAATTGTGAATAAGACCAATCCGCTTTCAGAAAAAAAGCGCTTCATTAATTGCTGAATGCCCCTTGTAACAGAATGCCCTTACCTTTAAGGCAACGTATGAAACAAAGATAATTTAAATGTTTTCATAAAAAATTCCGAGAGGTCATGACTGTGACACCTTCATTCCGTCTCGGTTATGCAACTCAAGTAGGGTAAGAAGAAATTGGTTCACATGCTACAAGCACTTTTTGCATGATTAAGAAAAAAGCCATTATTAGTCGGCAAGACTCTACGAAGAATCTAGAGTCTCAGGCGAAGAAAATGAAAGTACTCACCGAAAAAACGTTCTCCTTAGTTGGAAGAGGACCTAAAATTAGAGTCCCTGTCCCTGAAACTGATAAAGTTCGTGAGGACGCTCGCAACAGTTTAGCTGTCGTGGCTGGTGTGACAAATGATGGGTACCCAAATTGGGCATCAAAGATGGAATTCTACAGAACTTGTACAGACGGCCACAGTTTACAGCATGCAAGAAATCTTTCCTAAAGTGCGAAGACGTTGTGATGGACTGCAACCCAGCAGTCTGACGGTAATAGACAAGGATTTGTACAGTGCATCTTCAAAAATAAATTCGAGAACCTCGAGTGTTTCGTGTAAAAAGAAAAGTGATTTGCAGTTCAGAACGGCATTTCAGTTCTCCTTGCGGCAATTAATAAAGCATAAAAGAAGTACAACTTCGGTAATTGTTTGTAGTAATTGTCAAAAATCTGTTTCTTTCATTTGTTTGTTACATATTAGTATTTGTTAAAAACTGATGAAACGTATCTTCGTCAGGATAAGCAAATTTCGGACACAAAAACAATTGTCATCATTTTTAAGTTTCAATTTAAATTTTTTACCTCCAATAAACATGCAGTTTCTATTTTGAATGTGTTATTTCGTTATGAAGCTGGTATCTGTACAGATATCATTGGCGATCTTGCAGCTCTCAAAGAATGAAGTTATAATGAAATCTAGATCTTTCGCTGCTTACAGGCGTTGATATCAACGGGGACAGTTGAAAAATGTGTATTCCGACCAGGACTCGAACCCGAGACCTCCTGCTTACGTAGCAGACGTTCTGTCTTTTTTTTTTTTTATTTAACATACTTCTGAATATTT
Source organism: Schistocerca americana (assembly GCF_021461395.2). NCBI lineage: Eukaryota > Metazoa > Arthropoda > Insecta > Orthoptera > Acrididae > Schistocerca > Schistocerca americana. Next base: position 213,682,281 of record NC_060122.1, on the reverse strand, counting down.
CATGAAAAAAAAGAAAAGGAAAGGCAAAGGTACAATACTTTATTGTATTTTATTTGTTGTTCATTTTGTTTTTATTTATTTATTTGTAATTCTTTACTGTTCTATTTTTGTTTTCTCTTTTTTCCTTTTTTCCTTATGGGGGGAGGAGGTTTGGGGGGGGGGGGGGTCCACAGCAGCCAGACGGTGGGGTTTGCTGGTCGTCTTCTCGTTTATCGAGGGTGAAACACCCTATAATCACAGTTGATGTCTCTCATCAGTCCATCACGTGCAATCTCTCAGTCTCTTCTCACACCTGGCGCACCCCAATGGTCTGGAGGGCGCGTGAACAACGACTCCAAGTAATTCGCAAAGAGCGTACCATACGACGCATTGCGCCGTAAAATCGTGTAGTTACTCGTTAAATAATGCCAGAAATGTAACAACCCTGCAACGCTATCTTTAAGAAAGTATGACAAGTATAACCCACACCGTGGCGTTATGACGAGTAGCAGGGAAGTAAGTGACGGAGCCAGCAGTCGGTAGCCGTACCACAAATGAAACAGTGCATGTCGGTGTCGACAGCAACGTATCTGGGACACAGAGTGTCCTCGGCAAGATGGATCATGCGTAAACGTTGTCGGTTGGGGAATTTTTCAGTCGTTATCACATACCATAGCGCCCTTACCGTGGTGCGAAGGATGTCTGCGTTCAATCACATTAGCAGGCAGCGTCCGTTGAAAGTAGCGGTAGAAGTCCTTGCTGCTAGGATCCCGCGTGGTCGGCAAAACATCCAACAGATAACTCATGTAGGCCAGATAGGTGCGAATGTGACACAGTGCTGGCGTGTTATGTCCAACAGGAATCGGCAGACAGAAGGATTGAGGCTCCTTTTCCTGAATCAGTGTGCCAGGGGGGGTGTCCTTGTCCGAAGTACGTAGGAGATGCATAGTCCGCAGGAAGAGAGCGCGCGCCCTGTTGTGCACGTTTATCGTTCCAGTGCCGCCTGCGTGTGTGGGCAACGTCAGCGTCTCGTAACGGTTCTTGAATACCCTATCCTCGCTGACGAAATGACCGAAGGCCGCCTGGAACTTGGCAGCTACCGTAGCGGCCATCGGGAGAACGTGTGTGTAATGATTAAGTTTCGGAGCGAGGTAGACTTTGGCAAAAGTACCATCATAATCAAGTCAAGTGTTCGAAAGTTATGGAGACGAACTTGGGAGCGGATCGCATTAAGTAGTCTGCGATACTTAGCTGCTGCTGTACGCTACACGTTCCCATGGACTTTGGTAATGGGCACTGGCGTACTCATTTTCAATCCTCTTCCCACCTCCATGTAGTGCGACTTTCGCAGGTTGATACGGTTCCCGGCCACCTCTCCGTATTGCTGAAGCCACGCGATCGCCGACCTCACCAAGAATACTACATCGTCCGCATAGGCACAACATTTATAATGCACATCGCGAAGGCTGTCGTAGACCATGAAGTGCAGGCTCGAGGGCGACGGCGAATAGAAAGGCTGATAGGGGACATACTTGTCGCACTGAGCGCTCAATAGTGAAAGGTGGCGAACGGTAGTCATTGACCAGAACTGTGGAAGGGGCTCCGTGGATGAGACGAAGAACCACGCCTGCCGATATTGGGGACAGTCCCATCTTCTCTAAGACAGCCTGCAAGAAATGGTCGTCAACTCGGTCAAATGGGTGGTCTAGGTCAACCGCCACGAGGGCGTCTTCTAAGCGGCATGCCGACATGAGCGCTACCACATCTGTATAAAAGTTTGACGCCGTGTGTACGTTACTGCCGCCTCCCAGACAAGATTGGTCGGCATGAATGGTATTTTTGACAATAGCGAGGAAACTAGCAGGAAGAATGCGGGCGAACAGCTTGTAATCCAAACTCAGTTTGGCACGGGGATGATCACGCCCTCCATAAATTCGAGGGGAGGGGGGCGGGGGGGGGGGGACGTGAAAGTCCGGATACAGGAGTTCGCAGCACATCTGCCGCCAAACGTCCCCCATCAGGTCATAAAAGGTACTATAAAATTCAAGCGGAAGACCATCAGGTCCAGGTGATTCGTTTCTCGCACCCCGCGAGAGGACCATGCGTATTTCTTTCCCCGTGATGGCCTCCAATAATGTGGCGTCGACTTGCGCCCTACCCGAAGGTGGCACGACGTTCAGGACGTTATCAATGTCAAACTTTGAACATAGCTGCTAAGGTTCAGTGACCGTGTCAGAATTATATTGTAACAATAGGTTATCAATGTCATTGTCAGGTCTTTGATCTGCTAGATAGAGAGTGCGGTAATAATCTGTGAGGGCACGGGAGATGTCGTTGTGTCTGTGCGTTGCCCATCCGCAGAAATAACTGCCGTGTTGAGTCGTCTCTTACGGTGTCTCCGTTCTCTGACGATGTGATAAAGAGATTCCTCTGGGATGGAATCTTGCAGTCTCGATCTAAACCGCGTGCCGTCCAATCTGTCAACCGTGATCTGCAGAAGCCGTCGCTGTGTCTGGTGGACGGCCATTTGTCGCTCTAGCGAAGGTGGTTGTGACGCTAGTTCCCGCAAGACCGTGTAGTGAAACTCAGAGGTGGATCGGAGCCAAAGTGCACTGTGTCGTCCACATGGGCGTGCCGCGAAGGGCCGATTTGGCGCAGTATGTCCAACATCGTGTCGTGGAATCGTAGGTATGACGCTACTCACATTTGTGCCAGGTATCAGTGACCACTAAACGGCAAGCCTCTTCCCGGAGAATGTTAACGTTAAAGTGTCCAAGGTCCTCCGCTACGGCTCGTCTGTTGTCGTGGCAGAGTCACGGGGCACAGATGAAGGCCTGATGGTCTGTGAATGCAGTGGGCCATATCTCAGCACCGACAGTTGGTGAGAGAAGACCTCGGGAAACGTAAATCCTGTCCAACATGCTGACCGAGTGGCTCGTGATGTGTGTATATCCGCGTCTGTCACCGTACATTAGCATCCATGTACACTACTGGCCATTCAAATTACTACACCAAGAAGAAATGCAGATGATAAACGGGTATTCATTGGACAAATATACACTCCTGGAAATGGAAAAAAGAACACATTGACACCGGTGTGTCAGACCCACCATACGTGCTCCGGACACTGCGAGAGGGCTGTACAAGCAATGATCACACACACGGCACAGCGGACACACCAGGAAGCGCGGTGTTGGCCGTCGAATGGCGCTAGCTGCGCAGCATTTGTGCACCGCCGCCGTCAGTGTCAGCCAGTTTGCCGTGGCATACGGAGCTCCATCGCAGTCTTTAACACTGGTAGCATGCCGCGACAGCGTGGACGTGAACCGTATGTGCAGTTGACGGACTTTGAGCGAGGGCGTATAGTGGGCATGCGGGAGGCCGGGTGGACGTACCGCCGAATTGCTCAACACGTGGGGCGTGAGGTCTCCACAGTACATCGATGTTGTCGCCAGTGGTCGGCGGAAGGTGCACGTGCCCGTCGACCTGGGACCGGACCGCAGCGACGCACGGATGCACGCCAAGACCGTAGGATCCTACGCAGTGCCGTAGGGGACCGCACCGCCTCTTCCCAGCAAATTAGGGACACTGTTGCTCCTGGGGTATCGGCGAGGACCATTCGCAACCGTCTCCATGAAGCTGGGCTACGGTCCCGCACACCGTTAGGCCGTCTTCCGCTCACGCCCCAACATCGTGCAGCCCGCCTCCAGTGGTGTCGCAACAGGCGTGAATGGAGGGACGAATGGAGACGTGTCGTCTTCAGCGATGAGAGTCGCTTCTGCCTTGGTGCCAATGATGGTCGTATGCGTGTTTGGCGCCGTGCAGGTGAGCGCCACAATCAGGACTGCATACGACCGAGGCACACAGGGCCAACACCCGGCATCATGGTGTGGGGAGCGATCTCCTACACTGGCCGTACACCACTGGTGATCGTCGAGGGGACACTGAATAGTGCGCGGTACATCCAAACCGTCATCGAACCCATCGTTCTACCATTCCTAGACCGGCAAGGGAACTTGCTGTTCCAACAGGACAATGCACGTCCGCATGTATCCCGTGCCACCCAACGTGCTCTAGAAGGTGTAAGTCAACTACCCTGGCCAGCAAGATCTCCGGATCTGTCCCCCATTGAGCATGTTTGGGACTGGATGAAGCGTCGTCTCACGCGGTCTGGACGTCCAGCACGAACGCTGGTCCAACTGAGGCGCCAGGTGGAAATGGCATGGCAAGCCGTTCCACAGGACTACATCCAGCATCTCTACGATCGTCTCCATGGGAGAATAGCAGCCTGCATTGCTGCGAAAGGTGGATATACACTGTACTAGTGCCGACATTGTGCATGCTCTGTTGCCTGTGTCTATGTGCCTGTGGTTCTGTTAGTGTGATCGTGTGATGTATCTGACCCCAGGAATGTGTCAATAAAGTTTCCCCTTCCTGGGACAATGAATTCACGGTGTTCTTATTTCAATTTCCAGGAGTGTATTATACTAGAACTGACATGTGATTACGTTTTCACGCAATTTTGGTGCATAGATCCTGAGAAATCGGTACCCAGAACAACCACCTCTGGCCGTAATAACGGCGTTGATACACCTGGGCATTGAGTCAAACAGAGCTTGGATGGCGTGTACAGGTACAGCTGCTCATGCAGCTTCAACACGATACCACAGTTCATCAAGAGTAGTGACTGGCGTATTGTGACGAACCAGTTGCTCGACCACCACTGACCAGACGTTTTCAACTGATGAGAGATCTGGAGAATGTGCTGGCTAGAACAGCAGTCGAACATTTTCTGTATCCAGAAAGGCTCATACTGGACCTGCAACATGCGGTTGTGCATTACCCTGCTGAAATGTAGGGTTTCACAGGGATCGAATGAAGGGTAGAGCCACGGGCCGTAAAACATCTTAAATGTATCGTCGACTGTTAAAAGTACCGTCAATGTGAACAAGAGGTGACCGAGCCGTGTAACCAATGGCACCCCATACCATCACTCCGGGTGATACACCAGTACAGCGATGACGAATACACGCTTCCAATGTGCGTTCACCGCGATCTCGCGAAACATGGATGTGACCATCATGATGCTGTAAACATAACCTGGATTCATCCGAAGAAATGGCGTTTTGCCATTCGTGCACCCAGGTTCGTCGTTGAGTACACCATCGCAGGCGCTCCTGTGATGGAGTGTCAAGGGTAACCGCAGTATTGTCTCCGAGCTCATAGTCCATGATGTTGCAAACGTCGTCGAATTGATCGTGCAGATGGTTGTTGTCTTGCAAACGTCTCCATCTGTGGGTAAGATGCCTGTCATCTCGAGTGCTAGTGATACGAGACCGTTGGGATCCACCACGGCCTTATTACGCTCCTGAACCCACTGATTCGATATTCTGCTGACAGTCATTGGATCTCGACCAACGCGAGCGGCAATGTCGCGATACGATAAACCGCGATCGCGACAGGCTACAATCCGACCGACCTTTATCAAAGTCGGAAACGTGATGGTACACATTTCTCCTTCTTACACGAGGCATCATAACAACGTTTCACCAGGCAACGCCGGTCAACTGCTGTTCGTGTATGAGAAATCGGTTGGAAACTTTCCTCATGTCAGCACGTTGTAGGTGTCGCCACCCGTGCCAGCCTTGTGTGAATGCTCTGAAAAGCTAATCATTTGCATATCACAGCATCTTCTTCCTGTCGGTTAAATTTCGCGTCTGTAGCGCGCCATCTTCGTGGTGTAGCAATTTTAATGGCCAGCAGTGTATCATGCAAAGCGAGATCTTTGACTATAGAAAGTAGAGCTGGACATGGGACATGGTGAGGTATCTGATCCTCAGGGCGTAAGACACTATTAAAGTCACCGCCCACCACCTGGTGCTCTGTAGCTCCTTGAAACAATGGAGCTTTGCCAGTGTCGTAATAGAGTGTTCGCTCTCGACGCTTCGCAGTACCAGACGGGGCATACGGATTCACAAGACGGACTGCGCCGATGGTGAGCGCAATGCCTATCGCTGATGGCAAAAACTGAATATCCTGTGCTTCGATGCCATCGCGTAGTAGTATGGCCGTACCACCACCACCGTTGGAAGTTGGGTTGACGTAAGACGCGTATCCATGAACATCCAGGCGCAGACAGGCCGTACCTCTTGAAGAAACATTTTATCAATGTCCGCCGCTCGAATCATATGGTTAACAACTGAGTTTTGATCGTGGAGCTAGTGCCATTGACATTGACTGTACCTATCCGATACAACTGGGTCATTTGATAGTACGATGACGTATGCTGCAGTCGTTTACGCCAGTATGCGCCACATCGTCCGTCCGACCTTCTCTGTCACGCGCACTGTATATACAGGGTGATTCAAAAAGAATACCACAACTTTAAAAATGTGTATTTAATGAAAGAAACATAATATAACCTTCTGTTGTACATCATTACAAAGAGTATTTAAAAAGGTTTTTTTTAACTCAAAAACAAGTTCAGAGACGTTCAATATGGCCCCCTCCAGACACACGAGCAATATCAACCCGATACTCCAACTCGTTCCACACTCTCTGTAGCATATCAGGCGTAACCGTTTGGATAGCTGCTGTTATTTCTCGCTTCAAATCATTAATGGTGGCTGGGAGAGGTGGCCGAAACACCATAACGTTAACATACCCCCATAAGAAAAAATCGCAGGGGGTAAGATCAGGGCTTCTTGGAGGCCAGTGATGAAGTGCTCTGTCACGGGCTGCCTGGCGGCCGATCCATCGCCTCGGGTAGTTGACGCCGGCCGCGGTGGTCTCGCGGTTAAGGCGCTCAGTCCGGAACCGCGCGACTGCTACGGTCGCAGGTTCGAATCCTGCCTCGGGCGTGGATGTGTGTGATGTCCTTAGGTTGGTTAGGTTTAAGTAGTTCTAAGTTCCAGGGGACTGATGACCTCAGAAGTTACGTTCCATAGTGCTCAGAGCCATTTGAACCATTTGAAAAAATGGTTCAAATGGCTCTGAGCACTATGGGACTCAACTGCTGAGGTCATTAGTCCCCTAGAACTTAGAACTAGTTAAACCTAACTAACCTAAGGACATCACAAACATCCATGCCCGAGGCAGGATTCGAACCTGCGACCGTAGCGGTCTTGCGGTTCCAGACTGCAGCGCCTTTAACCGCACGGCCACTTCGGCCGGCGAACCATTTGAACATTTGCATTTATTTCATTGGTGGAAATTTTGGGTGTAAATTAGTGACTGTCCCTGCTGCGGATTACCAAGGCCGTAAGCCGTGCAGCAATTTCAAAATCAGTGGTTTACTAGCGAAACTTAACTTTCGTCTCCTGTGTATGGCAATTTACTGTTTGAGCGTTAATAATTAACGAAGTTCTTTACTCAGTTTTATTAACTTGGTCATGAACCATGTGGCATAATTCCTCACTGAGTTAGAGTTTTTGTACGTTTCGTAAGGTTTGTAATTTTATCTTTTAATTATTTTAAGTGGAATTCGCTGTATTAACATGTGTATTAACTAGATTCTAGATGGCTGTCAAACATGAGGACTAATTCAAAGAAACACAGTCTGTAATGCCTAGTCATTAAGTATTCCATTGGAGGGGTAGTTTAATTATCGATTCGTCCTATCCGTTTGATTCAAGTAGGTATCTGGCCGTGCAGTTTTAGTGTGAAGTTTACATAACTCATTTGGGGCATCGTTAATTATTATATTTTCATACTCTGTTACAAGTGGTTTAAGAGTTATTTCTTTTAGGCAGTTTTTGAGAGTAGTAATTACTACCTTATTTTATGATGGATTTTTTGAGCTTGCACTTGTAGCCGTGATCTCTTAAGAATGTGGCGTTCGCTGTTCACGTAATATGTATCTCTGTAGCCTATACCTCACGTATGTGGTGTTTGATAGCAGCACCTCTTAGCCTTGTGAAGCGCGAGCCCGACTCCTCGGCGACTGCTAGGCGCTGGGGCCTGTTGCTGTTGCGCCCCAGCACCTTCCTTCTGGCTGTGTTTGATCCGTGCCCGCTATTGCTGCAGCGGAACTTTTCACCTTGGCGGCTTGCCTTCTTTAAGTTTCGCCTTTCCCTTCCGGTGTTTTTGCCTTAAGGTCTATATGTAAACGATGTTGTAATTAAATTTTGCGGTAGTTCCTTTATCTGTTGAAATGTGCAGAGGAAATTTTTAATGTAATTTCCATTCTCATTGCCATCTCTTTACATTTCCATTTCTAATTATAACTCACTATTCCTTGTTTGAGCATAATTTGTCATTATATTCGTTCTATGGATGCAAGAAAACTTGTCAGATCTGCCGCGCTTAGGTGTTTAGTCTAAATTACCAGTTCTTAACTTAGTGACTGTGACTATTTAAGATGATTGTGCAAGACTTATCTTTACTTACTTATTGTTTAAGACAGATTTTATTATGATTTACTTTTTATTTGTTTCTGGCACTGATTCCTTGGCGCAGCAATTATTGAAAGTCTTGTCAATTTGTGGCTAAAATTTAAAAAGGCTTCTTTTCGTTCAACAACCTTTTACGTTCGGAGATATTTGGCGATTATTGTATTTTATTATGTGCTACAATATGCATTGTAAATAAATGTGATCATTCAAAGGACAACCTTCCACGTGATTATTTTCCAGTCCCAAACTGTATATCGAGGTTTCATACACTTCGCTGCGTCCATTTAGAATTTTATAAATACCTAGGCATTACATACATTTCCTAGAAGAAGTACCAAATTCAAAGTAAATTAAACACTGTTGTGTCTAGACAAGACAGCATAGACACAATGAGAGGAAGCCGAAAGGCACGCGCTAAGCTAAAGCAGGACGGCGTGAGGTCTGAAACAGGATACGTAATGAATGCTATAAAGAAAAGTACGTAGCTTCTGGAATACTTTTGGTACATCTGGAGATTGTGGCGATACAAGTGAGACTCTTTAGATACATGCAATATTACTAATGGCGCCTTGCTTGGTCGTAGCCATTGACTGAGCTGAAGGCTATTCTAACTATCTGCTCGGCAAAGGAGCGAGGCTTCGTCAGTGCAGTCGCTAGCAAAGTCGTCCGTACAACTGGGTCGAGTGCTAGTCCATATCTCGAGACCTGCCTTGTGGTGGCGCTCGGTCTGCTATCACACAGCGGCGACACGCGGGTCCGACATGTACTAATGGACCGCGGCCGATTTAAAACTATCACCTAGCAAGTGTGGTGTCTGACGGTGACACCACAAACACCTTATCAATAAGTTCTAAGCATGCTATGTATTGCGTAGGTGTTCTATACAGTGCCTTGATTTGCCACTTATACTGTAACAGATACATAAGACTATCGTGTGTGGTTCGCGTAGCCTGTAATTTGGACAGCACCACTTATGCAGAGTGTCCACCAATTGTTACTACTTAACTTTCAATACTAGGTATTAAGAAATGGTTTCTAGCTCATGAAGTATTTTTACGTTACAGATGACGTACTTGTGAATTAAAACTGAAGCTGAAAACATGATGGAATGTGATCTGGTTCATACAGATGACGTCCTACACCCAAGTGCAACGAAACTTTCGAATACGGTATAGAAGACAACCATCGTCCCGGCCAACTGTTCGGGCTTGCCATATTTCATTTATGGAAACAGATAGTGTTCTCCATAAAGAGGGGGCGGGTCGCCCATCTGTTTCGGACACCAAAGCGGCCAATGTACGGCAGGTGTTTCCAAGTGTCCGACAAAATCGGCGCGTACGGTGGCCAGAGCGTTGGAAATGAGATGATCAAAACTGCACAATGACTTGCTTAAGATGTTATGGCTATGCCCACATAAGGTCCAGCGGCTTCCCGCATCAGAACCTACTGACGAACCACAGCGCAAACAGTTTGCAGAGGATATAAGAAGCAAACAATGACTTTTTGGAAAACATTTGTTTCTGCAATGAGGCAACGTTTCATGCATCCGGAAAACTGAATCATCATAATGTTCGTATATGGGGTTAACAGCATCCTAAAGCTACAAGTGAAGTGCAAATAAACAGCCCCATGGTCAATGCTTGGTGCGGACTGATGCACAGTTGCATCATTGGACCATTCCTTTTCATCGAGTCTGCCGTAAACGGTGGCGTTTACCTGTACATGTTACAAGAGTTTGCTGTGCCACAATTGGAACACTTGCAATGTGGTGTCATATTTCAGCAGGATGGGGCACCACCCGACTGATCCCTTAAAGTCCTTCAATTTGTAGATAAAATGTTTCCTGATAGGTGGATTGGAAAAGGTGATGCAAATCGAAGTTTGCCACATCCTCTGACCGCACACCATTAGACTTCTTCTTGAGGGTTCTTGTAAGGGATCTGGTGTACCGAACTAAGATTAGAGACCTACAGAACTTGGAGGAGCGCATGTCACCGTGGAGATCTTGAATGGTATAACATTATACGTGTCACTAAGGGTACACACATTCATGTGTATGAACAGTGATTTGTATGAATGAGGAAACAAAACTTAATGAGTTACTCTATCACATATTGAAAATCATCTATTAATAACCAATATAGTTTTAAAGGCATTAAAATCTTAAGTTGTAAAGATAATTTTTCGTCACCCTGAATTTCTGACGTATAAGGGTCAGCGACTAGGCCTTATCGGCTAGGTTTCAGTGACATTATCTTTCAACAACATAATGTGAAACTGAACGTTGTCCGTGCTGTCCTGACTTACGCCACTATACAGTATGTTCCACTATGGCCATGGCCAGAGTGTTCTCAGTTATACAATTTCTTAGCAACAACTCCGCAAAAAATTGTATTTTAAGCCAATTTTATTAAGATAATACCGCATTCATGGCTTGTAGCCACATCGTCAGGTACTTATTAACATTAAAACGTGGTAAATAACATAGCGAAGAACATAAAATGCCCAACCTTCTCAGGCAAACACTCATGAATAAAAAGTTGGACGAGGGAAAACTTGAACATAGAATCATCAAAACTTGGTAGACAATATGGTGGTGAATGTGGAAGGCCCAACACTCGTAATTAAAACCATAATCTCACCGGCGAAGCGCCAAAGAAACCGGTATAGGCATGCGTATTCAAATACAAAGATATGTAAACAGGCAGAATACGGTGCTGCCGTCAGCAACGCCTATATAAGGCAATAAGTGTTTTTCGCAGTTGTTGATCCGTTACTGCTGCTACAGTGGTAGGTTATCAACATTTAAGTGAGTTTGAACTTGATGTTATAGTCGGCGCAAGAGCGATGGGACACAGCACCTCCTGGGTAGCGATGAAGTGGGGGTTTTCGCGTACTACCATTTCACTATTGTACCGTGAATATAAGGAATCCGGTAAAACATCAAATCTCCGACATCGCTGCGGCCGCAAAAAGACTCAGCAAGAACGGGACCAACGACGACCGAAGAGAATCGTTCAAAATGACGGAATTGTAACCCTTACGCAAACTGCTGCGAATTTGAGTGCTGGGCACCAACAAGTGTCAGTGTGCGAACCATACTACGAAACATCATCAATGCGGGCTTTCGTAGCCGAAGGCATACTCGTGTACCCTTGATGCCTCCACGACACAAAGGTGTACGCCTCACATGGGCCCGTCAACACCGACATTGGACTGTTGATGACTGGAGACATGTTGCCTGGTCGGACGAGTCTCGTTTGAAATTGTATCGAGCGGATGGACGCGTACGTGTATGGAGATAACCTCATGAATCCATGGACCTGTGTGTCTGCAGGATACTGTCCAAGCTGATGGAGGCTCCATAATGGTATGAGGCGTGTACAGTTGGAGTGATATGGGACCCCTGATATGTCTAGATACGACTGTGACAGGTGACACACTCGTAAGCATCATGTCTGATCAACTGCGTCCATTCATGTCCATTGTGCATTCCGACAGTCTTGGTCAATTCCAGTACGACAATGCGACAATCCATACGTCCGGAATTACTACAGAGTGGCTGCAGGAACATTCAGCGGAGTTTAAACACTTTCCATGGTCACAAAACTCTCCAGATATGAACATTATTGAGCATATCTGTGATGCCTTGCAACGTGCTGTTCAGAAGAGATCCCCTCGTACGCTTGCGGATTTTTGGAGAGCCCTGCAAGATTCATGGTGTCAGTTGTGGTGTCACCGCAAGGCATCATACTTCCTAGGTTGTAGGCTTGAAATCGGCCGCGGTCCGTCAGTACACATCGGACCCGCGAGTCGCCACTGTCGACGCTAATAGACCGAGCGCCGCCACTCGGCTGGTCTTACGAGACAAGCTACCGCACTGTCCAGTTCTACAGCCGACTTCAATAGCAATGTTTCACTGGTTATGGCTTCACAGATCTCATTTGCAGAGCCACTAGTTTGCATAGCCTTCAGCTAAGTCAGTAGTTACGACCTAGCCAGGCGCCACGTACAGTTTATGCATTGACAATTGATCTACATGTGTGAAGCAATCAGAATGGTAAAGAAGTATTCGCAGTTCAGTCTATAACTGCACCTGTAAATATTATTGTACAAAGTCAAGATCGGCGTTCACCGTTGATGCCGAATTAAAGCTAAATATTTGAGTGTATTTCTGTGTACTAACTTTCTAATCACCTAAGATGTTCCAGATACATCCCGTCAAGTATAGTTCATTGATCCTCACGTTATCAACGCGTACAGTTAATGGACACACCTCGTGATCAGACTAAGAGTCAAATTTCGCGACTCAGCCGGGTCACCCTTTTTTCCATGAGGCCCAGAGTTCCGCCTTCGTCCATAACATCAGTTCCCTCCACCACTACTTCAGACATTAGTCGAGTTCATGTCACATCGTGTTGCGCCACTTCTGCGTGCTCGCGGGGGCCCTATACGATATTAGGCAGGTGTACCACTTCCTTTGGCTCTTCAGTGTAAACCTAGACCTAGCATGTAGTGAGATGCTTTAGGAACTACGGTCCATGTGACGGATACATAGAAGCCTGTGAGTGATCGAATTTGGTGACATGTGTTTATAGGTGGCACAGTGCGTTTATTTTACGGAAATCAGATCGAATCACTATATTCTCCATTCCAAGAATGTCTGAAGTAACTATGTGTGTTTCCTTATACATCATAGGCATTGTTTTGAAATACAGGGTGATTCAAAAAGAATACCACAACTTTAAAAATGTGTATTTAATGAAAGAAACATAATATAACCTTCTGTTATACATCATTACAAAGAGTATTTAAAAAGGTTTTTTTTCACTCAAAAACAAATTCAGAGATGTTCAATATGGCCCCCTCCAGACACACGAGCAATATCAACCCGATACTCCAACTCGTTCCACACTCTCTGTAGCATATCAGGCGTAACAGTTTGGATAGCTGCTGTTATTTCTCGTTTCAAATCATCAATGGTGGCTGGGAGAGGTGGCCGAAACACCATATCCTTAACATACCCCCATAAGAAACAATCGCAGGGGGTAAGATCAGGGCTTCTTGGAGGCCAGTGATGAAGTGCTCTGTCACGGGCTGCCTGGCGGCCGATCCATCGCCTCGGGTAGTTGACGTTCAGGTTTCATAACTAACCTTTTTCGTAGGACTCTCCATACAGTTGATTGTGGAATTTGCAGCTCTCTGCTAGCTCTGCGAGTCGATTTTCCTGGGCTGCGAACAAATGCTTGCTGGATGCGTGCTACATTTTCGTCACTCGTTCTCGGCCGTCGAGAACTTTTCCCTTTGCACAAACACCCATTCTCTGTAAACTGTTTATACCAACGTTTAATACACCACCTATCAGGAGGTTTAACACCATACTTCGTTCGAAATGCACGCTGAACAACTGTCGTCGATTCACTTCTGCCGTACTCAATAACACAAAAAGCTTTCTGTTGACTGGTCGCCATCTTAGTATCAACTCAGGCTGACGCCTAGTCAACAGCGCCTCAAGCGAACAAATGTACAACTAAATGAAACTTTATAGCTCCCTTAATTCGCCGACAGATAGTGCTTAGCTCTGCCTTTTGTCGTTGCAGAGTTTTAAATTCCTAAAGTTGTGGTATTCTTTTTGAATCACCCTGTACTACTACATAATTTAGCAAAATAAAAATATAACTTTGAAAATCCTTGGTTCACACATGTGTACCAATTCATCGATTTTCATAACTGGTCAGGTTAAATTATTTTTGTTAGGAATGTTTATTATTTATCGCGAAGGAAGACAAGTTTTGAACTTTTATTTTCTAAATACATTCAAAATCAATTTTAACCAGGAAAGGGCTGCCCACATCGCTCCGTGCATGCAATGGGACGTTGGTTTCTGTGGCTCACATTTTATAAATACTGCGGGTACTGTGGTTGTATCTTTGAACGTTGGGTCTCCTATATTCTTCGCCATTTTGTTTCCCATGTTTTAATGTTTATAAAAACCTGTTGATATGGCTACAAGCCACGAAACTGGCAGTGCCTTAATACAATTGTTTCAAAATACAGCTGTTTGCGGATTTCTTGCTACAAAATGTACCACCACAGCTCCGGTGGCCCAGTTGTGGTTGCGCGGATCAAAGAGTCGTTTGCTGTTACAAGCTCAGACTGATCTTATTCCACATAAGTCCCATTGTGCCGCTGGAGGTGACTGATCCACAAATTACCTACAATTCTTCCTCCAACAATGAAATGCACCGCCAGTAAATATTTTTATTTCCTACCCCCCCTAAAAATGATGATAACTGAAATATGCTATGAGATGTAGAAAAGTTAATGCAATGATATGTTACTTATTCAGGAGATAAATGTCGAAGAACGGCTTTTCAAATGGTTCAAAGGGCTCTAAGCACTACGGGACTTAACATCTGAGGTCATCAGTCCCCAAGACTTAAAACTACTTAAACCTAACTAACCTAAGGACACCACACACATCCATGCCCGAGGCAGGATTCGAATCTGCGACCGTGGCAGCAACGCGGTTCCGGACTGAAGCGCCTAGAAAGGCTCGGCTACAGCGGCCGCCCAAGAACGGTTTTCACGTGTTCTGACTTGACAGGAGGTATGAAGATGGCGGCCTCCGGCGGCGGCTCGATACGCACTCGCGACCTGTTGTCTGGGCAGAGCACAAGGGGCCACGCCCCTCTCCCTGCAAGGCGCGGGGGAAGCGCCGCTGATGAAAGCGGAACGCAATTGCCGGACTAACTCGTCAACAGCCGGAAACTTCGTTACCGCGTCCCTGCTGCGAAATGCATTCGCGTCTTTCTCCTCCGGCACCCAGTTCTGTCCGGGCTACGTTATTCGGGCCGAAAGTACGGAAAAATAATTTATCCTTCGTCTGCGTCCGTCTCGCGGAGGCAAACTTCGCTGTTTGCTCTCTCTCGGGATAGCAGAAACGGCGATACAATAGCGCTCTTCTTGCCTCAGAAAAACATCTCACTTTATATGCGTTTCGTTCTCTGTCTCAATGATATAATGCGTAACGAACACTTATGAACAGATGTGTCTTGGTGGCTGTAATTATTTACAAGGGAAACTCCCCATCGCAACCGTCCCCCCCCCCCCCCCTCCTCAGCTTTATTGGTAAGATGACTTAGTGGACAGCCCGTCAAAAACTGAACACAGCTGAAGCATGATAACAGAAATAAAGTATACTGAAATGCGAAAAAGAAGCTAAATAGAAACAGCGAACGGTCCAAACTCAAGATGTGCAACCTCAAGCGACTTCGAAGAACCACGCGTCATGGTTGCGTAGTCACGGTGAACGATTCCAGTGCGGGTGGCCCGCGTTCGAATCCCCCTCGTGCCATTTTCCTTTCACAAAATTATGACACTGCCGCGTCTGTTCTCCTTCTGCAGTAAAGTTTTAAACATGGCTGCGTGGCCAGCGACTGTTTACAAAATAAAAGTAAACCAATAATAGCCCTCGGTCGCAAAAATTAAGTCTTTTGATCTGGTTTCGGCACTGCCATGAATACCTTCGTCACTAGTAAAACATTATTCAAACTGGCGTGTCAAGTATAAAATAAATATCAAGCGATAAAGCTTTAGTCACAAAATTCTACTTCTAAAGTCTTGTGACTAAAGCTTTATCGCTTGATATTTATTTTATACGTGACATGCCAGTTTGAATGTATTACTTCTGATGACGGCACTCATAGTAGTGCCCAAACCAGGTCAAAATACTTAATTTTTGTGACCGAGGGCTATTATTGCTTTACTTTTCCTTCTGTAATCTTGGCATTTGTCATACTATACATTGGTTACAGAATATGAGTCATGTGATAAGAGTATATTACCGTCGTAAGTTAATGTTATGAACAGTGAGAGCACGTGAGATGCCGCATAGACCTCTCACAGAAATGAAAACAACAAATAAGTGGGTATGAACTACGTTACAACAAAGGAATTCAAGAGCCGAAACTTCCAAAACGCAAGAGTCATAACATGTGATACTTGTTCAGAAAAAAAGGAGGAGTAATTTTCGGAATTTTGTGGATCGTGTACATTCTACACACCAACGCGAATAGTCTTTTTTTTTTTACCACTTCCCCAAATGATTCTCGAAATTCTGATGGAATGTTATCTACCCCTGCTGCCTTATCGGATTTTAAGTCTTCCAAAGCTCTTTCAAATTCTGATTCCACTACTGTGCCCCCTGTCTCTTCCACATCGGCTCGTGTTTCTTCTTGTGTCACTCTATCAGACAAGTCTTCCCCATCACTGATGCCTTCAATGTACTCTTTCCACTTATCCGCCCTTTCCTCCGCATTTAACAGTGGAATTCCCATTGCACTCTAAATACTACCAACCTTGCTTATAATTTCACCGTGGGTTGTTTTGACTTTTCTGTATACTGAGTCAGTCCTTCTAACAATTATTTCTTTTTCCTGTTCTTCACATTTTTCATGTGCCCATTTCGCTTTAGCTTCCCTATACATCCGATGTATTTCTTTCCTAACAAGGGAACCTACCCATCGCACCACCCTCAGATTTAGTTATAAGTTGGCGCAGTGAACACAGATCAATCGAGAAAACAGGAAGAAGTTGTATGGAACTATGAAAAAAATAAGCAAAGTATACAAACTGAGTAGTCCATGCGCAAGATAGGCAACATCAAGGAGAGTCTGAGCTCAGGATCGCCGTGGTCACGTGGTTAGCGTGAGCAGCTGCGGAGCGAGAGATTCTGGGTTCGTCTTCTTTCGACGAAAAGTTCAATTTTTTTCAGACAATTATCAAAGTTCAGGCACTCACACATAATCAACTTCGCGCTCCAAAATTCCAGGACAGATTTGCTTGGACATATGCAGGATTTGACGGTCTACACACGGAAACATTTGAAAACGTTAAAAACATATGTTTTGACAGAAAACAGGGAAAACTGTGCGACTGTGAAACTGTTGCATTCATTTGTTGCAGTTTGTGTGACAATTATTATGTTTTCATCACTTTTTTGGGAGTAATTATCACATCCACAAGAAAACCTAAATCGTGCAAGGTAGAAGAATATTTTTACCCATTCGCCGAGTGTACAAGTTAGGTCGGTCGACAACATATTCCTGTACGTGACCCACATGCCGTCACCAGTGTCGTATAGAATATATCAGACGTGTTTTCCTGTGGAGGAATCGGTTGACCTATGGCTCAAATGGCTCTAAGCACCATGGGACTTAACATCTGAGGTCATCAATCCCCTAGAACTTTGAACTACTTAAACCTAACTAACCTAAGGACATCACACACATCATGCCCGAGGCAGGATTCGAACCTGCGACCGTAGCGGTCGCGCGGCTCCGGACTGACGTGCCTAGAACCGCACGGCTACCACGGCCGGCGGTTGACCTATGGCCTTGCGATCAAATGTTTTCGGTTCCCACTAGAGAGGCACGTCCTTTCGTCTACTAATCGCACGGTTTTGCGGTGCGGTCGCAAAACACAGACACTAAACTTATTACAGTGAACAGAGACGTCAACGAACGAACGGACGGATTATAACTATGCGAAAATAAAGAAAGTATACTTTTCACTCGAGGGAGGACTTGAACCAAGGACCTCTCGCTCTGCAGCTGCTCACGCTAACCACGGGACCACGGCGCTCCTGAGCTCACAGTGTCCTCAATATTCCATATCTTCCATATCACTCAGTTTGTATATTTTGCTTATTTTTTTCATAGTGCAACACAACTTCTTCCTGTTTTCTCGATTGATCTGTGTTCAGTTTTTCAAGGTCTATCCACTGTGCCAACTTATAATTAAATCTGAGGGGGGTGCGATGGGGAGGTTCCCTTGTAACTTATTTGTATTTCTGCATTCCTAAATTTCCCTGAATATTTTTGCACTTCTTTCTTTCATCGATCATCTGAAGTATTTCTCCTGTTACTCATGGTTTCTTTGCAGCTACCTTCTTTGTACCTACGTTTTTCTATCCAACTACTGTGACTGCCCTTGTTAGATAGATCCATTCCTCTTCAACTGAACTGCCTGTTGAACTGTTTAATATCGCAGTATCTGTAACCCTAGAGAACTTCAAGCATATCTCTTCATTCCTTAGTACTTCCGCATCCCACATCTTTGCACAATAATACTTCCTAACAAGTCTGCTAACCTTCAGCCTACTCTTTATCACTACTAAACTGTAATATGAGTCTGTGTCTGCTCTTGTGTTTGCCTTGCAAGAGAGTATCTGATTAGGAATCTCTGTCTGACCATGATGTAATATAACTGAAATATTCCTGTATCTTCCAGCCTTTCCCAAGCATACCTCCTCCTCCTGTGATTCTCGGACAGAGTATTTGCTATTACCAGTTGAAATTTACTGCAGAATTTTATTAGTCTATCATTCCCAGTACCAAACCCATATTCTCCTTTATTCTACACCTTCCCCTCCAACCGCATTCCAGCCCCGTGCTAGCTTGCTTAGCATTTTCAAACGTCTGACATTCCGCACCCATTCTCATGGAACGTTATCCTTTCGTTGGTCATTCAGTGTACTTCTGATGGTGACCTTCTTGTCAGTCCCCCCCGGAGATCCGAATGGTATCTTTTGCCAGTAGAGAGAGATCATCATGACACTTTTTCAGTTACAGGACACATGTCCTTCAGATATACGTTATGTGTCTTTAATGCAGTGGCTTCCACTACCTTCTGCATCCTCATGCCTCGATCAGTGCTGATTTTTCCGCCTTTAGGGGCAGTTTCTCACCCTAGGGCAAGAAAGTGCCTGAACCTCTGTCCATCCTCCGTCCTCTTTGACAAGGCCTTTGGGCGAATGATGGTGACTCCTTATGCTGGATGTCTTCGGCCTCCAGTGCTGATGATTTATACTCAAAATTTAAGTAGTGGGGGGTTCGAACCCGATACCGAGTCTTTTTGATTACTAATCAAAGACGCTATCTCTTGACCACTTTTTTTTTCTTTCAAACACAATTTCTAGCTCTGTACCTCATCCTTTCGCGGAGAACTTCTCTGCCAACTTCTCCTTTTTTCTTTTCTTAGACCGTACACTTTTTTCACCTTACTTTTTTTCTCAGATGCAGGTCAGTACAGGCAAATGGAGACAAAGAGGGCAATGGTTGGTAATTCCGAGGTCTGACCACGATGTCTCCCCATCCCCCATACCTGTCACTGAGTGGCTCCATCTCTCTTTTGTTCTTTTTTTTTTCAAGACAGAAAGAAAAGAAAAAGAAACATGCCACATGTCTAATAATAACTGAAGTTTGACATTCGTTCTGACTGAAGAAATTTTAAGAACTGAAAACAATATCTTCTGTGTGATTAATTGGGACGATAAAGTAAAATAACTGCAAACTGAATATCCATTCCTCTGTATTTCAATTTAAATCCGTCCATGGTAACAATTTTTACGTTTCTGAATACAAGGAGGATATGGTTATCGGCGTATGAATGATTCTTAAGCATTCACTGCTTGCTCATCTTCAATTAAATGACGCCTGACAATGTAAGTCTCTGTAGAATTCTTAACGCTAAGTGAAATACATGGAAGGGTGCACATACACAGATCTCTTCACCGTCCTACCATGTCACGACTGCTCAGCCTAGTCCACTCGGTTGACGCTGAATTTTTCAACGGAGACGGTAAGTAAATAAAATCTAACATCTTTTCTCCATGTGTGGGTGTTTGATGCGCTTGTCGCTGAAACAGAACGTTGCCTCAAGCATTAATTCCAGTGGAAAGGTGTATCACTAAGTCTACCATTTGCATATAGTTGCACCTTCGTAGGTCAGATAATTGAAGAATGATCGTACCGTTAAGCATTATTCGTTAGTGGGCATGTAAGATGAGTCCTCTGTTGGAATAGTAGCTATTAGAATGTTTTGGAACCACTTCCTGTAATTTTTGTGTCTCTCCATACTTTTGTGCTGCGACGTGAGAGGCATTACGTAGTGGAGATCGCGTAGTGAACAAATTGGCCGAGGAACTAAATGTAATTCTTGGTTTTTGCTTTCGGTTATAGCTGATGATCCGGGTTGGTTATGTGTGTCTTATCCATTAGTGGTGCTTCAGTTGTCCTGTTTAAGATGCAGGCTTCTTCCTCGTCCAATTCCAAATCTCGTTTTCATTTCTCCAGATGAACCCATGTGCAAGCATGTCTACCAAGTGATATTGCATGCAATACAAAGTAGGTCTTAATTTTATTTTGTATAGTTTTTTTAGGTGTAGGTGTCGTTTCGTTGAGGATAACGTACCATAATGCCCTTATCCCGTTTCCTAGCGATAGACTGTGAATTTTTTCCAGATTTGTGTCCAATTATGGCTGGGCCATTTATGTTCTATTTCTTTCCGTTCATGATCCACAGTGACCGCACCGTAAAGTTTGACAGTACTGAAGACGCATTGATGCGGATAATATGCTTCAATGTAGCTAATTTCTAAGTACTCTTTTCGTATATGAATTAGATCAGAATTTATCTTATATATATATCGGTACATCTCAATCAGGTAATAGTATTTTGATTATTTTTAAGTATCCTTTACCTTCTGCCGATTAACAAGGCGGTGCATTGTGATTGTACATCATCGAGTATTAGCCCTCCTTGATGACGCGATAACGCCATGGTTCTGAAGGGAACTTTAACAATGTTCCCCTCGAAATGTACCAGCCCGCTCAGGCTAGAAACGTTCAAAACATCACTATGTACCGGTGAGGTTGATGCAGTATGATACAGTTTAGTATACGTGTAACTGTTTGTTAGCTGCACTTTCTGTGCAAGATCTTAATTTCTGCTAGCATGTTCTTTGAACGCCGCGCGTACTGTGTTGAGATTTTCTTGCCAGTTTCACTTCATCATTGATTTGGACTCTGCTGTGACAATCAAGCCCAAATGTTTTCTTGCGTCTGTCTGTTGCAGCCAGCTGGTTGAATGTGATCTTGCCGTGGTCCTAACAATAAGAGCTGAGATTTATTTCTATTTGTGCACCAGTAGCACTGATATAATCGCTTATAATGTATTGGGCTCTGTACGCCATGGTCGTTTGTGACTGTTACACTGCGTCGTCTGCATAAACATGACAAGCAGTTTTGTTGTCGAAATTGCATAAACCTGTCAATCCCAAGAAGGATTTTTTTTTAATGTGGCCCGCCGAAAATTGCATATAAGGCTTCTGACAGTGGACATCCCCGTCTTATCGCCCATCTTACGTGGGTAGACTTCGTCAATTGGTCATTAACTTTGCATTTGCAGCGTGTTCTGGATATGCATTTTTGTAGTATTTGTAGAAAGATATCGTTAAATCCCATACGTATCAACGCTTAAAGGAAGAAATCGTGACGCCTTATCGAAATCAAGAAATGCTGTGGCTACGCCGGCCGCGGTAGTCTCGTGGTTCTCGGCGCGCAGTCCGGATCCGCGGGACTGCTACGGTCGCAGGTTCGAATCCTGCCTCGGGCATGGTTGTGTGTGATGTCCTTAGGTTGGTTAGGTTTAAGTAGTTCTAAGTTCTAGGGGACTGATGACCACAGAAGTTAAGTCCCATAGTGCTCAGAGCCATTTGAACCATTTTTTTTTTTTTTTGCTGTGGCTATCACGTAAGGTGCGTGATGTCTCTGTATTCTGCTACTGTAGTGAGCATCGAGCGTCCGGTCGCAGCACTGGACTGGTAATGTCCAGTCAGTTGCGGAAGTATAGGTTTCAGCCTATTCAATACGCGTGTGAATAATTTGATATCTGAATTCAGTAGCGTGATTGGTCGGTAGCTCAACAGAGCGGTAGAGTGTGGCTTTTTTGGTACAAGCACCACTAAACCTGTAAGTGGGCTGATATAGGTTTTTATGTTGGTAACGCCACGTAGCGCTCTGTATGAAAATCACTGACTGTGTTGTGTGCAGTCTGTGGCTGGTTGGCATTGTTGGAATATTCGCTATTCTTGTGTTGGGCAATGGGATGTGAATAGCGCATAGCGTTGGGCAGTTGAAGGTGAGCCGCCAGCAGTGGTGGATGTGGAGAGAGAGATGCCAGAGTTTTGAGCGGTGGCTGGCTATAAGCGGACGTGTGACCGCCAGAAAAAGGAAAATTGTAATGATGGATGTCATGAATTGATAGATATATATATATGATAACGTTTGAACTTTATAAAGGTAAATGCATTGTTTGTTCTCTATCAAAATCTTTCATTTACTAACTATGCCTATCTGTAGTTAGTGCCTTCAGTAGTTAGAATTTTTTATTTTGTTGGCAGCATTTGCGCTCGCTGTATTGCAGCAGTTCGAGTGACGAAGATTTTTGTGAGGTAAGTGATTCATGGAAGGTATAGGTTATTGTTAGTCAGGGCCATTCTTTTGTGGGGATTATTGAAAGTCAGATTGCGTTGCGGTAAAAATATTGTGTGTTAGTTTAGTGATGATCAGAATAAGTAAAGAGAGAAATGCCTCAGTACGTTCAGTTTTGCTCAGCTGTTTGAAAATCAAATAACGTAGAGGTTTTCCAGCACTGTCATTCATAATTTTTCTAAGCAGACGTTTCAAACCTTCTGTGAACTCCAGAGGAAAACTTTGGTTGGAGAGTAATTCGTTGAAAATCTTTGTAGGTTCTGCACCAATGATGTGACAGTAATGAGCGTAAAATTCAAATGGCAGCGCGTCCAAGCCAGCCACTTTGTGTTGTGGGGCACCGGCAATGATTTCCTTTATTTCGGCGGGTGTTATACTTTCAACCAATGTCGCATTGTCCACCGGCGTAACGGTTGGTGATATTTTATGCAACGTGTTAGGGTGTGCAATGTCACTAGTTTCCTGCTCTGTGAAAAACTCAGTAAAATATAATCCCTGATGGCAGCCTGAGTGTTGTACACAAGTTTGGTAACTACATTCTGTTTAGCTCGCGTAGTCTCGCAGATAACGAGATATATGGAGGTCAGTACATTGGGAACATGACTTACATTTCGTGCCCTAACTTGGATGCCACCCAAGGGTTAGTGAGTGCGAATAATTTGGCTACCCTACGCAGTATCCGTTTTATATTTAAAGTTATATTCCTTGAGAGTAAATCGGAGAAAGACCAAGGTAATGAGAAGTAGTAGAAATGAGAACAGCGAGAAACTTAACATCAGGATTGATGGTCACGAACTCAATGAAGTTAAGGAATTCTGCTACCTAAGCAGTAAAATAACCAATGACGGACGGAGCAAGGAGGACATCAAAAGCAGACTCGCTATGGCAAAAAAGGCATTTCTGGCCAAGAGAAGTCTACTAATATCAAATACCGGCCTTAATTTGAGGAAGAAATTTCTGAGGATGTACGTCTGGAGTACAGCATTGTATGGTAGTGAAACATGGACTGTGGGAAAACCGGAACAGAAGAGAATCGAAGCATTTGAGATGTGGTGCTATAGACGAATGTTGAAAATTAGGTGGACTGATAAGGTAAGGAATGAGGAGGTTCTACGCAGAATCGGAGAGGAAAGGAATATGTGGAAAACACTGATAAGCAGAAGGGACTGGATGATAGGACATCTGCTAAGACATGAGGGAATGTCTTCGATGGTACTAGAGGGAGCTGTAGAGGGCAAAAACTGTAGAGGAAGACAGAGATTGGAATACGTCAAGCAAATAATTGAGGACGTGGGTTGCAAGTGCTACTCTGAGATGAAGAGGTTAGCACAGGAAAGGAATTCGTGGCGGGCCGCATCAAACCAGTCAGTAGACTGATGACAAAAAAAAAAAAAAAAAATTCCTTTCATCCTTATAAAGGTCTCGTAATAGCGTAAAATAATACTTCTGTGTATGTCGCCTCCAGTGCGATTTTTCTTTTGCAAAGTTTGTTATACATTTTTTTAGGTTTGCCTTTGCTTGCTGCTTCCACCATATTACGCGTTCGGTATACGCTGATAACCATCGGCTGCATTTGTTCCAACTTTTTTTTCTACTACGTGAGACAGAGAAGCATCTTTTAACAACGCCACATTCAACAACCACACGCCCCTTCCTATAAAAATATTTTGTCGGTCGAGTTATATATATATATATATATATATATATATATATATATATATATATATATATATATATATATGAGGTGCGACAATAAAGTAATGAGACTGATGTGGAAAAAAACGTTGCTTACTGTTTTAGTCAAGTTTAGTGTTGTCTCCTTCATAGAAGTTCCCTTCTGATTGGACACACTTTTTGCAGCGCTTCTGCCACTGATGATAACACTTCTGGAACTCGTCTTCTGTAATATCTTCCAAAACCCTCGTCACAGCTTATTGGACATCTTGTGTTGTTTGAAAATAGTGTCACTTGACCGCCGTTTTGACTCTTGGAAATAGAAAAAAGTCGCACGGAGCAATATCTGGTGAATAATGTGGCTGTGGTAGTCCAGAAATTCGTTTTGAGGTTAAAAATTGCTGCACTGACAGAGCAGTATGGGATGGCGCATTATCGTGATGCAGAATCCAATTATCAGCAATGTTGACATGAGCACGAAGAACTCTCTTGTGAGGTCTTTCTGAAATTTATCTGTAGTAATATTGGTTAACTGTTTGTTCACGCACCCTGGCCAAGTTGACATCCATCCGTGAGGTTGATGGTCGTCCACTGCGGTCTTCATCTTCAACATTCGTGCGGTTCTAGGCGCTCCAGTCCGGAGCCGCGCTACTGCTACGGTCGCAGGTTCGAATCCTGCCTCGGGCATGGGTGTGTGTGATGTCCTTAGGTTAGTTAGGTTTAAGTAGTTCTAAGTTCTAGGGGACTGATGACCACAGCAGTTGAGTCCCATAGTGCTCAGAGCCATTTGAACCATCTTCAACATTCGTTCTGCCTTCACTAAACATTTTATACCAACGAAAAACTTGAGCTCTTGACATAACCTCCCCTCCAAAAGCCTTCTGAAGCTTACCGTAAATTGTCGTCGCCTTTTCACCCAATTTAACGGAAGAAGAAATGGCATACCGTTGCGCTATATTATGCGGTTCCATTTCCGTGATGAGAGACACAAACACGTGTTAACTTATTACAGCACAACTCACGACTGAGCGGTTGCATCGATGTACCATTTGGACTTATAGCCGAAGGTCAAAGATATTGTGCCTATGCAAACCTGCAGGGTTGCCACATCTTGCAAAGAAAATCAGTCTCCTTACTTTACTGTCATCCATATTTCGCAATTGGTTACTTGACTTATAAAGTCTTTATGAACATAGAACCTGTCGAGTCTACTTGAAAATTCATTGCTGGCATACGTAAAACCAGATATGTTTGGACAGAACTGTACCCAAGAGTCTTTTAGTTGAAGTCCTTCGGTAAATAGTTGTAACTCGTAGTAAAAATTAAAACTGTGGGTTTGGTCCAGTTTATTCAAAATATAGTTAAAATCTCCCTCAAGTAATATGGTAGTGTAAGGTCTACTTAGAAACTGGCTATTTTGTCTCCGAAAAAAGTGCTTCTACGTCTTCGTCCAACACTTCCCGAGGGTGCAAAAACGTTCAAAAATAAAATTTTCTGGAAAACCATTGAGATTCGTCTACCGGAAGGTAAAGGTGTTTGTATTTTGGGTTACATGCCTTGTCTGGATAAAACAGCTGTTCCAGTTTCAGTTTCAGTTGCTGTATTAAAATCCGCGTCATACCCTACGATGTTGGTGATTTTATGGGTCACCACTTCTCGATACAGGTGATGTCTAAATCCGCAGCATATAGATTATCTGTTATGGCTTTACTTTTATCACGACTCGATTCTATTAACATTTACCGTCGCAATTTTATCATCCTGCCTGATGTTAACGCAGCTAGCTAGTGAAGTTGTTTAGTTGCCCATGTCCTCAGACCACTTCCGCATAGTGTTTAATGCGCTAGAGTCAGTCCGTGTGATTTTCCGCTACTTTTTCAACATTTTACCCATCGTTGTAATTTATCGTCTAAGTCTTGCAGCTCTTCGGGCGTTTGGTCTTTCAGATTTCTGCGCCGTGTTGTCGGCTTCCTCATCGGTAATGCTGTGGCCGCATCTCTTGGTGAGATGGCACCACGGTAGTCAGCTTTGTTGTCACTTGTATCTGAGACTCGTCAGGTGCCAAAGCAATGTGGCAGATTTGTTTGATTTTTTTTCAGGTTCCTCCGGAATACGTTTGGTAACAACAGCCGAAGAGGGGGTGCATTTTTTTCAGTGCCCGACTCGGACGCGTGCATTAAGGTGCCGAGTGGTTGTACAGAAATTTCAGCTGCCGTGTCAGCCTGAAGTACCTCAGTACTCGCTGTTTAGGTGCTTTTTTGCACCGGACCTTCCGGTAAAGGTACTACCCGTTGATCTGGAGTGTCTGCTCGTGTGGAGGGAGTCTGCAATACGCTGGGATATCTTGAACGTTACGTAAGTTTTCTTGCACCATGTCTGGGTGTGCACGGGTGTTTTTACGCAGGTTGGTAACTTCTGGTCATGTTGATTTTAAATGATCGGTGGATCCGCAATTGGCACAAGTGTTCTGTTGTCCTTCATATTTTACTAAGGCTTTAAATCCCTGAATGAATACATATGACAGGATATGTTCCTGTAAGTCAAGTCTAACACCCTTTACCCCGTTGTCTACATTGAAATGCATAAATCCGGTCTATTTTTCAGACGCTATTTGCAGAACTGTTCCGTAATAGGTAAGTGTCTTCCGAAATTGATCCAGAGTTACTTCAAATGGAACAGTGAAAATTCTGACTGTCCTAAGCCCAAGAACTGCATACGTGATAGACACCTTGCTAACTTCTCCGTTTTTATGCATAAAATTTGCAAGTCCTTGGGTACTATCCTTAATTCTAGCACAAGTTTTGTCATCACATATTTTAACATACATGCTGCTTGCTACAAAACCGTATTGAAAACCTAGCATTTGATTGTCACGTAAACCAATCTTGTCGTGAAACCACTCATCTAATTCGAATACTTTTGGGCGTTCAAAACCCTATGTGAATGCGTTCAAGATGCATTTGCGAATACTGTATTCCATGGTCGTATTAATCACTGTACCCACGTCCTTCCTCTGCCGCGTCTGCGACGGACCTTACCACGGGTGCTCTCCTTACATATAAGAAAGAACGGACTCCCCATAATTACAGACGAATATCCTTAACATCAGTTTGCTGCAGAATTTTTGAACAAATTCTAAACCCAAATATAACAAATTTCCTTGAGACAGTATAACTTTTGTCCACAAATCAGTAAGGAGTTAGCAAGCATCGATCATGAGGAGCTCAACTTTCCCTTCTCTCACACGATATCCTACAAACCATGCATTGAGGGTAACAGACAGATTCCATATTCCTGGATCGCTGGAAAGTGGTGACACGGAGTCCCATTGCAGACGGCCCGAGCATACCGACTAGCTTTCCAGCTATGAGAGTGGCTCAAAGACTATTTAAGTAAATGTCGTGTGAGTAGGGGGCCTCCCATCGTGTAGACCGTTCGCCGGGTGCAAGTCTTTCGATCTGACGCCACTTCGGCGACTTGCGCGTTGATGGGGATGAAATGGTGATGATTAGGACAACACAACACCCATTCCCTGAGCGTTGAAAATCTCCGACCCACCCGGGAATCGAACCCGGGCCCTTAGGAATGACATTCTGTCTCGCTGACCACTCAGCTACCGGGGGCGGACGGCTATTTAAATAACAAAATATACTATGTTTTCCTCGACGGCGAGTGTCCTTCAGAGACGAACGTATCGTCAGGTGGCACAAGGGAAGTGTGCCAGCGCCGCCATTGTTCTCTTTGTGCATAACAGCAGGTTGAACAGCAGTTTACTGTTGTTTCCTGAGGATGCTGTGGTGTACTGGAAAATGTCGTCGTTGAATGGTTGTAGGATGATACACAGTGACTTACACAGGATTTCTAGTTGTGCGATGAACGGCATCTTCCTCTTCGAATACGACATTATTAGTGCTCTGCTTGCTACAGTCACAGCCATTAGATTTCTACTTGCAGCACAGCAAAGCGATATGAAATGAAATGAGAACATCAAGTTGGTAGGAGGGAAGACTAATACTAGACTTCTTTTGTTGGGGAATTTCGCGAGACTATAGGTTGAGTGTTTGAGATCCGCACCAGGTCGGATTAAAGGAAGAAGTCGAAGCAATTAAGAGGGGTTTGCCAGATTTGCTACCGGTAGGTTCGATGAACACATAAATATTACGGAAGTGGAGGGAAGCCGGCAACCCTTCTCGAGAGCCTCTGTTGCCAAAATATAGAGAACCGGCATTTGAGACCAACTGCATATCGATTCTACTGACGCCAACATACTGTACATTTCGCGTAAAGACCACGAAAGTAAAATGAAAGAAATGAGGGCTCGTACAAAGGCTTATAGAGAGTCGTACGCTAGGTTTGCCCGAGGAACAGGAACGGAAATTACTAGTAGTGGTACGTCGTACTCTCTGCCATACACCTGCGAGAGAAAGAGAGAGAGAGAGAGAGAGAGATTGGCTGGTGATTGCACTTTTTGTGTGAAAACTTGCAATAAGATTTGCTTCCTGCATTCTCCCTTTACGACCTACAAGTTACGAGGTAATGCATTGCGTAGCGGAGCTTGCGGTGTCGTATCAATGCAAAAGAATTCACGTCTATTTTGAACCATTACGAATGATACTATTCAAGATGTTGATGTGGGATAGAATTTGTTTTCTCTATATTACACACCTCAATCATAAGTCAACGGAATGGAGAGGATGGTCAGGGTTTTCAGGGTAGTTTGTGCTGAGAAATAATTGTTAAGAAAAGAATTCGATACGTTGCGTGTTTTCCGTGATAATTAGTATTCAAGAGTAGCTCAACGTGTTGCTTCCAGCAACCCTCTAGGTAAAAATATTGTGAATTGTTCTTATAGCGTAGATGATAGCGAACGAGATTACTCTGCAGTTGACTCGAGTTCTATCCTTACCACCGTCACGTGTCCCACTTTTTTTTACCGCTCTCTTTTTCGGCTTTAAGAAACCAAACGAGGGACACATTTGTCGAAACCGTCTCTGGCGGGCCGTTTGAAGTTGTTCGCGGAACGGCCCGATTGGTTAACTTCAATGCTAATTAACTCGGAAACGGCGTGACTTAGCGATTTTTTGTACTAATAGTCATTTTTCAACACAAACATACCCCGTAATACCCTTAAAAGCTTTTCAGATTGTTTCTGACCATACATTCCTTCTTCCTTCAGCTAATGATTGTTAGTATTTTCATCGGTTTCGTGAACACTTTTTGGGTAAATTCTTTCTTTACCACGTAGTTCATGTAAAACTATTTTCGGGTATGTACTTATGAGCTGTGTTTTGAGTTGAAATAATCCGTAATTTACACATGATCTCTCTGAATTTATTTACGTACCTTACCATTATTAAATAACAGCATTCCGTTACGGTTCTATTTAGTAAATTATGTGCTCATGGACTTTCATAAATTATACGGTAGTGTGGATTCGAACACGATAATTTGCCTTCGGTATACGTATTTATTCACTGAGAGGCGCTTGGTCACTCAGCATCCACTTATTTAGCGCGACTTTGCTTTTAGCGTTTCCGTTATGATTTTTTCAGGCTGCAGGAGGCAAGATTACATCGAGAACGTCGGTCCAGTCGGCGATGTTACACGATTCATTCATTGTTCTCCATTCAGTACTTTCAGTCTTTGTGTAGAAAGGTATCTAAGCCGCAAATGGGGGCCGAGCATACTAATACTACATATTTGTCTATAAGATGGAGCACACGTTAATAAGAAACTGGGTCAGTAAGATGCTTTTAAATATTCATTGAAGCACCTTGATTAATCGTCGTACAAAGTAAGTGGTCCCTTTATTTCCTGTTCTTAAAGTAAAACCAGCCAGCATTAAAATAACATTTTCATGGGTCATTATTCACAGTTCCTAAGAGGACATTTTAATCGAGACCATTTTCTGTAGACGTTCTTGGATGTGCTCAGAATTTAAAGACAGCCAGAGCAGTTGAAGCCGAGCGGTTCTAGGCGCTTCAGTCCGGAACCGCGCTGCTGCTACGGTCGCAGGTTCCAATCCTGCCTCGGGCATGGATGTGTGTGATGTCCTTAGGTTAGTTAGGTTTAAGTACTTCTAAGTCTAGGAGACTGATGGCCTCAGATGTTAAGTCCCATAGTGCTCAGAGCCATTTGAGCAGTTGAAAGTTTGAACTGACACTCCTAAACATAATTGATCTAGTCACCACACATTCCTTAGCTGGGCGTGGTGGGCGCTGTTACACCAGTAACATCTCTTCCGAGGAGCAACGGCTGACAGGTAGAACCAACTCGCTGGGGTCGACACTGCACACGCAGTAGTGCTTTCAGTACTCACTCCTCGCAGTGATATTCAGCGCCACCGGAGGACTATTGAAGACGGAAGAAAGAAGTTCGGCATTAATACGTTCAGTGGATAATCCTTTAGGACGACAGGTACAAGGCGCCGTATGAGTGAATATAGCTAGCTGGCTTGTAGCGAGTTTTACTTTTACCACTGTTGCGAATGTCATGCAACTGATTACTGATGTAAGCTGAATCCAACGGAGTGTTTCAGGGACATAGTGGAATATACGCTATTACTGTACAAACTGCTGCAAACATTCATCCCTTCCCGCGGAAGGCCACTCAGTGTTAAACCTCGTACTTTATCTTCCATTTATTCCAACAAGCCGCCATGTCAGACTGCAGCTATTCACTAATCGTAATCTGAGAAAAAGGCATCGGTTCGTGGTGTTTTCTTATGCCTTAGAGCAGATTAACGTACAATCTATGATAACATAGAGGGAAAGGAAGCACACAATTTTTTTATGGAGGAACTTTCAAATCGTACTGTTAAGCCAGACCCAAAGTAGTCCCAGAGGGCCAGCAACCCATATTATATCAAAGAGGACGAGGTTGTCTATGTCCAAGGCGTACCAAAAGCACCATGGCAAACACCAGCTATTTACATACAAGATAATGGAAACAGACATTCCGTGCACTACTTCCTGCAGGGGGAGCTCGAGCCACGGCCTGCAGGAAGTATCACTACGCCACAACCTGATTGGCTGGAGACGGCTATTTAGGGGCTAGAACCAACCCCGAAGGTCAGTTCACTCCGGATGCCGACCTCGTGGACTTCGACTGCTGAAGATTACGTCTTCGTCTCTGAACTGGACTTTTACTGGTGTGTGTGTTACCACGAACCTTTGTGGAAAATAAGAAGTGAACTTTTGTTTGCCTCAATTAGGAGACTTTTACTAGCATCGTTATTGTTACCTTTCTGTTGCTGTTCAGTCATGGACCTTGTAAACAAACATAAATAAAACTTGTTTTTGTGAAAAATTGCGAACTGTCAGTCACAACACGTACTGTAACTTACTTTTTACTGAGAGCAGGTTGGTTTTATTCAGGATTCCAATGCACCATATTATTCCCCACTGCTCTGGCTACAAAGCCCAATTTTTTCCATTCAACGCGACAACCTTTCGTCACCTTACTGGGAGGTCCTGTGTACCTGCATGATACCATGCTACAGGTCGACCTCAGAGCCAACTTCTTGTTGCATCCTTCATTGATCCAAACAGATGGAAGTCGGAAGGTGTGAAATCCGGCTGTAGGGTGGATGAGGCAGAACTATCCAACAAAGTCTTGTGGGCTCCTCTCGGGCGGCAGACTTGTTTGAGACCGTGCGTTGTTATAGAAATAGAGAAGCTCGTTAGCAATTTTATGATGACGAACACGATGAAACCGTTTCTTCGATTTCCTGAGCGTAGTACAATACACTACAGAGCTGATCGTTGCAACATGAGGGAGGGCATAAAAAAATAACACTTTCAAAGTCCTAGAAGACCGCCGCCATGACTTTACCGGTTGAGGGTGCAGCTTTGAACTTTTTCTTCGGAAGACGGGTGGTGTGGCATCACTCCATGGATTGCCGTTTTGTTTCCTGTTCGAAGTGATGAACTAATGCTTCATCACCTGTGACGATGTTCGACAAAATAATAATAATAATTATAATAATAGTAATAGTAATAATAAGAAAAGAATAGGCCTCCGGTATGTTCTGCCAGTCGTACAAGGCGACGAAAAGAACAAACCACTAATAGGGCTAACCCCTCCATTAGTGTGATTAGTTGGTTCTGCACAGAACTAAAGAAGCCTCGGACAAGCGCTGTCATGGTCGGGGCCGACGCTTGAACCCTATGCCCGCCCACAATGGTAACGACACTGCTAGCCAACTGGAAAATGATTCAAATTCAAATAGAGGTGTTTTGCAGGATATGCTTCCTGCAACCACCCTAGAAGGAAAACAAAGACAGAGGATGAGATGGTCAGATGAAGTTAACCGCACCTCATGTTCTGTTATTACCAAGCAACAAACTTAGGAACCAACACAACTGGATACAGATCACAAGTATACACAACATTTATTACCAGATACCCAGAATTAAAATTTTTAACAGAACAACGACTAGCTGATCAGATCCGTGTAATAATCAAAAATAACAGGATACCCCAATCAGAATTAGAAAACATCAAACAACAAGTACAACAAATATTGGAACAAAATAATGTGCAATCATAAGAAGAAGAAAATACAGTAATGGACTCAAACATCCCAGAGCAAACAAACAAAGAACAACACGCATCAATTAAACAATCAGAGGAAAACGAAATCTTAAGACAGCCACCAGAACAAGCACAAATAGAACACGAAGTGACACACATGTTAGATATAGAAGAAAAATTTTAGCTGACATATATAGAATACAAAGACACAAATACAGACATTAGACCATTCTTGCATAGACCGCCAAATAACCCACAAGTCGAAACAACAATAAAAACTATCAACACAATCATACACAACAAAATAAATGAAAACACAACTATGGAAGAGTTACAACTACTGGTTTATATAGGAGCACTCACTACACTAAATATACACACTAGGCAGAGATCAGAACCAACCAACGCACAGAAGAAACCCACAAAACCAGCATGGCAACACAGGCTACAGATCAGAATAGAAAAACTGAGAAAAAACATAGGACAGCTAACACAATTTATAAGAAATGAAATGTCAGAAAAAAAAACAAAAAAGGTTAGGTAAAATCTCACAACAAGAAGTGATAGAGCAATTAGATGAAAAGAAGCAGAAATTACAAGCATTGGCCAAACGACTTAGAAGATACAAAAAAGTGAAAATAGAAGGAAACAAAACCAAACATTCAACACAAACCAAAATAAATTTCACCAGACAATAGATAACACACACACTAAAGTAGACAATCCACCAAACATAACAGACATGGAACACTTCTGGAGCAACATATGCTCAAACCCGGTACAACATAACAGGCATGCATGGTGGATACAAGCAGAAACAGATACATACAAGATGATACAGAAACGCCTGAAGTGATAATTTTGCAACATGAAGTCACCCAAGCAATTAATTCTATGCACAATTGGAAAGCCCCTAGAAATGATAAAATAGCAAATTTCTGGCTAAAGAAGTTCATCTCAACACATTCACATCCAACTAAATTATTTAACAGTTACATTGCAGACCCATACACAGTTCCTGATACACTTACACAAGGAATAACTTATCTAAAACCTAAAGATCAAGCAGACACAGCAAACCCAGCAAAATATTGCCCCATAACATGCCTACCAACAACATACAAACTATCAACTTCAGTCATTACAGAGAAATTAATGACACATACAACACAGAACAAAAGTATAAATGAAGAACAAAAAGGCTGCTGCAAAGGAGCACGAGGATGTAAAGAGCAACTGATAATAGATGCAGAGGTGACATATCAAGCTAAAACTAAATAAAGGTCGCTGCACTTTGCAAACATTGATTACCAAAAAGCTTTTGATAGTGTACCCCACTCATGGTTACTACAGATATTGGAAATATACAAAGTAGATCCTAAATTAATACAGTTCCTGAACATTCTAATGAAAAATTGGAAAACCACACTTAATATCCAAACAAATTCGAATAATATCACATCACAGCCAATACAGATTAAGTGTGGAATATACCAAGGAGACTCATTAAGTCCTTTCTGGTTCTGTCTTGCTCTGAACCCACTATCCAACATGCTAAATTATACAAATTATGGATATAATATTACTGGAACATACCCACACAAAATTACACATTTGCTATACATGGATGATCTAAAACTACTGGTAGCAACAAATCAACAACTCGGCCAATTACTGAAGATAACACAAGTATTCAGCAATGATATAAATATGGCTTTTGGAACAGACAAATGTAAGAAAAATAGCATAGCCAAGGGAAAACACACTAAACAAGAAGATTACATATTAGATAACTGCAGCGACAGCATAGAAGCGATGGAAGAAACTGATGCCTATAAATATCTAGGATACAGACAAAAAATAGGAATAGATGATGCAAATATTAAAGAAGAACTAAAAGAAAAATATAGACAAAGACTAACAAAAATACTGAAAACAGAATTGACAGCAAGAAACAAGACAAAAGCTATAAACACTTATGCTATACCAATATTGACCTATTCATTTGGAGTAGTGAAATGGAGTAACACGGAACTAGAAGCACTCAATACACTTACACGATCACAATGCCACAAATACAGAATACATCACATACATTCTGCAACAGAAAGATTCACATTAAGCAGAAAGGAAGGAGGAAGGGGATTTATCGACATAAAAAACCTACATTATGGACAGGTAGACAATTTAAGAAAATTCTTTCTAGAACGAGCAGAAACTAGCAAAATACACAAAGCAATCACTCATATAAATACATCGGCTACACCATTGCAATTTCATAACCACTTCTACAACCCTTTAGATCACATAACATCAACAGATACAAAGAAAGTAAATTGGAAAAAGAAAAGAAACATTCAGAGACATAGAGGACCCTTGCCATTTCTTTACAGGCTGAGAATGTGACTTTGAACGTTTCCTTCGGAGGAGAGGTGGTGTAGTACCACTCCATGGATTGCCGTTTTGTTTCCGGTTCGAGTTTATTAACCCATATTTCATCGCCTGTAACGATTTTCGACAAAATATCGGTCACTGTCAACCTCGTAAGCACAAGCAGTTTCACACAGATCGTCAGTCGCTGTTCTTTATGGCCCGTTATGCGTCCAGGGACCGAGCGGGCACACAATCCTCTGGGCGCCCCAACTGGTGAGCAAGTGTGTCCGCACTACCAACAGAGACGTCCAGTTGAGCAGCGAGATGATTGTTTGTGATCCATCGATCAGGAGAGGTGGTGTAGCACTTCGAAGAGAGGGTCCGCACGATCCAACACTACAGGAATCACACCTGTGTGCGTCCGGCCAGCACGCGGTAGATGGACAGGTTTGTGTGATCTTGTTGCAATGATCACAGACGCTTCTCCCAACTACTTACCGTGCTCTTTTGTTCACTGTCATGTCTTCGTAGACATTCTACTGGACCCTATGGATATAGGCCGAAAGAAACTCAATGACAGCTCTCTGCTTAGAACGCACCTCCGTTACAGATGCCATTTTGAAGGCTACGTATATCGCCGCCACAAATCGGACATTCGTGAAACTGTAGGGGCTGAATCTGGAATGTTACACTATCTCCCACAACAAATTCAGCATTTTTTTCAATCGAAATTGGCCGAGAAAAAATGAATTACTTATTGATCACTCCTCGTAGTTCGTCAGTCTTCTGATGAATTCTTCCCTCTGCTAATCTCTTCATTTCGGCGTCACACTCGACGTCCACAGTTATTTCTTGGATACATTTCCTACAGCTTTTCCCAGCTAATGGGCAACGGCCTTGCCGCAGTGGGTATGCAGGTTCCCGTCAGATCACCGAAGTTAAGCGCTGTCGGGTGCGTTCGACACTTGGATGGGTGACCATCCGGGCCGACATGCGCTTTGCCGTTTTTCGGGGTGCACTCAGCCTTGTGATGCCAATTGAGGAGCTACTCGACCGAATAGTAGCGGCTCCGGTCACAGGAAAACATCGTAACGACTGGGAGAGCGGTGTGCTGACCACACGCCCCTCCTATCTGCATCCTCAGCTGAGGATGACACGGCGGTCAGATGGTCCCGATGGGCCGCTTGTGGTTGGTTGGTTGTTTTTGGGGAACAGACCAAACTACGAGGTCATCGGTCTCATCGGATTAGGGAAGGACGGGGAAGGAATTTGGCCGTGTCCTTTCAAAGGAACCATCCCGGCATTTGCCTGGAGCGATTTAGGGAAATCACGGAAAACCTAAATCAGCATTACCGGACGCGGGATTGAGCCGTCGTCCTCCCGAATGCGAGTCCAGTGTGCTAACCACTGCGCCACCTCGCTCTGTGGACCACTTGTGGTTTGAAGGCAGAGTGCTTTTGCTTTTTTCCCAGCTAATACCATGGTTGTTATTCCTTGATGTACACTCCTAGAAATTGAAATAAGAACACCGTGAATTCATTGTCCCAGGAAGGGGAAACTTTATTGACACATTCCTGGGGTCAGATACATCACATGATCACACTGACAGAACCACAGGCACATAGACACAGGCAACAGAGCATGCACAATGTCGGCACTAGTACAGTGTATATCCACCTTTCGCAGCAATGCAGGCTGCTATTCTCCCATGGAGACGATCGTAGAGATGCTGGATGTAGTCCTGTGGAACGGCTTGCCATGCCATTTCCACCTGGCGCCTCAGTTGGACCAGCGTTCGTGCTGGACGTGCAGACCGCGTGAGACGACGCTTCATCCAGTCCCAAACATGCTCAATGGTGGACAGATCCGGAGATCTTGCTGACCAGGGTAATTGACTTACACCTTCTAGAGCACGTTGGGTGGCACGGGATACATGCGAACGTGCATTGTCCTGTTGGAACAGCAAGTTCCCTTGCCGGTCTAGGAATGGTAGAACAATGGGTTCGATGACGGTTTGGATGTACCGTGCACTATTCAGTGTCCCCTCGACGATCACCAGTGGTGTACGGCCAGTGTAGGAGATCGCTCCCCACACCATGATGCCGGGTGTTGGCCCTGTGTGCCTCGGTCGTATGCAGTCCTGATTGTGGCGCTCACCTGCACGGCGCCAAACACGCATACGACCATCATTGGCACCAAGGCAGAAGCGACTCTCATCGCTGAAGACGACACGTCTCCATTCGTCCCTCCATTCACGCCTGTCGCGACACCACTGGAGGCGGGCTGCACGATGTTGGGGCGTGAGCGGAAGACGGCCTAATGGTGTGTGGGACCGTAGCCCAGCTTCATGGAGACGGTTGCGAATGGTCCTCGCCGATACCCCAGGAGCAACAGTGTCCCTAATTTGCTGGGAAGTGGCGGTGCGGTCCCCTACTGCACTGCGTAGCATCCTACGGTCTTGCCGTGCATCCGTGCGTCGCTGCGGTCCGGTCCCAGGTCGACGGGCACGTGCACCTTCCGCCGACCACTGGCGACAACATCGATGTACTGTGGAGACCTCAAGCCCCACGTGTTGAGCAATTCGGCGGTACGTCCACCCGGCCTCCCGCATGCCCACTATACGCCCTCGCTCAAAGTCCGTCAACTGCACATATGGTTCACGTCCACGCTGTCGCGGCATGCTACCAGTGTTAAGGCCGGTTCCCACTAGAGCGCGGCAGCGCGGCGTGCGGCAACGGCAGTGGCAAGCGTTTTCCGCGTTGACGCGGCGGCTCGCGGAATTGGCGTTCCCATCTGGAAGCGGCAGACGTTAGCGGTAGCCAATGACGGACAGCCACTGAGGTACGGGGTGGGACCCACCGAAACGCGCGGTGCGTTTGATTAACTATATCTTACACCTACATGAAGAAAAGACGAAGTTGGGTGAAGACACACCAATTTTTCATTGTCTGTACAATGTACTCTTTCACATATTTCATTATTCATGTTTTCTCATTTCACCATGAACAGATTTCATGACTACCGTTCAGGATTGTTCACTATCTCCTAACACATTGAAACAATGTACGACAAAAGAAATTATTCAGATAGTTAAGCGAGACAAAAATTTAAAATGTGTTACGGTAGCAGGTACACGAAACAGTAAGAACACAAAGGCTAGGGGGAAGGGATGAAAGTGGAAGCCACCTGATAGAATTTCCCACAGAGCATGATGTAATCATCGCCAGCACCTTGCTTAAGAATCACGAAAGAATAATATATATTTCGAACAGATTTTAAATTGTAAGGCATTTCCTGATGCAGACGCAAACCTGACTGAAGACTGTCAATAGCAAGAAAAGCGTTCTGAAAAAGAAAATTTGTTCATGCCGAATATAAATTCTAATGGTTGGATACTATTTTACAAAGGTATTTGTGTGGAGTGCAGCCTTGTACGTAAGTGAAACGTGGATGATGAACAGTTCTGTCAAAAAGACAATAGACGCTTTCAAAACGTGTGATTCATAAGAATGCTGAACATTAGATACGAGGATCGTGTGACTAAAGAAGAGGTACGGAATGAAATAGAGGAGGAAGAGGAAATTACGGCATAACTTTGACAACAATAGGGGTTAGTTGACAGGACGTATTATGGGGCGTCAAAGAGTGAGAACAAAGGGGTTGGTTGATACTATTCTGATAATAATCATCTGTTGAAATATTATTCTACTATTTTATCTGTTAATGTAAGCAGTGAATTTACTCTTCCATGCACTCCTCCACAAAACATTTAAACCAAAACTGAAATCAGCTGAACACCAAATCTTTCAACCACTGTCTGACAACTACTGGATTCACTTTCAACTTTCTATAACTATCACCGGCTAGCCACACACACATACAGATATAAGGAGAACGAAAATAAACAAACATTAGTTTTCAGCATATAATTCTGCAGTTTGGCAACATGTACATAAACAAACCAGACAGGAAGGGACATGAGGTGAACACACTGTAGCTACGACGTCAAATCAGAGTTTTCAGTAAAACGTCTACTGCTAGTGACAGAAGAAAAAAGAGCGAACATGAAAATGTGCTTATGTTCCATAATCAAAGTTTTAGTTCAACCTCCAGCATGTGACCAGGTGAGGGGAAACGAATATGTCCGCCAAAAACTCGATTCACTAAAAGTAATCAGTCATTCACGTAAAAAAAGATGTGAACTGTTTTATAATCTGCAAGTATCACATATCAAAACAAAACTGAATCATTCTAGATTCCACCGAAGATGCCTTAAAGTAAAAGGCGAAACGCGTCTTGAATCAGTAAAGTACACTGGATAAAGAAAAAAGAAAGGAAATAATCAATAGCTCTACATATTTAATAAATTACATCTTATGACATACCAGCAAATTAGTTTCGGTTTAACTTCTCATTCGACATGCTATTAATGCCGTTTAAAAAAATTCATCTATCCCTTCTGAAAAACTGTAGTTACTTTCATATCTCGGTAGATAAACAGATTTAGGATATTTATCATGCGACGAAATACATGACTTTTCACAAGTTATCGTTTGCAAAAACACACGTTTCGATTTCTTGAAACGTTTACGAAATTTGCGGTTGATACAACCACATGGTTTACGACGAGCAGGACGAAGTATCGGTCGCGTCGCGAGCGAGCCGCGGTCGGTCACGGCACAGCCCGTCCGCCGACATACCATTCAATATCTCGAGAACGGTGATAGCTATCGAGCTGCTCTCAGCTTTAAAAACAATTTCGATATGTTGACTAAATTTCATACGCAATAATGTATAACCTAAAATGAACTGTACGCAAAGTCCACGCAATGCGTTTTCACCTCTGCACACTCATTAAAATTTCGTGTAAAGGTTTACGTAAATGCGATACAGCAAGTAACTACGACGAATAACGAGAAGAAATTCGGTCCTTTATCGAGAGAAGATATCAGGCTATAACATGCCCAAGAATCAAATTTTTCTACCGAACAGTTTCCTTGGAATCGGATGATATGTTTTTCATAGCTGCCGCCACGTCCGCGCCAGCGCTTCGGCGGAAGTTCGTGTGGCCCGGGGTGCCGTACCTGACGTCACGCTCAGCGCGTTCTGTGATTGGCGGCGCGCACCTGGAGCGCGTCACGCGGCAGCGGAAGCGGTTCGACATGGGCAAACCGCGACGCAGAGCCCGCCGCGCCGTGCCGCTGACGCCGTTTCCATGGCAACCACGCCGCTGACGCGCGGTTTTGACGCGCGGCAGTCCTAGTGGGAACCGGCCTTTAAAGACTGCGATGGAGCTCCGTATGCCACGGCAAACTGGCTGACACTGACGGCGGCGGTGCACAAATGCTGCCTAGCTAGCGCCATTCGACGGCCAACACCGCGGTTCCTGGTGTGTCCGCTGTGCCGTGCGTGTGATCATTGCTTGTACAGCCCTCTCGCAGTGTCCGGAGCAAGTATGGTGGGTCTGACACACCGGTGTCAATGTGTTCTTTTTTCCATTTCCAGGAGTGTATTTAATTATGATGTAGCATCCATTCTCGCTTCATCTAGTGAGTGATTTCCGCGATTTCCTTTTCTCGCCGATTCTGTGGAGAAGCTCATGTCCCGTCTCATTGAGACTTACCTGGCGGTAGCTTTCTGCAACACCACATCTCAAATGTTTCAATTCTGTTCCTTACCGATTTTTTCGCTGCCCACACGTACTTTCTTACAAACATCATCAAATAAATCGATGTCCGGTAACAGGAGACTTATTTTAGTGAAGAATGCCCTCTGTATCAGTGCTTATCTGTTTCTTATATTCTTCTTGCTTCGTCCGTTATGCTTTATTATGCTTCCAAGGTCACTGAATTCCTTCACTTCTTCGTCTACCCTCCGTCTTCTACGTAGTTCCCAATTTTCGTGTTAAGTTTATCGCTACTCTTATTGTTGCTGGTCCTCGTTGCTTCGTCTTTCTACAGTTTGCTATAAGTCTATATTCTGTGGTCAGATTCTTCAATCTGCTCAGCGTGGGCTGTGTTTGGAATTAGTTGACATCTTTTAACGAGGAATGCTGTCCTTAGCTCTGCGTGATAAGTATGGACATAAAATATTGTTAGCGAGTGATCACATTGTCTGTGTTGTTGGTATGGCAAAATCTGATGTTTCAGGACTTATTAGGACGTACTGGCGCGTAGTGATATTGTCTCATTGTCTCCAAACAGGAAAGGCAGATGTGGACGAAAACGAAAAACCACCCCTAGAACTGATAGACCTCTATTTAAAAACAGTATACTTCATCCTCATAAGACAAGTAAGGACCTTCAGAGATTCATTGGCTGTTCAACGGTACGGGTTAGGCATCTCGTTTGATGCAGGAAGACACGAAAGCCAATAAAGAAGCAGTTTTTAACACCAACCAGGAAGAAAAAGTGCTTGGCATGGATCAAAATATATAAATATTGGGCCTAAAATGACTGGAGATGTGTAATTTTCAGTGACGAGTCACCTTTATCGTTTAGGGATACAGAGGAAGGGTTGTCAAACGAAGAACCCACTAGGCATTGAGAGACGAGCATTTAGAACAGACTGTAGAATATCTTCTGGAAAAAAAATGGTTTGGTGTTTGTTCACTGCAAGTGGCCCTGGGGCACTAGTTCATGACATAATGTATTCAACCAAATACACGCAAATCCATCTGCGCAAAATTCTGTCATTCCTGCAGACTTCTGCAGATAGTGGAGGAACAAAATGGTTCATATGGCTCTGAGAACTATGGGACGTAACTTCTGAGGTCATCAGTCCCCTAGAACTTAGAACTACTTAAACCTAACTAACCTAAGGCCATCACACACATCCATGCCCGAGGTAGGAACCTGCGACCTGCGACCGTAGCGGTCGCGCGGTTCCAGACTGTAGCGCCTAGAACCGCTCGGCGGTGGAGGAACATTGTAATATGATCTGGTCCAGTGTCACACTTCTAAAGCAGACAAGACCTTCAGTGGCATGGCAATTCACAACACCTAAATCCCTTCGAGAATTTGTGGAGTATTGTGAAAAGGCATCTTGGTAAAATGGACTGTTCAACAAAAGAACTCATGTCAGTAAATGGGATAAATATGTGAGTTCATAACAACGAACATTGAAACTTTTCCTCTAACCTGGTAGAATTTATTGCCACAACGTGTTCAGAAGGTCATTAGAGCAAAAGGAGGACACATACTTATTAATGTTCAGTAAGCTACTTACTTAATTGTACATATACGAGAGGTGTACAAAATGTAATGCAAAAGGTTTTTCTCTGAAAGTTTAGGTTCAAAATACGTGGAATTAGTTCTGGGATATCATGGAATATTTTCGCTTGAACCCCTGTAGTTTCATGAAGTTCCATAGATGGCAGCTCTGTGCGTAGTCTTCAAAACGGTATTTGTAACTGAGGAGCTTTTGAAGCAGAGAGCTGTCACTGGTTTTTTTTTTTTATGCGGAAAATCAGAGCATCGTAGACATTCATAGGCTCTTGCAGAATATCTGCAGAGACCTGACAACAAAAGCACGGTGAGTCGTAGGGCGAGGCGTCTGTCA
This sequence comes from Schistocerca americana, assembly GCF_021461395.2. Classification (NCBI taxonomy): domain Eukaryota; kingdom Metazoa; phylum Arthropoda; class Insecta; order Orthoptera; family Acrididae; genus Schistocerca; species Schistocerca americana. Next base: position 213,639,431 of record NC_060122.1, on the reverse strand, counting down.
TCATCGCAACAAGGTCGTGCAAATCTGTCCTAACTCCCGCGCGCCGTCCGCGGTGAACACAGTTGTGAATCCTGCAATGTCGGAACACACGGACACTCTCATTCGAGGTGATCGACGGATCACAGTCAAACACCTGGCTGCACAACTGGACGTGTCTGATGGTAGTGCTGACATATTCGTCCGCCAGTTGGGGTACACAGAGGAGTGTGCCCTCCGGGTTCATGGACGCCCAACACAAGACCACAAACAGGGACGAAGAAGGACCATCTGTGCGGAACTGCTTGCGCGTTACGTGGCTGATAGCGATAACATTCTGTCGAACAGGCGTTGAAACATGGGTTCATCACATCGAACCGGAAACAAAACAGCATTCCATGGAGTGGCGCCATACCACTTCTCCTCCGAAGTAAAAGTTCAAACCCGCACCGTCAGCCAGTAGAATGGCGACCGTCTTCTGGGACTCTGAAGAGCTTATTCTGTTAGGTGTCCTTCCTCATGATGCAACGGTCAACACCAAAATGTATTTAGCTACTCTCATGAAATTGATGAAATGACTTCAGCTTGTTCATGGACACAAAAATTCAAGGAAACTCCTTCTTCTCTATGACAACGCAAGGCCTCACACAAGCCTGGGCACTCGAGGGGGGGGGGGCTCACAATACTTCAGTGGACGTTTCTTCCGCATCCACCCTACAGCCCGGATCTGGCACCTTCCGAATTCCATCTGTTTGGCCCAATGGAGGACGCAAAAAATGGTTCAGATAGCTCTGAGCACTGTGGGACTTAACATCTAAGGTCATCAGTCCCCTAGAACTTAGAACTACTTAAACCTAACTAACCTAAGGACATCACACAACACCCATTCATCACCAGGCAGAGAAAATCCCTGACCCCGCCGGGAATCGAACCCGGAAATCCGCGCGCGGTAAGCGAGAACGCTACCGCACGACCACGAGCTGCGGACTGGAGGACGCACTCCGCAGGAACCAATGCCTGTATGATGGGGAGGTTATTGATGCAGTAAGACGTTCGCTGCGACTTCGTTCCGTAGAGTGGTACTATGCGCGCGTACAGGCTTTCCCAATAAGGCGGCGCAAGACTGTCCCATTGAAAGGAGATTGTATTGAAAAACAGGAGTTTGTAGCTAATGGAGTGGGGAATAACATGGTGTATTGGAATCCTGAACAAAACCAATCTACTTTCTGAAAAATATGTGTTGATTTACTTACTGAACGCCCCTCGAGTGCTAAATGTACTCACAAGGGAACCTCCCCATCGCACCCCCCTCAGATGTAGTTATAAGTTGACACAGTGGATCGGCCTTGAAAAACTGAACACAGATCAATCGAGAAAACAGGAAGAAGTTGTGTGGAATTGTGAAAAAAATAAGCAAAATATACAAACTGAGTAGTTCATGTGCAAGATAGGCAACATCAAGGATTAACTGAGCTCAGGGCCGCCGTGGTCCCGTAGTTAGCGTGAGCAGCTGCAGAATGAAAGGTCTTTGGTTCAAGTCTCCCTCGAGTCAAAATTTTAATTTTTTATTATCAGACAATTATTATCTGTCCGTCCGTCTGTCCGATGCGAGGTAACTGCGCCGTAGTATGGGGACGCTACACCTAAACAAACATCGGAACACACGACGTCAGTCGACTACAGCGCACGGAAGAGAGAGTATTCCTGCTAACGAGGCTCCCTGGCTGGCAGTTGACTGTTCGCTACTTTGGACGAGAGTGCCTTAAATACGTGAGACGTATTCCGTGGGCAATATGAATCCAGCAAATATAACGAACTGACGGACAGATAATAATTGTCTGAAAATAAAAAATTAAACTTTTCGCAAGAGGGAAGACTTGAACCAAGGACCTCTTACTCCGCAGATGCTCACGCTAACCACGGAACCACGGCGCTCCTGAGTTCACATTATCCTTAATGTTGCCTATCCATCGCATGGACTACTCAGTTTATATATTTTGCTTATTTTTTTCATAGTTCCACACAACTTCTTCCTGTTTTCTCGATTGATCTGTGTTCAGTTTTTCAAGGCCTATCCACAGTGCCAGCTTATAACTAAATCTGAGGGGGATGCGATGGGGAGGTTCCCTTGTCAGTTGAATTTTAATGGTCTTGTCCCAACTACTGTACCTCCCTGACATTGTCTGCGACAAGGAAAAATTGTATAGAGGAGGGGACTTTTCAATTTTTCTCTATGAAAGGTACCATAGAGAATTTCGTTCGCCTGCCATTATTAACGGTCAAATGTTAAAAATCTATCTGCAAAATGAATCATTTCGGTAAGGTATTAGCAGCACCACAGTAGTGACGAGTGTGAAATCTCACTCAGCAAAAAGATGATCCAGCACGCGAGAAAGAATTCCTTTATCTGGGTTGGACGTTATCAATCAAACGGAAAGAAAAATGAGCAGCAGCCCCACAGCTGATTGGTCTTCGTGTCCGCAGCGGGCATCTTGCCAGGTGGTAGTTTTCCGTCACACCGTGATGGGAAACTGAGAGGGGGAGGGGGGGGGGGGGCGGAGATTCTGACAGCTGAGCGACGTCTGCGCAGGGGCCGCTGATAGAAGTCTCCACCCCACTGAAATAAGTTTCGTCACGCTAGCGGAGCGGGAAGGGAAATATTTGGTAGGGGGAAGAAAAAATGGAAGAGACACTTTTGTGCTCAGTAAATAACTATTTCACGAACACCGACAGAAAACTTCGCGTTTCAGCCGGAATTCTCGAATCCGTTTCTCTTCTATCCTTTAGTGCCTTGTTGGTGGGTCTACAGCTGTAGTTAACTTATTATTTAAAGTATGTTCCATTATCCAAAATGAGATTTTCACTCTGCAGTGGAGTGTGCGCTGATATGAAACTTCCTGGCAGATTAAAACTGTGTGCCATTATTTAATCATTCCTTTCGCATTATCAGTTGAGTTCGTAGCATGGCATAAGTACAACTTTGTAAGCTTTCTATCTAATTTAACTGTATATGAAATGCTGAATATCCTTTTTTCCAAAAACTCTTTTCTCTGCCTCGTGATGACTGGGTGTTGTGTGATGTCCTTAGGTTTGTTAGGTTTAAGTAGTTTTAAGTTCTATGGGACTGATGACCATAGATGTACGGTCCCATAGTGCTCAGAGCCGTTTGAATTTGAACCAAAAACTCTCTCCTCGTCTAATGTGTGCTTTAGATATCGTATTCAAGTGCTGAGTAGAACTGACTGATGGTTGGCCCTGTGTTGCGCATGCGAATAGTGTCATGAAGCAAAACTTAAATCTTAATGAAATGCTGAATTTAAAATAATGGAAATGAATCTAATTAAATGCCAAAAGGAACTAATTTTATGCTCAGTGCTATTTAATACATTGTAAAAGTTACGTTACATGAAGAGGTACGTCTGACTTGAAATATTCACAGAATAAAATGCTGCTCAACACGAAAGAATAATCCGCTTACTTAGCACAACACTTGGAAGTTTTGCCTACGTACTACTTACTCACAAAAATGCAAAGTGAGATTTGCCCTGAAATAACAGCAACATACCTTATGCTCAGCTTACTGTTTTGTGTCTGGTGTACTGACGCTCTCGAAAGCAGTTTGAAATCAGCAGATGCAGCAGCTAAAGAAAAACAATCTGATCTTTTTTTTTGCTTGTCAGAAACAACCTGTGAATGCGTGTGACGTAGGATGCAATACACGCTCGACAAAATACTCAAAAAATTATTAAGGAGGATGGAAGAGAGATTTACTTTAAAGAAAATCGTTCTTAAAAAATCAGACTCTGATCATTGTCAAATAGGCTGTACGAGGGGCGTTTGAAAAGTCCGTGCAAAAATAGAGACTACTATTTTGGGTAAACCTTTTTTATTTTTGGACGTAGTCTCATTCCAGACTTACACACTTCGTCCAACGCCGTTCTAATTTGTTGATCCCTTCCGAATAATAGGAATTGTCCAAGTCTGCAAAATGGCTATTAGTTGCTGCTATCATCTCCAAACTCATATTTTGGATCTTCTAAAGCGACTAGGTTGAGCAACTTTTGCATTCAGAATAATTGCCAATTATGAGGATGTAGAAATTAGTAAGCTAACATATTTTGCATACTTCTACTCTCTGATGTCATACGGAATAATATTCTGGGGCAACTCAACAATTAGGCAAAAGGTATTCACTGCTCAAAAGAAAGTAGTTAGAATAATGAGTGGGGTTCATAGTCGCACATCTTGTAGGAATCTGTTTAAAAGGTTAGGAATTCTTACAACTTTTCACAGTACGTTTACTCAGTAATAAAAAAAATTCTCAACAACATGGACCAGTTTAAAATCAACAGCGACATTCATGATTACAATGCCAGAAAAACGAAAGACCTACAATATCCTTTACTTAACCTATCTTTGGCACAGAGAGGGGTAAAATATGGTGCTATAAAACGTTTTGCTGAATTACCAAAAGAAGTTGGTTGGTTGGTTGGTTGGTTGTTTTGGGGAAGGAGACCAGACAGCGTGGTCATCGGTCTCATCGGATTAGGGAAGGAAGTCGGCCGTGCCCTTTCAGAGGAACCATCCCAGCATTTGCCTGGAATGATTTAGGGAAATCACGGAAAACCTAAATCAGGATGGCCGGACGCGGTATTCAACCGTCGTCCTCCCGAATGCGAGTCCAGTGTCTAACCACTGCGCCACCTCGCTCGGTCCAGAAGAAGTAAAATGTCTGACAGACAGTAGTAATAGTTTCAAAAACACATTGAAATCATACCTCCTTGACAACTCCTTCTATACCATAGATGAATTCTTGAATATGGCTAAATAAATCTGGAGATATAATATACGCATTTTGTGCCATTTAAGGGAATGGGATAGATAACAGAAATATTTAGGTATAGCACTGTAATGTAAACAAAAAAAAGAAAAGAAAAAGAAGAAAAACTTGTTTCCTGTGCGCATTTCTTGTGCATTTGACACGTTCCACACCATAACGGTTTTCCGTGCTATTGATCAATGCAACACGTAACTAACTAACTAACTCGTTTGAATAAAATCTTTGTCCCCCAGCCATTTCTTAAAATCAGGGATAAATAGTAGTCCGAGGGAGCCACGTCTGGAGAATAGGGGGGATGTGAAACGAGTTGGAATCCTGTTTCCATTAATTTTGCGACCACAACTGTTGAGGCGTGTGCTGGTGCATTTTCGTGTTGGAAAAGACTTTTTTGCGGTCCAATCGCCGGCGTTTTTCTTGCAGCGCCGTTTTCAAATGGTCCAATAACGATGAATAATATGCACCTGTAATAGTGTTATCCCTTGCGAATCCCAAAAGACAGTCGCCATACCTTTCCGACCGAAGGACTTGTCTTCGCCGTTTTTGGTGCTGATTCTCCCTTGGTAACCCATTGTTTAGGGTACTGTTTGATCTCAGAAGTATAGTAATGTATCCATGTTTCATCACAGTGACGAAACGACGCTTAAAGTCCTGCCGATTCTTCCTGAACAGCTGCAAACCATCCTTGTAACTCTTCACACGATTAGGTTTTTGGTCAAGCGCGAGCAATCGCGGAACCTACCTTGCAGATAGCTTTCTCATGTCCAAATGTTTATGCAAAAACTTGTGTACCAGTTCATTCGAGATACCCACAGCACTAGAAATATCACGCACCTTAACTCTTCTGTCATCCATCACCACATCATGGATTTTATCAATGATTTCTGGAACCGTAACCTCCACAGGGCGTCCGAAACGTTCAGCATCACTTGTGCTCATACGGCCACTCCGAAAATTTCGAAACCACTTATAAACTGTTGTAATAGAAGGTGCAGAGTCACCGTAATGTTTATCAAGCTTCTCTTTAGTCTCCTGAGGCGTTTTGCCCTTCATAAAGTAATGTCTAATCACCACACGAACTTCCTCTTCGTCCATTTTTTGACAATCACTCGACTTCCTTCATTCACACCAATGCCAAACACAGAGAAGTAGACCAATATATCTGAAACTTGGTGTGCGTTCTTTCCAAAGATGCTACTAACTAAACATGACCTCGATACGCGCCAGCGGTGCCACCTCTCGGACTTTGCACGGACTTTTCAATCGCCCCTCGTACAATACACGAAGACTCTAACGATTACCAAATCCGCTCATTACAAAAATTACAGACGTTTCAACCAATTGTGGGACTTGTAATATAATGAAAACACAGAGATCATATAATACATCAATTAATCATGAACATTACTTACCTTAGGGACAAAGATCTACTTCACTTAATAGTTACGACAAACAAACATTTCAACCTTGCTTGTGCTTGAGTTACCTTGAAATATTCTTCCAAAAAGCTTCTTCATCAATACAATCAATAAAATAACTTTATAAATAAGTTGTCATCCCCATAATCAAATATTCAAGACAAGTTCTCCCGATTCTCAAATATCAGGTTACCTTTTCTAACAATGAACTGCTCGCTACTACGACTCCGATTAGAGTTCCCCAGAGCTGAGCAATTGACAGAAGACCAAGTGCATGACAGGTTACATTATACATAGACTCAAGGAGCGTATCCACTACTCTTGCAGTGCGCTCATGAATCTTTGTACCAGTACAGATGATGAATTTTTTACAAATGGAGAAAACATATGAAAAAAATTTCATACGGATTGTCTCAGCTGTGGTAAGGCAAGAAGAACGAAATTTGAAACGAAAAAAAATACAAGGAAGTGAGTACAGTAAACTAGAATTATGAGTAACATTACAGTTGTTATGACGTACTTAAAAAATCTGAATGCTCTGATTTGTGTTTTACATGTGAAGATGATCTTTGGACAGGGAGGGAGCACACACATTATGTGCCGAGTTCTGTAAACTGCAGTAAATATTGCGTCACTTATAAGCACCGAAGATTTTCTTTAATGTTTCATATCGTTAATCCTATCGCAAGCACGGGAATACAACTGAATGTAAAATGTTGCCTCACTTAGCACCAATGAAGGTTCTGTTTAATGTCTCTTGTTATTAATCCTGTGGGTAAGAAAGGGAATGCAATTAGCACAATCTTGATGCATCTCTTGAAGCATTGGCGGAGTCATATCAGAGGTAAACTAGGCAAGGCAATTGATCGTCCGTCACTGACAACACTCTGGAGATTGATAGTAAATCTGGAATAAAAAATGACCAGATTCAGGGAATTCATTTTCGACTGACTACTCATACGTCCATTTGAAGTGTCGTAAAAATCTTCAGTATGTGGAATGGCATTATGACAAATCTTAACAGTCTATTCTTTATGGTACTCGGTACCACTAAAACTGAGATTTTAGGGACTGATGACCTTAGCAGTTAAGTCCCATAAAATTTCACACACATTTGAACATTTTGAACTGCGATTCGATATGTTCTTTACGTGTGTGCAAAAATTAGTTAAATCATTGTAACCTCCCCTTTCCAATCGGCCTACAGGATTGCGATATAAATGACCGTGATCGCGTATGCCTAATGAAATTTTACAATGATTAAGGTTATCATTACGGAAGGAAATAATATCGATTAGTAGGAGGAAAGTGTACAACAGACCCTTCTGAAAGAAGAATCTATTCTAAATCTAATCTAAATACCCATAATAATTTTGACTAGCTTGGAATTTAGTGCAGTCGCTCACGAACCACTTAATACAAAAAACACTAATTAACAAAAAATGATAATTAAACGGTCAGCAACCCACTAGGGAATGAATTCCAAAACCTAAGAAAGGTAATAAGGTAATGGCAAACTAAATTAAGCAAATAATCACTAGCATGGCAACAGAAGGTTGTCGCACTTTTCCGTAACACTTCACGAGAAAATAAATAAATCAAGAAGCACTGAGTTTGCAGTTACTTATTCTGAAGTACTAAATTTTGAAAGCAAAGTTAAATGAAGTTGCTGTTAAATAAATGACTGACTGTTACTGAAAATTTGTTACGTAAAAAAATGACTTTTAGTAACCTCAGCGTAATGTAATGTAAAATTTGGAAAACTTGCCTTCCGCCTGTGCACATTCAGTGTGGTAACAAAAGTCATGGGATACCGATAGGCACATATACAGATGGCGGTAGTATCGCGTACACGAGGTGTAAAAAGAGAAGTGCGTTGACAGAGCTGTCCTTTGTACTTAGGTCGTTCATGTGAAAAGATTTCCGGCGTGATAATAAACGCACTACGGGAATAACAGATTTTGAATGCCGTGGTAGTTGGAGCTAGACGCATTTCGGAAACCGTTAGGAAATTCAGTATTCCGCGGTCCACGTTGTCAAGAGTGTGCCGAGAATGCTAAAATTCAGGCGTTACATTTCACCGCGGACACTGCAGAACCCGGCGGTGTTCACTTCATGACCGATAGAAGCGGCGTTTGCTTAGAGTTGTCAGTGCTAGCAACAACGCGTAAAATAACCTCAGAAATCAATGTGCGACGTACGACAAACGTATCCATTTGGACAGTGTGGCGAAATTTGCCGTCAATAGGCTACGGCAACAGACGTCAGACGCGGGTGCCTTTGCTAACAGCACGAAATCACCTGCAGCTCCTATCCTCAAGTTGAGGCCATATTTATTGGACCCTAGACGACTGGGGAACCGTGACCTGGGCAGATGAGCCCGATTCCAGTTAGTAAAAGGTGATGGTAAAATGTGGCGCAGGCCACACGAAGCCATGGAGCCAAGTTGACAACAAGGCACTGTGCAACCTTGTGGTGGCTCCTTAATGGTGTTGGCTGTGTTTACATGAAATGTACTGGAGCCTCTGGATCTTCGGCTACTTGGAGACCACTTGCAGCTATTCATGGACGTCTTCATTCCAAACAACGATGGAATTGTTGCGGATGACAAAGTGCCATGTCACCAGCCACAATTGTTCGCGGTTGGTTTGAAGAATATTTTGGACTGACAAGCGAATGGTTTGGCCACCCAAATTGCCCGGCTTGATTCCCATCGAACATTTATTGGACATAATCGAGAAGTCAGTTCGTGCACAAAATCCTACACCGGCAACATTTTCGCAATTATGGACGACTACAGAGGCAGCAATGCTCAATATTTCTGCAGGGGTCTTACTGCTTGCTGAGTCCATCCAACGTCGAGTTGTTGCACTATGCCTTGCAAGAGGAAGTCCGATACGATATTAGGATTGCCATTCGTCGCGTCAATGTAGACATATCAGTTCATTAAGGTTCAATAAAGAAGATGTAATAGATGTTACCTACCAGTATGTTTGCTGAAGGAGAAAGTTTCCTTCAGTAGCGGGGCTCTAGTGATCTCAGATACGGGTGTCAAACAGAGGAACAATTGATGAAAGTGTACATTACCGACATCATATTGCATGGAAGTGGATTTCGGAGAATCGAAAATCTGGAAAATAAGAAACTGGAAGCATCTGAAATGTGGGACTTTCACAGAAAATAAAAAAAGTTTAGTGAATACATAATGTACAAAACAAAGAACTGCTAAGGAAGACAGCAACCAGTAGAAACAGCTGGATAGTGGGACATCTTCTGTGCCAAATTATGCAGTTTAGCTGGGAGCTGGAAGAAGCAGTAGAAGCCAAAGACAGCAGTTGGTCTTGCGATAGTAAAAGTTGTGTTTAGCATTAAAGGATGTGTGATGCCAGTACCAAGCTGTGCTAGTGCTTGCGGATTTCGTCAACCTGGGAAACCAGCGGACCAAGATCTGTTTCATAATGGTCTAGTATTACTGTTCCAGGCACACTTTCTTCTCCGTTCTCTCTCGTGTTAAGGACACAGTCAACACTCCGCATAAGGCAGGTGTATAACATCTGCAGTAATTATTAAAACGCCAACGTCACCACCGGACTCCAAACCGAAATAAATAAACCGAAATCAAGTACAGGTTTTATTACTGTAATCAATCTCCACTTACAACACAGTACTGAATTGCTTTCATGAAGCGCAAGTTAAATCCAGTAGTGATCATCTCATCACTGTTGTGAATAATTACATTCTAACCTATTGATGCCAACGTCTGGTGCATCTGCCGTTCAAAATGGTCTAGGAATAAGTATCGTTCTCCAATCAAGCTCAACCTTTGTTTGTGTAAGCCAGTCATGAGCTGGCAACGCCTTTCACTCAATTTTAGCGTTCAGTCTAACTGCAGCTTTCTAAGAGTAATAAATCGTGCCCAGATAATGGCTGATAGACCCTCTTTGCTTATATGTATTGAATGTAATAATTATTCATTGTAGTAAGGAGGACATACACAATTCAAACGCTAGGTTCTGATTAGTCAATTTCGTACAGGCTACTTGCCATTAAAATTGCTACACCACGAAGATGCCGCACTACAGACGCGAAATTTAACCGACAGGAAGAAGATCCAGTGATATGCTAATGATCAGCTTTTCAGAGCATTCACACAAGGTTGGCGCCGGTATCGACAGCTACAACGTGCTGACATGAGGAAAATTTCCAACCGATTTCTCATACACAAACAGCAGTTGACCGGCGTTGCCTGGTGAAACGTTGTTGTGATACCTCATGTAAGGAGGAGAAATGCGTACCATCACCTTTCCGACTTTGATAAAGGTCGGATTGTAGCCTATCGCGATTGCGGTTTATCGTATCGCGACACTGCTGCTCGCGTTGGTCCAGATCCAATGACTGTTAGCAGAATACGGAATCAGTGGGTTCAGGAGGGTAATATGGAACGCCGTGCTGATCCCAACGGCCTCGTATCCCCAGCAGTCGAGATGACAGGCATCTTATCCGCATGGCTGTATCGAATCGTGCAGCCACGTCTCGATCCCTAAGTCAACAGATGGGGACGTTTGCAAGACAAGAACCATCTGCACGAACAGTTCGACGACGTTTGGAGCAGCATGGACTACCGGCTCGGACCGTGGCTGCGGTTACCCTCGACGCTGCATCACAGACAGGAGCGCCTGCGATGGTTTACTCAACGACGAACCTGTGTGCAAGAATGGCAAAACGTCATTTTTTCGGATGAATCCAGGTTCTGTTTACAGCATCATGATGATCGCATCCGTGTTTGGCGACATCGCGGTGAACACACACTGGAAGCGTGTATTCGTCATCGCCATACTGGCGCATCACCCGGCGTGATGCTATGGGGTGCCATTGGTTACACGTCTCGATCACTTCTTGTTTGCATTGACGGCACTTTGAACAGTGGACGTTACAGTTCAGATGTTTTATGACCCGTGGCTCTACCCTTCATTCGATCCTTGCGACACTCTACATTTCAGCAGGATAATGCACGACCGCATGTTGCAGGTCCTGTAAGGGCCTTTCTGGATACAGAAAATGTTCGACTGCTACACTGGCCAGCACATTCTCCAGATCTCTCACCAACTGAAAACGTCTGGTCAATGGTGGCCGAGCAACTGTCTCGTCACAGTACGCCAATCACTACTCTTGACGCACTGTGGTATCGTGTTGAAGCTGCATGGGCAGCTGTACCTGTACACGCCATCCAACCTCTGTTTGCCTCAATGTCCAGGCGTATCAAGGCCGTTATTACGGCCAAAGGTGGTTGTTCTGGGTACTGATTTTCAGGATTATGCACCCAAATTGTTTGAAAATGTAATCACGTGTGAGTTCTAGTATAATATATTTGTCCAATGAATACCCGTTTATCATCTGCATTTGTTCTTGGTGTAGCAATTTTAATGGCCAGTAGTGTAGTTCAGCCGTTTACAGCTTTTTAAGCGGGCAAGGTAGGACGGCCGTTGCCCAAAGATTTACAAAGGACTGTTGTCCCTGCAGCCCCGTTTTCTATTGGTCTTTTTCCTCTGTAGAGCACTTGTGTCAATGCTAAATGGGTCGTTAGAAATGAACTGGTCAGTTGTGTTTCCATAAAATTTATGTTGACGCGTTTCGTGCGCAACCCATGTCCTGAATGTCAAACAGAATAGCCTTCTTACAAAGTATGTGCCACATGCGCTCGTCCTCACCACCAGTGCTGGAGGTGGACGCATGTCACGACACACACTGACGGAAAAAAATCGCAACACCAAAAAGGAGTTATGCAACATCAACGTACGTTTCCCTCCAGTTGCGTGAGAGTCGCGCTAATAGCGGCACTATGAGAACGCAGATCAGCTTTACCTTAAGGGGAGGTTTACTATCTTTCGCCCGAAAAAAGCATGTTCTTTAAGAACTTTTTCTCGGGATATGTTTCAGATATCAATGTCAAATTTGGTCAAAACGTTTATTGATATTTGCTCTACAAACTGGATTTTTTTCGACCGGAAATGTCGTAGAGCAAAGGCGGTAGTGCCATCGGAACGAAGCAAAATGTCGATGTAGACATCCACGCGCGGTATGTCACAGGTCAGCCGGCTCGTCTGAAATCAAAACTGAGTTGACGTTAGCGAAGTATACAAGATTCTTTAGGAGCTGTACCTTGCTTAAGGTATTTGGACCATAGTAAACAAAACGGCGGCCATTTGAAAAAATAGGATTTTTTCATCGATTTTTCGACTTCGTCGGCCAGTTAAAAATATTTGTAGTTGATGGATCGGAATAAAAGTGGTACAACTGCTACACAGTTTAGGTAGATTCGTCGGAAACAAAGAATCATGCCAATCGGTTCAGTAGATTTGAAGTTACCATACCACGCGATACAAAAAATAAATAAATAAATAAAAATTAAAAAAGAACGTCATTTCGGGAAAACCGCGTTTGAAGTTTTGACTACATATAAATGCAATATTATGCAACGTACGTTCAATCTGCTACTCCAGGTCCATAAACTAGTCCTTACTCTTCCTCATACAGGGCGGTCTGCTCGATCTCGGCCATCCTGTGCTGCTCCAGAACCGTTCGTACGGCCGGTGACAAGCGGTTTTCGGCCGCTTGAATTCCGCGGTCGTCCGAATGCTTGGCGAACTGCGGCGAAAAGAGACCTAGGGTGACGTCCATCGTTGTCATAGTCTTCAGAATTGCTGATTATCCTTCGTTCAAGCTGGTCACTGCCAGAAAAGTCGCTATCTCCACAGTCTTCGCACCAGAATGCAAATACTTTGGGGCTAACTTCCAAACACACGTGTTCAAACTTTCATTTGAATTTTGTGTGTTTTCTCCCAAGTACCGGTACAATAACTCGTCCTCTGAAAGGGCCTCGTAGATCGGATGGTTCAAATGGCTCTGTGCACTGTGGGACTTAACTTCTGAGGTCATCAGTCCCCTAGAACTTAGAACTACTTAAACCTAACTAACCTAAGGACATCACACATATCCATGCCCGAGGCAGGATTCGAAGCTGCGACCGTAGTGGCCGCGCGGTTCCAGTCTGTAGCGCCTAGAACCGCTCGGCCACTCCGGCCGGCTAGATCGGATGCATCACCCTTTCTTGGAGAGCGGCTGGTCGTGTTGATACACGTCCAGATGTCCGGTAGCCTCTGCAATTCGCCACTTGCACCAACTAGTTTCCCCAGACGGACAATTTTGGTGTTGTGGGTGGTCATTCGTCGAACACTTGCGGAAATACGTTACCCAAAGTGCCTTATTCATCCGTTCAACCGAATTGGAATGCCGTCGGATTGCCAAGCCGTAGTACGTCGTAAGCTCCTTGATCACTTTATCAGTTTTAGCACAGAATAATTTTTCGCGGCTACAAAGTCGAAAGTCCGCGAAAAAAACTGGTGCGTGAAAAAGGCCGATTTCAGGCACGTGCATTCTTTTGTTCAACCGCGAATAACAAACATTTCCGTTCCATTCGGAAAAACCGTTTCAGGCGTGGATTCTAAACACTTTTATGGATCCAAAAATGCAATTTTTTAAAAAAAAATCTCTTTTTTGATCCAAAATATAGTAAACCGCCCCTTAAATACGCGCTGTAACGATTGTGATCATTAGTTAATTTTGAGACTGGACGTAAGAAGTTGATGTTCTTCAAGAGTACTTTTAAGGCGGCAGAGACGCCATTATCAACACTGCACTGAGTCTGAATTGGGTCGTGTAGTAGGGATAGGAGAATGCTACTGTTCCTTCTGCGATATTGCAGATAGACTTGGCAGCCACTGCACGTGACTGCTAGCAGCGGTGATCACCACAATGTACCGTAGCAAGAAAACCGGACTCCGGGCGGCCAGGTGGCACTAACGAGTGAGAGACCATCGTGTTCGTTGTATACCTCTGGCTCACCGTACTGCTTCTGCAGCACCAATTTGAGCAGCAGTTGGCACCACAGTGACACAACGAACTGCCACAAATCGGTTACTTCAAGGACAGTTCCGAGCCAGTGCCCTGTAGCGTGTATTCTACTGACCCCAAACCACCGCTATTTGCAACTTGAGGGGTGTAAGCGAGAGTTGACTGGAGGACAGGCAGGAAGTCTGTTGTGTTTTCTCATGAAAGGTGGCTCTGTTTCGGTGGCGATGGTGGCCTCATGTTGGCTAGTAGGAGGTCAGATAAGGACTTGCTACCAACCTGTCTGTGTACTAGAAGCAATGGACCTACACCTGGAGTTACGGCATGGGGTGCGACTTCGTGCGACAGTAGGGTCACTCTCGTGATTATCCCACGCACCCTGTTGGCATATTTGTACTTCAGTCCGGTGAACAGCTTCCAGTGAGTGTTTTCCAGCTGGATAACGCTATCTCAGTTACCGCCGTTAGAACACAACATCCTCTACAGAGTGTCGATATGTTACCATGGCCTCCTGGATCATCTATCTGTCTCCAATCGACCACATATGGGATATCATCGGACGACAACTCCAGCGTCATCCACAAACAGCTTTAAGTATCCCTTTATTGTCCGACAAAGTGTAACAGATATGGAACTCCATCCTACTAACTAACATCCGCAACCTGCATCACTCAACGCATATACGTTTGCATCTTGCTTTCAACATTCTGGCGTTTACATCGGTCAGTATGGGACCAGCTTTCACATTTGCAATGGCTTAACTCTCGCTTACATAATCTATTATCTTGCAGTTTTAATCACTTAAATGTGCTACCAATACAAACATATTCCCGAAATTTCATTACTGTTTATTAATCATTTTTTGGTGTTGCGATTTGTTTCCGTCAGTATATTTTGTATGACTGCTATTCTCTTTGACGTTCTGAAGATGGGATGCGCCCATTTTTGACCACAAGTGGCCGGTTCATTTCCCCTTTAGCAGTGGGATAAGTTCTTTCAGGTTTACATCATGTTCGCATACCCCGTGCACGAATTTATGTCACATCTTAAGTTCCTTATTCTTGCCGATCTGATCATCTCACAGTATTCGACGTTAAACTGGCTACCTTTTGTTTACTTACATCGTTCCAGTGCACAGTCAAAGACTAGAACACGCAAAACAGATTACTAACGATCTGGGTATAAGTCTTACGTGCAGATGGAAGAACTAGTAAAGACAAGATGGAGAACAGCATCAAATACTGTGAAACATGAAATCTTTAAAAATATGATGCTCATTAATCTGACACAACATATAATTTATACTGTGTGGTTATGTATCTGTTTGTTTTTAATAACTTCTTCGATTTCCAAATATGAATTAAAGCTATTTTCGTAATGTTTTGTCACGCGTGAAAGTGAAAACACATCAAAACCCACTTAAAAACAAAAACAACGCATTAGAGAAGAAACAAGAGAAAATTACTTAAAGGCAAGTTCTCTTAGCCTCACTCAGACTCCTGTTACAAATGGTGAGGCTGTTAAAAATAAGTTATTTCACTATATTTTATTACCCCTTACAAAGCACAGTAAGTAAGTAAACCTAATCTGAATGATTGCAAATTGAAAGTCAAAGTTTAAAATCTTTAGAATCTATGAATCTGTAAATATATTTCCTGTGGCAACATGTTTAGCAGCCACTGTTGGTGTGTTTTGATTTAAATGGTACAGATAATAATATGGTAATCACTTACTGAAACCGGTATTTACATCGTATCCCTATGATAAAACTGTAAAAAGTTTCAAACTTTATTTCAATATCTTTTCATAAATAGAAACAATATACTTCTGATACATATTGCGTTACTCATAAAAAGGAAGACGGTCCTATGTGCAAGGGTAGGAAAAAATATGAAAACACCAGAAATGCGACACATGAAGATTCGTACGGTGTAGAAAACTTGCTGGTATGTAAAACAGCTCCCAGTCGTCTATGAGTTGATAAATACAGGTCTTGTGAGGCTTTCAAGGGAATCTTATACTAATAATCCTGCATACGAGTGCCAAGTACAGGTAACGTTGAGGGAGGTGAATAGCGATCACGCACTCTTCTCTCCAAAGTAGACAGCAAAGCTTATGTCTGGGAGGGGGGGGGGGGGGGGGGGCAGGAGAGACACAACGGTTCGTCTTCGTACTCACAGAATCGATCCTGGACGACGCGAGCTGTGTGAACAGGGACTATGTCGTTTTGGAACACGACATTACCATCTGGAAACAAACACTGTATCATAGGATGGATCTGATAAACCAAAATGGCCACATAACCACATAATCCTTCAGAGTAAAGTCACCCTACAGAGTAACTACTGTACGAGGCCCATGGAATACCATGACATGGTTGCCCAAATCTTCACCGAGCCCCAGAAGTGATTCCCTCTAGGGACGTAAACTCGTCGCGAAGTTGGAAACAGTCTGATCTAAGACTAACCCGATAAACTGACTCTATTCCACTGTACCTAGTTCAGGTTTTATGACTTCGACGCCACGTTTTCCTGTTATGGGCATTCGCATCACTGATGAATGGTTTTGAAATTCCAGCTCGCCCTGCAGTTGCCTGATTATGTAGCTCCCTACGTGTTGTTTTGTTTCTCGCAGGTTTCGTGAGTTTGACATTCAGTTCTGTAGTGGCTTTCGGAGCTGTCGTCCTCTTGCTTTTCATTACAATCCTCTGCAGTGACCATCTGTCACGATCACTCAACACACACTCTGGAACGCTTTGTGACTTAGCGGATGATGTTTATCCGCTTTCCCTGTGTGAGGTGTATATCTTCCATACATTGTGTCTTCCAAACGACGAACATTTCGGCTCTCTTGGTCAGCGAAGCACCCAAGATACGAGCATCAAAACTTTGCAAACTTTCAAATTCATTGGTGTCGTTCGTAGCCAGATATAGAAGCGCAACCTGCAGGCTTGACAAGCATCCGCATTTCTGTTCATGCCACTATTTACGACGCTGCACCTACTGCTGCATAGATGTTCCCATTTCACTGTGCATAGTCGAGAATTGTTTACATCAATGTTATGTACTAGTCCACTCCTAGTCCAGTAACGAAGGATGGCTGGGTTAATGAGTTTGTGACTAGTCAGTTTCATTTAATTTTATTGGACGCCCTGTTGCACTTAGCTATACTACCCTGTTACTATCCTGCCTGTAACAGGGACTTATTGTATGATTATATGATAGCGGAACAAACACTGGTAACAGTTACTTCTGTAAAATATCTGGGAGTATGCATGCGGAACGATTTGAAGTGGAATGATCATATAAAATTAATTGTTGCTAGGACGGGTACCACGTTGAGATTCATTGGTACAGTCCTTAGAAAATGTAGTCCATCAAGAAAGGAGGTGGCTTACAAAACACTCGTTCGACCTATACTTGAGTATTGCTCATCAGTGTGGGATCCGTACCGGGTCGGGTTGACGGAGGAGATAGAGAGGATCCAAAGAAGAGCGGCGCGTTTCATCACAGGGTTATTTGGTAAGCGTGATAGCGTTACGGAGATGTTTAGCATACTCAAGTGGCAGACTCTGCAAGAGAGACGCTCTGCATCGCGGTGTTGCTTGCTGTCCAGGTTTCGAGAGGGTGCGTTTTTGGATGAAGTATCGAATGTATTGCTTCCCCTACTTATACCTCCCAAGGAAATCACGAATGTAAAATTAGAGGGATTCGAGCGCGCAAGGAGGCTTTCCGGTAGTCGTTCTTCCCGCGAACCATACGCGACTGGAACAGAAAATGGAGGTAATGACAGTGGCACGTAAAGTGCCCTCCGCCACACACCGTTGGGTGGCTTGCGGAGTATAAATGTGGCTGTTGATGTAGATGTTAACCGATACGGAATAAAAACCGATACGGAATACAAACTGCGGTTTCCTTTATAGATCCAACACAGTTCTCAGAATTCTCCAATCGAATGAAACTCTTTCATTTGCTTTCTCGTTAAAGATTAAAAATTAAAGGTATCATTTCATATCGCTTGGTAGTATCAACGCTAGGTTTTTAAACGATACGACAAGTTCCGCAAACTTACCAATGCCTTTGTAATCGAATAGTATTTGATTATTAGTGATACAGGTGGACATAGCACAAGTGCCCTCTGTCCATGACAGTAAAATGGAAACATCCACGTCAGTCCTCAGTCAGCCATATGACTTCTATTGACAAGATAATCATCAACAAACGAGACTGACGCTGATCCTAATTGTTAAAGCATTTATGCTATGGAGGACGTTTTTTAAAAAATGACTCTTCCTTGTAGCACAATGAACGTTATTTCCACCACTGATGAACTTATGCCTCCCAGTATAACATGCCATTATCAGTGTACCTTTGTTATGACTGAACATTGTGGTTGTGTCGAACGTCTTTTGAAAACCTAGCGAGAAAGGAACAACGTTTCTGGTGTTACTGGCAGTGTCCTACGTCCTCCAACACAAGCCACCTATACACCAATACGGAATTACGATATTCAACTAATTTTTGTGGTTTTACGCCCGATAAACATAAATGGTAGATATAAAGGTACGTTTACACTGGGATACATGTATCGCGACATGTATCACCTCATACAAAAATTCACGGAACTTGTATGCGGACCCTCGAGCTCATACATGTCGCGTATACATTTTGTATATCGCTTTTTGGCCATATATGCGACATGTATGAGCGACATTTGAAGAACTCGCGCATGCGCAGTACTATCATTTCCTGTCGTCTTGTCGCCTGCCGCTTATTTTGACGATTAGCGCATGCGTAGTACCAGGCTCTTTGGCGGCTGTTTGAGTTTTGGAGGTGCCGACTATCGTTTCGACGTTAATGTATCTGCATAGAACATCAAAAAATGCCATATGCAACATTATTCTTCGTGTTTGCTAGGCCATTGTGCAAGTTTTATGCCAAGAAGTGAAGGTAAAAGTTTTATATATATCAGAGTATGTAATATATTCTATAATTTTTTCATGCATCTGGCACGTATATCAATTTTTTGCTATTATTCCGGCGGCCTCGCGTGATAATGTTGACAACGGATGCCGACAATCGTGTGTGAGACGTTGGCATTAGCAATCGCGCGACAATGCAAATGTTTTGTAATGAAATCTTCGTTTCAAGAGGAATCCCCAGTGGCAAAAAAACGGAGTGTTACTGCCAACTCATCCTCTGGTGGAATCGCTTCCCGAAAGTTTGTGTTGGTTTTGGACACAAGAGGAGCCACAAGTGATAACTAACCGCGGAAATCCTCCATACTCATCCTAACATAATTTCTAAAATATGCGCCATCCTTTAGCGTTAATTCGCGAGAACTCTCTCTGCCACCATCTACGCTTCCTCCGCCTTTTCTTCCTATCATCTTCCAAAAGAGCAAGTGTACAAGCACATAAAAATGTGAAATCTTCCAAATCGTCGTCGAAAGCTATCGCACAGTGATACGTATCAACCAGTGTAAACGCACGCTCATACATGTATGAGGTTGATACTTGTCAACTCATACAAGTCGCGATACATGTCGCAAAGTCGCATATACATGTATCTCATACATGTGCCGATACAAATGGCAGTGTAAACGCACCTTAACACCATTCGCACCACTGAGTATTCTCAGTGTGTGCGGCTAAGTTCTGTTCACAGTCGCTTTACGAATTCATATATATGTTTAACCTTGAAGTGCATCACCACAACGTTAGGCTCGTTTGCCCTTGTCTGAGTACGTATCTTTCACAGTGGACAGAAGAGGACAAGTGAAGTTATAACGCACTGGGCCTCGTAGAGGAAGCCGACGGCCTGCGAGTGGCATCGGTTTCCCTTTGTTCTTCGGAAGCGCCGACAGCCCTGACGACAGTTGAGTGTATCCTCGGGCGCCGTCTTCCGTGAAAGCGCTCGTCTCTTGTCTGCCACACAGACGGGTATAGACACGTTCACTCTTGCTGAAAGGGCACAAACACACGTTTAGACTGCACTACAGTAAACTCCACCAATCACTGCCGCTATTTTAACATTCTACACTATTTTTGCCATCAGAGTAATCGATTTTTACGAAGTTATTTTTACCCTCAGTATTTATCATTTATCTTGCAGTCACGCTCCTTTGCCGAACGATGCCAATCTTGATCATGATTTTTTTTCAGGGCCCTTTTACTCTTTTGATTGAACTGTAGGACTTATATTTCAATACGAATGCTGCTTAAAGGCACAACTTAGTAAATGTGACAATGTGCATTGGAGGTTGTTGTGAATTACTGTTATATTAGCTAAATAACGGTCAACACGACAGTTGAGTTGCTTCCACTATTCTTCCATACAAACACAACTTGTTATTGGAAGAAAGATCGACAGCTTTTGTATGATGTGCCATCACCGTTTTTATCACTACTCTTTTTCCCATTCTTATGCAATATTCATGAGCCGTGGCTGGCTCATGCTATGCGTTGGATTAAACCTTGGTTGCTATTCTGCGTTTAGTCTCCCACAGTCATCGCAATTATGCTTTATCCTCTCTTTCCATGGGTGTCAGCTGTTGTGGACTGACAAGACAGCCAGCCCACAGTGACGGGTAACCGAAAGGCACGCGTTTAAACTCACGCAGGCTGGCGTGAGGTCTGAAACAGGATACGTAATGAATGCTATAAAAAAAGTACGTAGCTTCTGGAATACTTAACTTTAATCCACATTTGTCGAACATAGCAAAGGATTATGGCGCCTAACTGGGTCGTAGCCATTGTAGCTGAAGGCTATGCTAACTATCGTCTCGGCAAATGAGAGCGTAGTTGTCAGTGAACTGTAGCTATGAACGTCGGCTGTACAACTGGGCGAGTGCTAGTAAGTCTCTCGAGACCTGCCGTGTGGTGGCGCTCGGTCTGCGATCACTGACAGTGGCGACACGCGGGTCCGACATGTACTAATGGACCGCGGCCGATTTAAAAGGCTACCACCTAGCTAGTGTGGTGTCTGGCGGTGACACCACATTCCTCCCCCGCAAATCGGCGAACGGTGGTGTTATAAGGCTTCCGCCCGCCGTGGGAAGGACCCCATGTTGGCGTATGCGACGAGGTGAGGAGCCTAACAACAGCCGAGGCTCTGCCATCCGCACCCGGCCATTCGGTCCGAGGGGAGCTAGGAAACGCCTGAAAACCTAGTCCAGGGTGCACGCCAACATGCGGGTTATCGAGTCGGAGCACCCGACGGGCGAAGACGACAGATGGTCCGGAACGGGCAAGAGGTCCATGCCGGAGGACAGCTGGTCACGGGAAGCGAACGGCGGCGTGTGACCCAGGGAGGCGCCCGGCGGTTGCAGCGACGCGTCCACTGCGGGTGGCGCCGGTGGCGGCTGCGGCGGCGGGGCGACGCCGTGGGGCAAAATGGAAGGCATCGTCGGTAACACCTGGGGATTAGGCGAGCCAGTAGATGGGTCCCCAGGGCGCTGACCGGACGGCACCGTCGCTGAAAGCAGACGGGGAGCGGCAGAACCCAGGCGACGACAGAGGCGCAGCTGATTGAGATGCCGACGCACCTCACCAGAGGCCCCCAAAACCAAATACATAGCGCGGCCGAGGCAGCGAAGAATGCGCCCTGCGAGCCAACGCCGTGAACCTCGATAGTTGCGGTAGTACACAACGTCGCCAGGGGCAAAAGCAGGTGGCTGCCGGTGCACAGGAACCTGATGCGGCGAATGCAGCAAAGACATCAAGGTTCGATGAGGACGACCGTGAAACAACTCAACCGGCGAGCGACCATCGCGGGGCTGAGAGCGATACGAGGACAAAAAGAGCAATAACGCGTCCTCCCGCGAATGCGACTCTTTCAGCTTCAACATCTGTGACTTGAAAGTCCGGACCAATCGTTCAGCAGCACCGTTTGACTGAGGCGAAAACGGCGCGGATGTCAGATGTTGAATACCATTGGCCTTGCAGAATGACTGAAATTCTGCGGACATGAATTGTGGGCCATTGTCGGAAACTATAGTCTGTGGAAGACCCTCAATGCAAAAGATAGCGGATAACGCTTGGATGGTGGCAGATGACGTCGTGGAAGACATCCGGACAACAAAAGGAAAATTACTGAACGAATCGACCAGATAGTTTGCTGCAGTAGGGACCGAAGCACAAACAGTTTGTAGATACTGCTGAAACAATGCAGGGGCGGATGCACACCCGAATGGCAGTCTTTTGAATCGATACAAACCAAGATGCGTGTTAACCACCAAAACGCGCTGGGATTCGTCGTCCACTGGTATTTGCAAGTACGCATCTGCTAGGTCCAACTTCAAAAAATATTTACCCGGGCACAGTTTGTCAAAAAGATCTTCCAGGCGGGGTAAAGGAAAAGTTGCAATCACTAGTTGTGGATTCACTGTTGCCTTGAAGTCCACACAAAGTCTCAATTTTCCGGAAGGTTTTGGCAAAATTACTAAGGGTGATGCCCAGAGAGAAGCCTGCACACGTTCAATTACACTTTGTGATTCTAAATCGTGTAATGTTCTTGCGACCTCATCACGCAATGCGTGGGGAACATTTCGCGCTCTGAAAAATTTCGGTTGCGCATTTACTTTCAGTTCCAAATGTGCTTCATAGTTCTTAGCGCAACCAAGGCCCGGTGCAAAAATGTCTGCAAATTCTGCACATAGACGAGAAACACTGTCTGAAGGCACAGTCTGGTTCACTGATAGTACCTGAGTTACGATAGACAAGTTAAACAACTGAAATAAATCTAAACCAAACAAGTTCACTGCAGAAGAAGAACGAAGTACATAAAATGACACAAGTTTTGTTTGTCCCTTGTATGTTGCAAGAAGGCTGCACTGTCCTAACACAGGGATCGTGTGACCTGAATATGTGGTTACCTTAACATTTGCGGCACGCAATGGAGGAGTGCCCAGTTGTTTGTACGTGTCGTGATTGATTAGTGAAACCGCAGCTCCAGTATCGAGCTGGAATGGGATCACGTTGCCATTAATGTCCAAGTCTACAAAAAGTTTATTGTCCTGCTCACGACAAGAGCGACTGTCTCGTGCAACGTGAACAGATACTGGCACAGAAGCACTTGCGACTTGACGCGATTTCCGGCGACGTCGACGCACACTATTTGTGGGACGAACACAGTCACTGTTAGAAGGAGCGGCACTGGGCGGAGTGGAATTAACTACATGAATTTCCATGGGCGAAGGTTCACGAGCCTGAGTATTCTTGGTTCGATACCGGCGCGTTGCCAAGGGCCTGGAATGGTTTTGAGTGTCCGATCTGAGCTTTTTCTGGCAAACACTCTGAACATGTCCTTTTTTATTACAGAAAAAGCAAATAGCTTGGCGTGACGGGCAATTCTCACGTGAATGTTTGGTAGCACACCGCAGGCATGATTTTAGTACTGCAGTTGCATGCTGGCGCGGGACACGTGGCTGCGCGGACGTGCGCGAGGGCTGTTTACAGTTCCGTGCAGCTCGCCCGGCGGGCCGGTTAATGTGACACACAGCTGGCGAAGTTGCAAATGATTCCTGAGCAAAGTCAAGTGTGTCTTGCCTATCCAATATGTCTATCACTTGTTGAAGGGAGGGATTAACTGGTTTCAAAATTTGCTCCCATGTACGAACATCAGAAACGTTCTGTGCAATTGCATCATGGACCATAGTATCTGAATAAGGAGGTCCACATTCACGCTCAAAAGCACAATCTCTTGTAAGGCCTTGCAAAGTTGCAACCCACTCCTGATTAGTTTGACCGGCCGTACGTTTTGTAAGAAAGAACGTATACCTTTTTGCAACTACATTAACTGATTCCTTGAAACAGGCATCTAAAGCAGACAAAATTTCTTCGTAGGACAGAGTTGCTATGTCGCGTCGGGAAAATAATTTCACTATCACACGGTACATTTGCACCCCTACACACGCCAATAAATGAGGCTGCCGCTCGTTACCTTGAATTCTGTAGGCGGCGAGATGAAAACCAATTTGGCGTGACCACTCCGTCCAGGTTTCCATCGCCGCATCGAAGTGTCGAAACGGTGGTGCAACTGCATGTTGTGGGTGCGGGAGCGGTGGAGCGGCGACGGCCGCATCGTTTTGCATTGCACGTTGACCCTGGACGAGCTGTCCAAGGGCATCCAATAAGGCCTGCGTCTGCTGATTCTGCAAGCGATAAAATTCGGACGGTACATCTGGAGATTGTGGCGAAGCCATGACAAGAAAATTAGAGCAATACGACCGTTAAATCGTCGTTGCCAAAATATGTTGTGGACTGACAAGACAGCCAGTCCACAGTCACGGGTAACTGAAAGGCACGCGTTTAAACTCACGCAGGCTGGCGTGAGGTCTGAAACAGGATACGTTCTTGATGATACATGTTATAACCACAATATATATAGCAAAGGATTATGGCGCCTTGCTAGGTCGTAGCCATTGTAGCTGAAGGCTATGCTAACTATCGTCTCGGCAAATGAGAGCGTAGTTGTCAGTGAACTGTAGCTATGAACGTCGGCTGTACAACTGGGCGAGTGCTTGTAAGTCTCTCGAGACCTGCCGTGTGGTGGCGCTCGGTCTGCGATCACTGACAGTGGCGACACGCGGGTCCGACATGTACTAATGGACCGCGACCGATTTAAAAGGCTACCACCTAGCAAGTGTGGTGTCTGGCGGTGACACCACATCAGCAGTGGTGTGTATCGATATTCGCACCTTGGGCTATCTTTGGCCTGGCGCTTATAGTTTCCAGCTGGGCTGTGTGCAGGCAGTTGGTCAGTTGGCGTGGTGCAACGAGGAAATCTCCGCGACGTATAGTTTGGCCGGGCCCACTGGCGGCCTCTATGCGGTGTCGGAGTGTGCGGGGCTGTTCCCATTGCTACGAGGTTCATGGCTCGCCGATCCTGGACATGAAAGTTGAGTTTTGACTTAATCTACCAGCAAGTCACCACTGTTCACATCGTGTCGTTTGGAGTTCGTTGTCGACTGTTGGGATATTACCGCGGGCAACAACGTGCGTTTTCAAGTTGGCAAATTTTAGCCACCCTCCGGTGGAGTTTAACCGTACTTGGTTATTTGAACTGAAGTACACCAGCGGAATCTTCTGCCTTGTGGCCGTTAACGTTCCGGTTACCTGCCCTGGTCGTTGACGTAAATTCAGACAGTGTATTTTCCTCCTCATGTTGTCGCTGTCCAGCTCGGTGTTTAGTTTGACAGCTCAATGTACAATCGGTTGTGGGCGCCAATACCTTCTGTATTGTTCCATTGAATTCCCTGTTGTGTGCTGGTCAGGTGAAGTGGAGGTTAGTTTGTCGGTGGGTCCGTTGAAAGTCTGTCTGTTGGGTTGTCGTCGGATCGACAATGGTTGGGCCAACTGCCTGTCTCATCTAAGCGAGAGTTAGTGTTTGAATTCCAGGCTGACCCTCGGAACTTCTGAACACCCTTGAGTGTACTGCCTTTTCTTGTTTGCTCTTGTTGTTTGTACTTGTATGGCTTCTATCCAATTTTTATATTAGGGTTGTTTTGCCCTTAAGACATCAGATGGTTTGGGCCTTCAGCGTAATTTAAGAACTGTTTTACTTAAAGCCTTTGGTACTTTTTAAAATTAATGTTATTGAGTCTTAAGAGTTGGGTCTTCAGTCGATTTTGAATTTAAGTTGTTTGCTCTTAAAGTGTCAGATTCTTTGAGCCATCAACCTAATTAAGGAACTGTTTTAAGATAAGGCTTTGCCTTTTAAATTTCCGAGTTTGGTTGAGCTTTAAGATATTGGCTCTCACCCATTTTTAAATTAAAGTGGTCTTGCCCTTAAGGCATGAGATTGTACGGCGCATTCAGCCGCTAATTAAGTTCCAAAACTAAAGTTCTGTTCTTTATTTTAATCCGCACTTTTCCAATGAACGTTGTATAAGAACTAATACTAGAATTATTTAGTGAACCATGGACTGTTTCAATGGAATAATGGACAAAGAACTTAGTGAATGCACCCAGGGAAATGTAATAGGACCACTCTTCTTAGCCAAAGACAATAATAATCCGCCAGATTAAGTCAGCAGTTATCAGAGACTGAGTTCCTACGACACTGTTATTTACGCCAGAATGTCGTCAAGGAATTACAAGAGAGTTCAGGATAGAATATTTGGTGTAATGAATGGAAACTTCTTTTAAATACGAAAATGTAGTTAATCTAGAATGGGCAAGAATAACTTTCCAGTTATATTCGAATATGTTGCTGATATGCAACTCGAGGCAGTTCCTTCGGTTGCATACACAGAAGGAACGTTGCGAAACGACAGGAAATGAAACGAACTGGGGTCAATTGTATGAACGGCAAACAGCCTACTATGAGTGTTGGCATCAAATGTTAAGGAACTATTAAGGAAACCGAATACTGAGCGCTTGTGCGATTAATTTTTAAGTATTTAGGATATTGACTACTTCGAATTAAAGGGAAACATCAAATTAATTTTGACCAGTCGATTCAAAAAGTAAGAAAGGGCTTGGCGCCTTTCTGACACGCCTTTCCCTCTGGCGGAAGGGCGAGAGAACTTTCTTAATGCTCCCTGAATCGGTTTTAATGACAAAGAAAGAACGGTTGTCAGATTAATCCTTTTAAGCAATGAGGAAGTTGATACAATGGCAAATAATGACGTTCTTTTGGAACTTCCTAAAATACATATGAAATAGACAAATGGGGGCAATCACACCTCTAAAATAAAATTATCGCCCATCAGTACGAAGTCTGAGCCCACAGCAACTCGCAACAACCGCAAATGAGGTCCCAAGATCTGGTTACGATGCCTGACAGCAGTTAAACCTTGCAGATTGACCCACAAAATTTCACGAATATCGGTTCGAGTGGTGAACATAATCCCTGTCCACACCATTAGGGTTCAAAAATGGTTCAAATGGCTCTGAGCACTATGGGACTTAACATCTGTGGTCATCAGTCCTCTAGAACTTAGAACTACTTAAACATAACTAACCTAAGGACATCACACACATCCATGCCCGAGGCAGGATTCGAACCTGCGACCGTAGCAGTCGCGCGGTTCCGGACTGAGCGCCTAGAACCGCTAGACCACCGCGGCCGACTTCTCAAAACTACCCTCCTTTAGATCCAATACTAAAAACACATTCTGAAGACAAGTACGCATTCTGTTAGTGGGGACTGTACTTTTGGAATGAACTCCTGAATGTTAGTATCTTCCAGCGGCTCACCCTTTCCGCTGGGAGGAGGAAAAAAATTTTTCGGAGGATACATTTCGCTCCCACTAGCAATTAGGGAAATGAGGGTTCACTCAGACAGAGCTCAGCGTGCCTAAGTAAGCCTTATACAACTGAGATGCGACAGGTTCCCCAGAGGTTGCTCGCTAACGACTGTTTGACCTCAAGAGCCATGCATCTCAGCAGCGTGCAGTAAACCTTGAGACTGAGGGATTGTTTATAGAGGTTTATCCCATCCTCGCGATCTGAGCGATCAAGTCAACATCCCCGTTCCCTGAGACACACAACGTTCCACCGCCACTCCGCACGATGTTCGCTGAAGCACCGCCAGAGCTTACGGTGACAGGGGACCGGTGGCGCCTTTCAGACCCCAGCTCAGCAAAGCCGGGGTCGCCAAGCCCGTACCCAGAGAACTAATGCTGGGTCTCAAAGATTATTATTTAGTTTTGTTCTATTATATAAGTGTTGTGGAGAGACTGAATGAGTATGGAGGGCATACGTAAGCTGTTCATATTCCGTTTCGTTAAAAAAATAGGTAAAATGTATGGGAAGGTTCATGCGCAGTCATGAATCATGTGACGTATGTCCTAATGTGCATGATTTTGTACAAAAGCAGTCAGAAAAAATGTTACGTGTTAAATCAGCTAGTACTTGCTTTCTGGGGATAATTTATACATTGTTTTATTTAAATTTTGTTTCGTGTATTCAGAATTTCTTTTATCTTTCTGTGATTTTATTGTTTGACATCGCGAGTATTTGAAGACTAGACCTACTCAGATTGGGTGCCAATAGAAATTAAACACTTCTCGCGCTTTCTGTAGTGCTTCGTGCTACAATTTCTGGAAGTCGCTCGTGAATCGGTTTATTGTAGAAATAAATGTGGAACCGCTGCACGCGAGTTTGTGTTAATATGAAAGGAATTTTACGTTCTATCAGCTCTGTTATCAAAATTGTAAATCGATTTTAGTTTTGAACATTGTAGTGAAGTCCAGAAGTTTTAAATGGTTTTGTTTGGACCTTAACTGCGTATGAACTTAATTATCGTTCTTATAAATTCCGCGTGGCGTGTTCCGTGAACATCACGAGAGATTACGCAAACACTTCTTCTCAAGAAGCCCACTGAACGATCTGACGCAGTAACTCGTGAATAACTGTAGGTCAGTGACTGTATGGGATGTGAAAATCATTCGGGTCAGACTGCTGAACTTCCGGCTGCTTTCGTGTGGAGAACTTCAGGTAAAAACAGTCATTAACTTGTATCAATATTAGTTTAACAGTAAATACAGACTGGTTAGCCGTTTAAAACATGTTTTGGAGGCAATAAAGCCTAATTAGTTGAACTTTAAAAAGCTTTCAAGTAAATTATTTAGAAACCAGAACGCCAGAAAGTCTTACGAACTTGCTGTTTCTACCTCCAAGCTGGAGCTATGCGGCCTTTGTCCGTTTGGTATTTAGTCGAATTTTCTTCAACGTTATTATTTTCAGCCATAATGGCAATGTTTGTGAACCGTGACTGTGGGATAATTATTTATTTCAAGTTACTGCTACCAGTCACTTTTTATTTTATGCTTAATCTAACATAATGCAACGCGTTTAGAACATGTTCTGTTCATCTTCAGGCGTTTATTCATACATACAGAGAAATGTTACTTAAAAATAAACAGTCTTAATCTAGATTAATCTAGAACTCTTTGTCCATTGTTTTTTACTGTAGCTACTGGTGTGGCATTTGGGGAGGAAGGAGGGGGCACTGTATGGCTTCCAGCAGAAAACATCACTGATTTCGATTTCTAGCCATACATGTTCGAAACGCGTTGTATTATGTTAGATTAAGCATAAAATAAAAAGTGACTGGTAGCAGAAACTTGAAATAAATAATTCTTCAAGGTTTCTTTTGTCCGATGAACCAGTATCTACTAACGCAGACTGAAAGAGGCAGATAACGAGAAGCGTACCGAGTCAGGTGGGCTGATGTGCTACAAAACTTAACAACCTGTCCCAGCACACACTACCTAGCCTTCATTTTATTTCCTTTGCTATTTCTTTGGCATAGAGTTTAAACAGTATATTAGAAAGAATGTGTCCCTGCCTACCACCTTTTTCATCCGAGCGGTATCATTTTGGTCTTACATTGTCATTCTTTCCTGTTGGTTCTTGTACTCATTATACACTGCCGGAGGAAGGATAGTACACCTGGAAGGACAACGTCGACTTTGATCCTTGATGGCATATGCCACTTGGGAGATCTTAGATACACTGAAAATGATTTCAACGTCGTTCGCCATCAGATAGCTACCAGAGTGCCTTCTGCGTCTGCCCTGTAATAGAGAATGCTCACATACAGAAGGCTCAGTGTGGTGCAAACGTGTGAAGCAAGTATGCAACTATGCCATTGGGACACATTCGTGCTTACTACATCGAACTGAACGAGTTTGTGACAGAACAAACTGTGGTCTTCTAAGTGGCGGAATGGTCCTTAGAATTGCCACACACTGTGCAACGATGCTCGTCTCAATGTTCAAGTGAACATTCCCACACTCGGGGGACGTCCATGCGCCACAGACTCCCGCCATGATCTAATGTAAGGGCTGCAGCGGCAGATCGTACAGCTGCCACAGAAGAGATAAAAGGGCTTGTGAGCCCAGACGTGTCAATACCAATTGTTGCGAAACGGTTATTAGCAGTGGGACTATGTGTAAGCACACCTCTAGCCAGTCTTCCACTCACGCTACAGCATCGGTGTGCACAGCTCGACTAGTTCCGTCAGAGGATCACTTGCGCCGTGGTCTTCAGCGATGAAAGCAGATTCTGCCTGCAGGCAAGTGATGGTCGTTTGTGCGTACGACATGGATCTTGGGAGCGCTGTCTCGTAGAGTGTGAAACTCCTTTATTTATGTCTTGCTTACTTGGACTGAAATAACTGAGAAGATGAAACATCTTCATTTATTTAATTCTGAAACTGCTGAGTGAAACTGAACGTGCTGACCCTATTTTCTCTTTACTGATTCTTATCATTTCAACACTGACCCACAATATCCTAGCTCAACGCAATCTGACGGCCTAAAAATGATAACCTGACTTCAAATGGCCGTGAATAAGAAGAAATCCTAACAATAACCCATACATGTCATAAGTCACTTAACTCGCAGAAAATCTTCATTAAACGAACTACAGCAATGCAGTATACACCAATACTGCCAGATAAATAGAAGATTCTAACTACTGAAGGCTCTAACTATTAATAGGCATGTGGTCAGCAAAGGACAGGTTTTGTTGCAGACCAAACAATGTATTTACCAGATTTTACCTTAATCAAGTGACAACCAGTTCAAAAAAATTGTGTAATTATCAGTAATAAATCTCCATAACGGATACACATTCAGACCGCCCGCTCGCGCTAACACTGCAAACCTCCAACACTGCTAATTATTAACTTCTAACCACCATCACTGCTGACTACTCACACCCAACTTCTATCACCTCACCTCCAAGTGCGAGTCCAACCAGCCACAGAGAGTCTCTTGCATAGTTATTAATGCAGAGCGCTACATAGCGCTGCCAACATACAAACACATAAACTGCATACTTACAATTGCATTTGTCCAAGACACACTGCCCACCCTCCCCCACCCCCCAGGACTTATAGTCCAAGTGCGATAAGCTACAAACCTCGTTCACCTATCGTGATACTGGAGGGGAAACGAACCAGCGCTCGGTGTGTGCAGAATGTTGTTAGACCCATTCATTTGCCGTTCTTGCAAACAGGGACGTGGTGTGTTGCTCCAACAGGATAATGCTCGCAAACACACTGCCAGTGAAACTCAACGTATCCTGTAAGACGTGCAACAGCTTCCCTGGCCAGCACGATCTCCGTACTTGTCTCCAATCGATCACGTGTGGGATGTGATGGGACGAAAAGTGACTCGTGCGACACGTCAACCAACATCTCTTACAGAAGTACGTGAACAGGTCGACCAGTCGTGGGAAAACGTATTCCAGGACAATATTCTCCATCTGTACTATCGACTAGATGCGTGCATTGCCGCCCGTGGAGGTTATACCGCATTTTTGTATGGGTGTTCAGCCTGGTATTTCAGAACCGCTTGTCTTTTTTATCTGTAAATGTAATCATTTCATGTAATCCATATGCACTGTCACAACAACAAATTTATAGTGAATTAGAGACCTTTAAACGGATGTGCTAATTTTTCTCTGGCAGTGTATGCCATCCATCTTTAGGGCTGATTTCAAGTATTTTGCACCACTCTGCACTGTCGAAAATCAAAAGAAACCGTTAGATCTGTCTCTCTGGTTCCCCACAGTGTCATGTTGATTAGTGGGTAATCTGTTATTCGTACAGCTCTTAACTTAACTCCATGTTTAATGGTGTGCCCGAACATTGCTGCATTACTTTCATCTTTTGCAATCTCTTGCCTCTGAACTGTCAAAATACTAGTAATAGTAAGACACCCGGCATTGCCGACATCAGCAAGCATGTCCGCACACAGGTGGCGGGAGCGTAGCTGTACATTTCGTACGGCAGGATTGCACCACGATTTTGGGGGAGATTCGAATTTTGTCGGCAAAACGGCTTTATGACGAAGACAAGTCATTGAACCTCAGGCCAAATCGACTCAGCAACACTTCCTTTAGCTGAGAAAAAGGTCTACAACATTTCTCGACCTTTTTCTGGAATTATAGGTCAGTTATTGGTAACTTGTGCCATTCGAATCACCGGAACTGCACTTAGGCACATTCTCTTCATTTGCAGAATCTTCGAGATTTAGAAGCTAACAATACGAACTGGCAGCTGAAAAAACAAAATTCGATTGTATTTACGAATATTTCCGTGCATTAAGGACCGCTTTCCATAGTATGATTTGTGTGGCAACTTTCATTGGATGCTTACAGACATCAGGTGAAGAAAGCAGTTGTGTAAAATTGATATTTTGTGGTGAAAAGAATTACAAATCTTGGTTAAGGCAAGAAGAGATTGGGAAACTAAGGCTTAAAGGCACTTGCTTTAGGAGCCACGTTTTGCAGACAAATTTAATCCCAGCTATTAATACACAGCCAGCAGTCGGCGGCTGCTTGAGGAGTGTAATGAAAAGGCAGTGGTGAAAATGAATATTATTTCTAACACTAACACAGTTTTTTTAATTTATGGAGTAAAGATCTGCGGATTTTTATTCTATAAATGTTCCTCAGTTATGGATGTTCACATCACCTGCTGAAATATTTTGTACGATTGATTCAATTTCCCAGTGCTTCGATATGTATATAATATGACAAAAGTTTTGACCAAACAATTACAAAGACCAGCAACGTCGACACAGCAAGCCCGCTCACCAGTGACACATCGGAGACACTATTAAAGCCATGCTGTTACCCACTAGTCTGGACGCGCAACATGAGATACTGGTGGGATAACGCAGGCACTGGACACCCCTAAAACACATAGACGAAGATATCTTAGGGCACATATAACATAGGCAAATACGCTGGCCAATAGAGATTCTTAACAAAGCAAATAATTTAAAAAAGAGATGAGCTGAGCGGAGCCAGAATAGTACATCTTTAACGAAATAGAAAGAAAGAAAACCTCAGTACTGAGGTGATGGCTTACAGCAAAACCAAAGCCCTTCCTTAAAATAAAACTAATTAACAAATTTTAAGTAACAGCCAGGTGCCAAGTTTGCACATAACCCCCATCCTGTACTGTTACATGAAAGATCTGTGACAGTTCAGTAACGTCTGGGGAAATTTGAAATTGGAATACAACTTTTCAATGTGGCCACAATTTGCTGACCAAGCAGAAAAACATAAATTGCAGAACAGGTTATTAACAGCACACAAACTATTCTAAACTCGGAAGCAATGTTACATAAGAAAGGTCAAATTAATCTTTGGCATGTAACAATAATGCACTTCAAGTAACCTTCGGAAACAATTATTAAATGCTAAAAACAAGATAAACCTATTAACAAATATGTACTAGGAGGGACTGTACCGTACTACACATAAAAACACTGAACCTTTGGATGCCTTACAGTTAATACAGGTTTAGTCAAAAAACGCTTAGTGCAGTTTAAGGTGGCCGACACGAAGGTGCACTTCAGAAAAATTACTAAATGTCATTCTCACAATATTTCCGCCACAACTAGACGCCATGCCATAATTATTTCCTTACGGGGCACACAAAACAGCCGAGCGGCCGAGATTTAAATCAGTTCTAAAACGCCCTCATCCGGTATGTGATTTGCCAGCGGCCTGCCGGTGATAGCAGAGTCACATAGGTGTGATGGCCGCACCTGCACAGCCGATGGTTCCCTCCTCTGAGAGCTATTGCCCACACGACCCCCTATCTGGACTCGTCTCATCCGGCGCTGGTGAGCTGATGTACTCCACGCTCCAACACAGCCTGGGTGTCCGTGGCCAGACGGAAACTGTGGTGCCTCGAATGCTCGAGGCAGACTGCCCCTGTGGTCGGCAGCTGCACTCTCGTTGCATACCATCAGCGTGCTCGCGCAATGTCGGCGACGAACGTTGGATTCATAAGGGCACCGTGCGGTCTCAGAAATTCAGCTCCAGATGAGACTTCGCAGCTTAGTAGTATACGTTAAGGATTTTTTTTTTTTTTTTTTTTTTTTTTTTTTTTTTTTTGCCATCAGTCTACTGACTGGTTTGATGCGGCCCGCCACGAATTCCTTTCCTGTGCTAACCTCTTCATCTCAGAGTAGCACTTGCAACCTACGTCCTCAATTATTTGCTTGACGTATTCCAATCTCTGTCTTCCTCTACAGTTTTTGCCCTCTACAGCTCCCTCTAGTACCATCGAAGTCATTCCCTCATGTCTTAGCAGATGTCCTATCATCCTGTCCCTTCTCCTTATCAGTGTTTTCCACATATTCCTTTCCACTCCGATTCTGCGTAGAGCCTCCTCATTCCTTACCTTATCAGTCCACCTAATTTTCAACATTCGTCTATAGCACCACATCTCAAATGCTTCGATTCTCTTCTCTTCCGGTTTTCCCACAGTCCATGTTTCACTACCATACAATTCTGTACTCCAGACGTACATCCTCAGAAATTTCTTCCTTAAATTAAGGCCGGTATTTGATATTAGTAGACTTCTCTTGGCCAGAAATGCCTTTTTTGCCATAGCGAGTCTGCTTTTGATGTCCTACTTGCTCCGTCCGTCATTGGTTATTTTACTGCCTAGGTAGCAGAACTCTTTAACTTCATTGACTTCGTGACCATCAATCCTGATGTTAAGTTTCACGCTGTTCTCATTTCTACTACTTCTCATTACCTTCGTCTTTCTCCGATTTACTCTCAAACCATACTGTGTACTCATTAGACTGTTCATTCCGTTCAGCAGATCATTTAATTCTTCTTCACTTTCACTCAGGATAGCAATGTCATCAGCGAATCGTATCATTGATATCCTTTCACCTTGTATTTTAATTCCACTCCTGAACCTTTCTTTTATTTCCATCATTGTTTCCTCGATGTACAGATTGAAGAGTAGGGGCTACAGCCCTTCTTAATACGAGCACTTCGTTCTTGATCGTCCACTCTTATTATTCCCTCTTGGTTGTTGTACATATTGTATATGACCCGTCTCTCCCTATAGCTGACCCCTACTTTTTTCGGAATTTCGAACAGCTTGCACCATATTATATTGTCGAACGCTTTTTCCAGGTCGACAAATCCTATGAAAGTGTCTTGATTTTTCTTTAGCCTTGCTTCCATTATTAGCCGTAACGTCACAATTGCCCCTCTCGTCCCTTTACTTTTCCTAAAGCCGAACTGATCGTCACCTAGCGCATTCTCAATTTTCTTTTCCATTCTTCTGTATATTATTCTTGTAAGCAGCTTCGATTCATCAGCTGTTAAGCTGATTGTGCGATAATTCTCGCACTTTTCAGCTCTTGCCGTCTTCGGAATTGTGTGGATGATGCTTTTCCGAAAGGCAGATGGTATATCGTCAGACTCATATATTCTACACACCAACGTGAATAGTCGTTTTGTTGCCACTTCCGCCAATGATTTCAGAAATTCTGATGGAATGTTATCTATCCCTTCTGCCTTATTTGACCGTAAGTCCTCCAAAGCTCTTTTAAATTCCTATTCTAATACTGGATCCCCTATCTCTTCTAAATCGACTCCTGTTTCTTCTTCTATAACATCAGACAAATCTTCACCCTCATAGAGGCTTTCAATGTATTCTTTCCACCTATCTGCTCTCTCCTCTGCATTTAACAGTGGAATTCCCGTTGCACTTTTAATGTTACCACCGTTGCTTTTAATGTCACCAAAGGTTGTTTTGACTTTCCTGTATGCTGAGTCTGTCCTTCCGACAATCATATCTTTTTCAATGTCTTCACATTTTTCCTGCAGCTATTTCGTCTTAGCTTCCTTGCACTTCCTATTTATTTCATTCCTCAGCGACTTGTATTTCTGTATTCCTGATTTTCCCGGAACATGTTTGTACTTCCTCCTTTCATCAATCAACTGAAGTATTTCTTCTGTTACCCATGGTTTCTTCGCAGCTACCTTCTTTGTACCTACGTTTTCCTTCCCAACGTTAGGGATATCCACCCATAAAAGGTGTAAAGATTCCGAGAAAAAGCGTACAACTCATATACCGGTCAATTTACATTGAGTTGACAATAGTCATATACAGGGTGGTCCATTGATCGGGACCGGGCTAAATATCTCACGAAATAAGCGTCAAACGAAAACACTACAAAGAACGAATCTTGTCTAGCTTGAAGGGGGAACCAGATGGCTCTATGGTTGGCCTTCTAGATGGCGCTGCCATAGGTCAAACGGATATCAATTGGGTTTTTTTAAAAATAGGAACCCCAATTTTTATTACATATTCGTGTAGTACGTAAAGAAACATGAATGTTTTAATTGGACCACTTTTTTCGCTTTGTGATACATGGCGCTGTAATAGTCTCAAACATATGGCTCACAATTTTAGACGAACAGTTGCTAACAGATAGGTTTTTTAAATTAAAATACAGAATGTAGGTACGTTTGAACATTTAATTTCGGTTGTTCCAATGTGATACATGTACCTTTGTGAAGTTATCATTTCTGAGAACGTATGCTGTTGCAGCGTGGTTACCTGGAAATACCACATTAATGCAATAAATGCTCAAAATGATGTCCGTCAATCTCAATGCATTTGGCAATACGTGTAACGACATTCCTCTCAACACCGAGTAGTTCGACTTCCGTAATGTTCGCACATGCTTTGACAATGCGCTGACGCATGTTATCAGACGTGTTCGGTGGATCACGATAGCAAATATCCTTCAACTTTCCCCACAGAAAAAAATTCGGGGACGTCAGATCTGGTGAGCGCTTCGACGACCAATCCACCTGTCATGAAATATGCTTTTCAATACGGCTTCAACCGCACGCGAGCTATGTGCCGGACATCCATTGTGTTGGAAGTACATCGCCATTCTGTCATTCAGTGAACATCTTGTAGTAACATCGGTAGAACATTACGTAGGAAATAAGCATACATTGCACCCTTTAGATTAACATAGATAAAAGGGGGGCCAATTGTCCTTCCTCCCATAATGCCGCACCATACATTAACCCGCGAAGGTCGCTGATGTTCCATTTGTCGCAGCCATCGTGGATTTTCCGTTGCTCAATAGTGCATATTATGCCGGTTTGCGTTAGCGCTGTTGGTGAATGACGCTTCGTCACTAAATAGAACGCGTGCAAAAAATCTGTCATCGTCCCGTAATTTCTCTTGCGCCCAGTGGCAGAACTGCACACGACGTTCAGAGTCGTCGCCATGCAATTCCTGGTGCATAGAATTATGGTACGGGTACAATCGATGTTGATGTAGCATTCTCAACACCGACGTCTTTGAGATTCCCGATTCTCGCGCAATTTGTCTGCTACTGATGTGCGGATTAGCCGCCACACCAGCTAAAAGACCTACTTGGGCATCATCATTTGTTGCAGGTTGTGGTTGACGTTTCACATGTGGCTGAACACTTCCTGTTTCCTTAACTAACGTAAGTATCCGGCGAACGGTCCGGACACTTGGATGACGTCGTCCAGGATACCGAGCAGCATACATAGCACACGCCCGTTGGGCATTTTGATCACAATAGCCATACATCATCACGATATCGACCTTTTCCGCAGTTGGTAAACGGTCCATTTTAACACGGGTAATGTATCACGAAGCATATACCGTCGGCACTGGTGGAATGTTACGTGATACCACGTACTTAAACGTTTGAGACTATTACGGCGCCATCGATCACAAAGCGAAAAAAGTGGTCCAACTAAAACATTCATATTTCTTTACGTACTACACGAATATGTAATAAAAAATGGGGGTTTCTATTTTTAAAAAACGCAGCTGATATCCGTTTGACCTATGGCAGCAACATCTATAGGGCCAACCATAGCGCCATCTGGTTTTCCCCTTCAAGCTATACGAGTTTCGTTCTCTGTAATATTTTCGTTTGATGCTTATTTTGTGAGATCAATGGACCACCCCATATAGATGGCGGTAATATCATTTACACAAGATATAAAAGAACAGTGCACTAACCGAACTGTCATCTGTAGTCAGGTGTTTCATGAAAACGTGTTCGACTTGATTATGGCCACTTTGAACGCGGAGTGGTAGTTGGAGCTAGACGGATGGGACATTCAGTTTCGTAAATCGTTAGGGAATTCAATATTTCGAGATCCACAGTGTCAAGAGTGTTCT
Source organism: Schistocerca americana (assembly GCF_021461395.2). Taxonomy (NCBI): domain Eukaryota; kingdom Metazoa; phylum Arthropoda; class Insecta; order Orthoptera; family Acrididae; genus Schistocerca; species Schistocerca americana. Next base: position 213,601,323 of record NC_060122.1, on the reverse strand, counting down.
GAGAATACCAATTTTGAGGCATTAACTCTCACCACGGACAACTCAGTAGATGGCGGCCTTCACCTAACGAGTGAGAGTAGTGGCGTCTGCGTAGAGTTGTCAGTGCTAACAAAGAAGCAACACTGCGTGATTAGCTGTGGGGCGTATGACGAACGTATTGCTAAGGACAGTGCGGCGATATTTGGCATTAATGGCCTATGGCAGCAGACGACAGACGTTAGTGCTTTTGCTAACGGCACACCACATCGTTTGCAGCGCCTTTCCTGGGCTCGTGACCATATCCGTTGGACGTTAGATGACTATAAACCTGTGGGTTGTTTAGATGAGTCCAGATTTCAGTCAGTAAGAGCTGATGGTACGGTTAGAGTGTGGTGCAGACCCCACGGGAGCCACGGACCTAAGTTGTGAACAAGACAGTGTGAAAGTTTGTGATAGCTCCGTAATGGTGTGCGCTGTGTTTACATGGAATGGACTTGGTCCTCGTTATCTTCGGCTGCTTGGAGACCATTTGCGGCTCTTCACGGACTTCATGGTCCCGTTTCCGATAGAAATTTTACGGATGACAATGTGCCATGCCAACGAGCCACAGTTGTTTGCGACTGCATTGAAGAATATTCTGGACAATTTGAGCGAACATGAATCCCATTCAACATTCGTGTAACCTAATCGAAAGGTCAGTTCGTGCACAATAAAATCCTGCACCGGCAACACTTCTGCAGTTGTGGACGGCTGTAGAGGCAGCGTGGCTCAATATTTCTGCAGCGGACTTCCAACGAATTGTTGAGTCCAAGGCACGTCGAGCTGCTGCACTAGGATGGGCAAGAGGAGGTCGGAGACGATATTAGGAGGTATCCCATAACTTTTTTCACCTCAGTGTATGTCGTAACTAAATGAATTCGAATGTGAGAAATTGTTGTGCCTCTGTAACCAAGGGATGCATTCTGTGTTGAAAGAGGAATAGTATCGAAGATTTATACCGCACTTTTTTTGGTGTCAGCGATCTTCTGACCGGTTTGGTGCGGCCCGCCACATTCTCTGTCTTCTTCCTCATTTTGTACCCTTTACAGTTCCCTCTAATACCAAGGAAGCTATTATGTGATGATTTATCAGAGGTTCTATCATCCTGTCCCTTCTTCCTGTCAGTGTTTTCCATATGTTCCTTTCATTGACGATTCTGCAGAGAACCTCCTCATTCCTTACCGTATCAGTCCACCTAATTTTCAACATTCGTGTGTTGCACCACGTCTCAAATACTTCGATTTTCTCATTTTCCGGATTTCCCACGGTCCATATTTAACTACTATACAGTACTGTGCTTCAAACGTACGTTCTCAGCAATTTCGTCATCAAACTAAGACCTAGCTTTGATACTGGTATACTTCTGTTTTCCAGGAATGCCATTTTTGCCAATTCCAGGCTGCTTTTTATGTCCTCTTTGCTCCGTCCGTCATGTCTTATTTTGCCGCCTAAGAAGCAGAATTCTTTAACTTCATCTACTTTGTGATCACCAATCCTGATGTTAAGTTTTTCGCTGCTCTCATCTCTGAAAGTCCTCACTGCTATCATCTTTCTCCGATTTATTCTCGGTCCACACTCTTTATTCATTAGATTGCATTCCATTCAACATATCCTGTAGTTCTTTTTTCACATTCACTGAGGATAGCAATGCCAGCAGCGAATCTTAACACTGATTTTCTTTCACGTTGAGTCTTAATTCCACTCTTGAACGTCTTTTTAATTTCCGTCATGGCTTCTCCGAGGCATAGACTGAACAGCAGGCGCGAAAGACTACATGTATGTCTTACATCCTTCTTAATCCGTTCACTTCGTTCTTGGTCATCCATTCTTGTTGTTCCCTCTGTGTTCTTGCGCATATTTTATGTCTCCTTCAATCTCTACAGCATATTCCTGTTTGCCTCAGGATTTCGGACAGCTTGCACCATTTCACATTGGCGAACGCCTTTCCCAGATCGACAAATACTATAAACGTTTCTTGATTCTTCTTCAGTCTTATTTCCAATATCGACCACAACGTCACAACTACCTCTCTGGCCCCTTCGCCTTTCCTGACGTCAAACTGATCGTCATCTAATAGATCCTCAGTTTTCTTTTCCATTCTTCTGTAGGCAGTGTTAATTTGCAGTTCAGTAGCGACCCAGATAATCATTGCTCGAAGTTCATGACAGTTCTTCAATGAATAAAAAACCTGTATGATGATTTCATGAGGAGTAAAAGTCCCCTCTACCCCGCAATGTGCCGACCTATCATAGAAAGAAAAGAAAAAAAAATGAAAAAAAGAGTTTCATACTGATCAGATCACTGCACCAATCAGGTCTATTCATGACATATTAGTTGCAATACCCAAAAAAAGAAATCGAAATTAATTTAGATTAACCAGCTGCACTTCACATATAAAGTGTACGTTAAATGTGCATTATTGATTGTTCATTATTGATCCCACAAAATCTTAATATTTTTCGATCTAGTCTCGAAATGCAGTTTACAAGTACAAGAAACGTACCGTCAATTATAACAGTTCTGCAACAGAGCACAGTTCACAGTGCTAATTTTTCTGAAGTTTATCAGTAATAACGTTAAACTACTCGAAAATGATCAGTAATAGCGTAATGTCACCATTGCAAGCAACAGTACTTTCCAACTATTATCGGATACAATATACTTCCATACATTATTTTCTCATGATTATTCATAATATTTAACTAACTTTGCAACAAAACGTACATAATTAGCAAAAATGTTGCTGTGTTCCGCAAAGTGCGTTACGCGTTTCTGACCAGGCTGGAGAGAACTGCCCTCCATTCACACTGGCAACTACAACCAGTGACAATGCCTCTATGCCACTCACTGCCGCCGGATAGCTATGTCAGTTGCTTAATTACTGTAGATGGACAGCAGTACGCACACAAAATAAATAAATGTCACTTCCCGTTTTTGCTTCTGTGTGAAGGAACTACTTGGTCCTTACATGGACAATCAATAGTCACTGAATTTGGTAAAATATGTCAGGCGGCTAAATGTAGATGATATCTACGTGAGGTCATGCATCCTTCAGGATTAAATCGCAAACAAAAAGACAGTCTCTAAATTGCATAGAATCTAAAGAATCAGCTGGAACAGACAGAACGTATATAAAGTATATAAGGAAAATTTATATCACAAAATGCAAACTTGAAAAGGTACAACACAGTAATAAAACTGCAAACATTAAATGCAGAGGAGTCTTTAGTAATTAAAGGCAGATTACCAATTCATGACATATAAAAGCAGGAAGGATATATTCTAAAGGAAATTTTTGTCCGATTAAGTTTACGTGGAACTTGGATGAACAGAAAGTCTTAGGAATTATACCAGGAGAGCGAAACAGTCTGACACTTTCAGGAAGAGATGATTGAACTTTTATGATCAAATTTTCAGAATTAATTATGACAGGCTGACCCAAAGAATTTTGTGTCTTGTTATCTCAATGGTATTTAAGAACAATTGATTGGTTGTAAATCAAAGATATCTTCAGGAAATTAGTATCTCAGATGACGTGCAACAGGGTAGAACTGCATTCATAACACCTATCGAGTATCATCAATTTGTAGAATTCAAAAGCTGGCATTTTAAAATGAGAAGCAAAAGTTTAGTACAAGTATAATTATAGTGTTCTAGAAATATTTTTGTTATATTATTAACTGAAGTTGAACCATAAAGCAGAGTACACAGTATTGTAATATTCCTGTCACTGTTTCTGAAACACATAATTTTAAACTATGTGTGGAGGCAGCGAAACTTACCGACCAAGCCAACGCAGTATCCAGACTGGTCATCCGTTTTTATCGCAGTTTTATTAGATTTTTACATCTTTTGGCGGTGCTTCTCTTTTCCATCTTTTTATATTTTATTTACTTCTCGTGTCATGCACGTTAGTGTAATTACCGATAATGTTATTTCGTAATGCTTTCATCGATCGATCCGCACATTGGTTTTTGTTTTTTCTAGATCCATCTGATAATCACATATATTGAAAGCATTCATCCAATAAAGATAAAAATATTGCGATCAACCACTGTTCTGAATTATACTCGTTTTAAACCCGGGGACGCTATGCACTTAGATGTGTCACTTTATCAATCATCAGTCTGTACACAAATCAAGACCCTGGACGAACAAAACCTGCGCAGAAAAACAGAAGAAACCAATGAGAAGATGAAGAGCTTTTGGTAGAAGAAGAAAGCAAACTTATCAGCGAAATACTTTCATTCGGGGTCCTTAGTCGGACTTAACTGTTTAAAAGAAATCCGTGATACCGAATACTCTTTAAATATTACACACCCCACCTTTATTAGCTTTACAGATATTCAAGATTTCTATTATATACAGTGATTCAGTTGCTCCTACGGCCGACATTTTATGCAACCTGCAATGTTTTATCTGGCCATCAAAAACCACATGCGATGTTTTCATAATTTCTTGCTCGCTAAGCACCATCTATAAAAAAAAATGATCAGTACCTTTTTTATAGGAAATGTAATGTAGTTAACTTTTGTACTGGGATGAGTTTTCGCTGGAGGCCACTATTTTCTAGTTATTCGAGAAAACTGTACAAATGTGACCCTCAGACGCTCCTAAACTCCACACTCATCCCTCACCAGTAGGGATTTCTGGTGTGTAATTCGTAGCACTTCTTCTTACCACTGTACAAAAAGTTCCGATTGCACGAACTATTTCCTATATTGGACGATGTTGCTCTTCATTGACTAGCCTTGTTACTCCGTTGCCCCAGTCGAGCACTTACACATTGTAATAGAGACGTTTGTGCATATTTTAACTAACAATTTTGTGGGTTTTAACAGCATGAAATGAACTACATCGTTGTGTTCACCAGGTCTTAAGACTACGAAAATACTGTGCAAGGGCTATTTTTGTATGAAATTTCAACGTAATTAGTTTTGGCGTAACGTTTACAAAAGTGTTTGCATTTCATTACACTCATGGGCATTTTTAAATTAATAATGTTAACAAAATAGCCGACTGTGCTGGTGGTGTAACAGCCCAAGCAATAGAGACAAAGAAGGTCGCATATCGGGAATAGTTCGTGTAGTCCGAAATTTTTGTACAGTGAAAGTAGGTAGCGATGCGAAAAGTGTATTAGAAACCCTGTGTGGTGAGGGATGAGTGTGGGAGTCGATATGCGTTTGACGGTCAGGCCGAAAACCTTTGCCTCCAGCGATAACATACCACAGTACAAAATTATACTATATTAAATTTGATACAAAAAAGGTCTTTTTCATATTTTCTGTAGGACTAACAGTTTGCCCGTAGCGAGCGAGTGTGTGCATTGTATCAAAATTGTATGAAAAATTAAGGCCAAATGTAACACTGCGGGTTGCATAAAACGACAGCGGTAGGGGCAGCTGACACTCTGTACAGTTCACTTGATGTATCATAACGATAAACGGTTTCTTCTTAAAGAAATGAAGACCACCCACGTCGCAGAGGACGAACTCTCCACCAGGCGTAAGAGCACGACGCCGGATGCTTCTCCTATTCTTCTGGCCCTCTTCTCCCCCGGTTCCTCTTCATCTGCCCAGCCGCCGCGTTCCCTGACAACGGCAGCACAGGGAACGTTGTTTACCGCTGCGGCGCCCCAATATCGTCAGACGCAAGCCGTGTCCAGGCCCCGCGATACACGCCGCAAACACTCGTCTCAAATGAAAGGAGAAACCGGCCGAGCTCCCGTCCTCGGTGCGCACATCTCGTCAGGCTGCGGACCGCAGGATAGGGTAGGGGAGGTAATCTCTCCCGCTGGCGTGCTCCGCTCCGGCTTTTGTGCGTCTTACAGTAAACTAGCCGCGCCGAGCGCAGCTGTCTGTGTTATCTTTACTGCCGGCGCGGGCGTTTCACGACAAGTATCCGACACGCTGCAGAACCACACTTCTCCCTACTTGCCGTTCCAAGGCCCGGCGACCGGATGGCAAGCAGCGATTATTGCGGACGAGTCGAGATGGCCTTTCGTTGAAATGCACTGTGAAGTGCATGACAGAGCGTCATTTCTATCGTGTATGTGACAATCAAATGAAAACGAGACAGATGAAAAAAGTAACTCTTTATTGTTTCGAAAGTAATCGCCCTAGCTATGGTAGATCACAACTAGGGTTGAGGTAACTTTAAGGAAAACGCATGGAAGGTAGTCCCGCATCTTTCGTCATGTATTGTTTCATGGAATACACTTAATTATTTAACAAAAGTATTATTATTACAATTTTAAAAAAGAAAACTTGTTCAAAGAATCACAATATTAGAAACTTGAACAGGCTCAATTTACTAAAAACAAATTTTAACCATTTATACCATTAAGGGAAGGTTTACTATCTTTGGCCCGAAAAAAGGATGTCCTCTGAGAATATTTTTCTCCGGATATGTTATAGATATCAATGTCAAATTTGGTCAACATGTTAATTGATATTTTCTCTACGAACTGTAATTTTTTCAACCGGAAATGTCGAAGAGCAAAAGCAGAAGTACTATCAGAACGAAACAAAAAAATGGTTCAAATGGCTCTGAGCACTATGGGACTCAACATCTTAAGTCATAAGTCCCCTAGAACTTAGAACTAATTAAACTTAATTAACCTAAGGACATCACACACACCCATGCCCGAGGCAGGATTCGAACCTGCGACCGTAGCAGTCCCGCGGTTCCGGACTGCAGCGCCAGAACCGCACGGCCACCGCGGCCGGCAGAACGAAACAAAATTTATATGTAAAGCTCCACGAGTGGTGTGTCACAGGTCAGCCGGCTCGTCTGAAATCAAAATTGAGTTGACGTTAGCGAAGTATATAAGATTCTTTAGGAGTTGTACCTCGCTTAAGTTATTTGGACCAAAGGAAACAAAATGGCGGCCAAGTAAAAATATTTATAGTTGACGGATTGGAATAAAAGTGGTACAACTCCTAGACAATTTAGGTAGATTCATCGGAAACAAAGAATCATGCCAATCGGTTAAGTAGATTTGAAGTTACCATACCGCGCGATAAAAAAAACGTCATTTCGGGAAAAACGTGTTTGAAGTTTTGACTACATATAAATGCAATATTATGCAACGTTCGTTCAATCTGCTATTCCAGGTCCATAAACTAGTCCTTCTTCTTCCTCATAGAGGGCGTTCTGCTCGATCTGGGCCGCTCGTACGGCCGGTGACAAGCGGTTTTCGGCCGCTTGAATCCCGTGGTCGTCCGAATACTTGGTGAACTGCGTCGAATAGAGTCCCAGGGTGACATCCATCGTTGTCACGGTCTTCAGAATTGCTGAATACCCTTCGTTGAAGCTGCTCACTGCCAGGAAAGTCGCAATCTCCACAATCTTCGCACCAGAATGCAAATGCTTGGGAGGTAACTTCGAAACACCATTTGAATTTTGTGTGTTTCCCCCCGAGCACCTGTACAATAACACGTCCTCCAAAAGGAAAACACTGGTGCGTGAAAAAGGTCGATTTCAGGCAGATGCATTTTTTGTTCAACCACGAGTAATAAACATTTCCGTTCCGTATTCGGAAAATCCGTTTCAGGGCTGGATTCTAAATACTTTTATGGATCCAAAAATGCAATTTAAAAAATAATAGATGTTTTGAACAAAAAGATAGTAAACGTCCCCTTAAGAGCAGGGCTCGAAAACGATGGTGTACAGTTCCCAAAAACAGGAAAATTCACATCAACTGGGCGTTGCTGCAAGCAGTTTCAACAAACTATTGTGTCAACAAAGTGAATTACAAAGAAAGCCACTAAGTTTACTAACAATTTACAAACTTAGGTAACATTACACAATTAGATAACGACCATCCAAATATAGAAAGGATCACAAATTACACCACTGATTGTGACTGCTGGAAGACCGTTTAACAATGTATAGGCGTTAATAAAAAAATCCTTTAAGTAATAATATACACAGTACCTCCCAACAGGCAAACTGGAAATGTGTAAAATTTAATATAAATCCCAGCCGATACACTCAAACAAAACACTGAAACGACCCTTAAATAAAAATACATTTACTCAAAATACAAGGTAAGTTGGGAGTGCATACAATTTAAATGTTGCTTCCAACTGGTACCGACAAGTAGAAATTTTGACAATGACCTTTAATGAATATACTATTGCCCAAAATTCAAGGGAAGCTGAGAGCTACAGCAGACGGGTTTCACAGCCAACATGGAACGAGCAGCCAAGTTTAACAATAAGTGGAATTAGCTAATGATTGTGGGCCATATTGATAAGTAACAGGCCGTAAACCTAACGCACTGAGAAGTAGAAATAGGGGTGCAAGATTCAAACGAGTGATTAAAGAGGTATAGTGAGCAGGCTCTACTTCAAGACTGCTTGTGTCGCTTATACAGGGTGTTACAAAAAAGTACGGCCAAACTTTCAGGAAACATTCCTCACACACAAATAAATAATAGATGTTATGTGGACATGTGTCCGGAAACGCTTAGAGCTCATTTTAGCTTCGTCCACCTACGCTCAATGGAGCACGTTATCATGATTTCATACGGGATACTCTACCTGTGCTGCTAGAACATATGCCTTTACAAGTACGACACAACATGTGGTTCATGCACGATGGAACTCCTGCACATTTCAGTCGAAGTGTTCGTACGCTTCTCAACAACAGATTCGGTGACCGATGGACTGGTAGAGGCGGACCAATTCCATGGCCTCCACGCTCTCCTGACCTCAACCCTCTTGACTTTCATTTATGGGGGCATTTGAAAGCTCTTGTCTACGCAACCACGGTACCAAATGTAGAGACTCTTCGTGCTCGTATTGTGGACGGCTGTGATACAATACGCCATTCCCCAAGGCAGCATCAGTGCATCAGGGATTCCATGTGACGGAGGGTGGATGCATGTATCCTCGCTAACGGAGGACATTTTGAACATTTCCTGTAACAAAGTGTTTGAAGTCACGCTGGTACGTTCTGTTGCTGTGTGTTTCCACTCCATGATTAATGTGATTTGAAGAGAAGTTATAAAAAGAGCTCTAACATGGAAAGTAAGCGTTTCCGGACACATGTCCACATAACATATTTTCTTTCTTTGTGTGTGAGGAATGCTTCCTGAAAGTTTGGCCGTACCTTTTTGTAACACCCTGTATAGTCGTATGTTATTGGACACTTTCTTTGAGTTGGCAAGGCTGTACGCCTGGTTGCTTAGGAAGGAGTTGAAGTTTGTGATGTCTGAAGATGCGTGTAATCCCGAAACGCATAATATGTTGTAACAAAAGAGTTAACTGAACATCTCATGACTTCATTGCGATTGTACAGCATTGGTTGCCAAATATTAACTTCGGACTTGTTAGACTCACCTTAAATCTCGTCAGCTTATTAAATTCACCAAATAGAGCAGACGAATTCCGCTTAATCGACACGCATCAAACGATCAACTTTATTTAACTTGAGTCAGGACGACGCGACTGGTGGCGGAACCAGATTGTCGGCCAACCTAGACACCGTAGCAAAAAGCAAACACAGCTCTGCTCCGGGTCGAGGGAGCAGGAACACGTCATCTGCCGCCCAAGCTACCCTGCCGACACACATCAGAAGGGAACAGTAATCTGGAAAGATAAGGCTACACACAAGAATGCCTAAGGAGAAGAAAGTCTGAACTCCTCGCACAAGTTACAAGTTTACCACTCCTTGAAATTACTATTCTTCAGAAGCGGAAATATCAGTGCCTGATGATGTAGTAATTCACGCATACTCATCTACAAAGGATGAAAACCTGTCACGATAACCAATACAAAGTCCCATTCTTCAGGCTACCACCGTTCTACGGCACATCACGAGCAATAAGACTACGTTTCTGCCCACAGCAAGTTTCAGGCCGCCAGAAAAGTCGCCATGGAGCGTCACTTAGACAGAAAGCGGAGCCCACGAGAAACGCTCGCTGGCCCCAGACCGGGTAGGTGGCTGCATTTTAAAATTCTCTGAAGGGCAGAACCACTCGGTTCGGCAGTTACAATAACGGGGTGGTCCAGTCCAACTGGCTCTGTACTTGCCAGTAATTCGCCCTCTTGCCAATATGCTAGGTGGCGCAGTGGCTAGTACAGTGGATTGGCATTCGTCTAGACCAGGGCTTCACAACATACGTGCTCGCGGAGCAAGCTGTGAGCAGCAAGGCGCGAGCACGGAGCAGCGCGAGCACGCTACCCCCACTACCGGACCAGAGCGGAGAGTGGGGAAAGTCACGTTGGGCACACAACAGCTGCCGCCAGTCAATGTAAATCCGCGGCCACCTGCAGGGATATCACTCACGAATTATTACTGCGACAAATGAAACAAATAAAGGAGAATGTACACGTGCCACATAATTTTATTAGCTTAGTGTATGCCTCTACATTCGCATTAAGTTCTGAACTGTTACACAATAAAAGGTGTCACTGAAGTGTGGGATTCTCGGTTACCTTGTACTTTTTGCCCTTTTCAATTGCGTTATGTTCGGAGTAATTGTTCTTGTTCATTTTAGGCGCAGCGTGCAGTTTAAATTTCGATCAGACAATGCGTTTCTCAGGAGCGTCTTGTTACATTTCATTGCAGAGAACAGTTGTTCACAAACATACATGGAACCGAACATTGATATTATTGTAGCCGCCAGTTTGTGCAAACGAGGAAATCTGTCCTGAGGGAAGTGTCTGTAGAATTCCAAAATGTTTTTCTTGTTCTGAAATCTGTCTCTGTATTCTCTGTCACACTGCAGGTCAATAATTTCTTGCTGCAGCTCAGGACGAATCTCGTAAATATTCGCTGAATATGGAGAGAACAGATCAAAATCACTATCTAGTGCTGTCTTGAAAGCGCTGATCAACTAAACTATGTGAATAACGTTCACAGTCTTTGTGAACATCTTGCATGGATGATAATTTAGGAAAATGAGCTAGGTTTCCTGTTTCCAGGTGACTCACCCAAAGTGTCAATTTCATTTTAAAAGCTCGTATTTGATCTATGAAATGAGTAATTAGCAGATCTTTACCTTGTAGTAAAATGTTCAAAGCATTCAGATGGCTAGTTAAATCTGCTACGAACGCGAGATCACATTCAAACGTGCGCGCGCATTTCCCCTCCCTCCCTACTCCGCGACCTTGCACCTGCTCGCGAGCACGTGCCTGAGAAGACGCGAGTACTCGCGCTCAAAACCGGCCAGTTGTTAAGCCCTGGTCTAGACGACACTTCAAATTCCTGTCTGGCCACTCAGATGTAGATCTTCCGTGATTTCCTGAAATAGCTCAGGCAAATGCCGTGAGGTTCGTTTGGAGAGGGCCGGCCGATCTCCTTTCTCAGTATTTCGCAATACGATCTTGTGCTCCGTCTCTGACGACCACGCTGGCGACGAGACTTTCAACTCTTAATCTTCCAAGCTTCTTGCCAATATGCCGATGTACTTCGCTACTCAGCAGTGACAATGATGCTGTTGACAGAGATAAATTTGCAATGCATTCCTCATTTATACCAAAACTGCTAACGATAACAGACTTTTATCCCATTGATATAACTATACCATTCTCGAGATTGTAGTACTACAGACTGAGTGAACAAAGCAAGGGCTCGGTGCTTGGTAATAATGAACATCAACAGACTGAATCTAAGGTCTCCTGCCAGCGACATCAAGGGCTTCAATGAAGGAGGTTCACTTTAAAATAATGCACTGTGTACAGCAACCTTATTCGTCCCTAGGTTTTTTAAACTTTAAATGAAAGTTCGAATGGAAGCTGTATTGTCACTACATGTTTGACTGACCTAATTATGGGAAATGGTAATTCAAAGTCGAAATTTTCCAGCCTCTTAAGAAGAACACACGAGGAACACTCGGCAGTAAAATATCGCTCGCACGCTAAGCTACAAAGACAAAGAAGACTCTTTGAAGTGCAGCCAAATACACAATATAGTCTGCAGTGGAACCATAGTGAAAATTTTAGTCCAAAACGAGAGTTGAATGGACTTGGCTTCATTTGTTTTTTGAAGAATAGTGTGATTTAAAGTTATTACATCGTTGTCCTGAAACAAAGAGATTATCAGAAGATATAATACATCACTGTCTTCTTCAGCGTCTATGCACTATTGTTTTCTCATGTGTCACACTGATAAATCATTCAAAATTAACCAAACTCCCTGGTCAACTATTTGAAAGAAAAATTATTCTTATAACTAATACGAAACCAATAACAAGTACATTTGTTTTATAACTGAGAAAGAATAGGACCTACAAAAATTTTTTTGAATTGAACTTATATCAATCACGAACAACGAGTAATAATTTTATCAATAATCTTACTCGTAATTCGAATGAATTTTGTATTACTCTGTTTGCCCCAAACTGAGTGCATTGAAGACTTTTAGCTTTTCCAGTGTTATCCATCTCTTTGTTTCCCTTTCGTGACACAAGAAACCTTTTGTTCCTGTTAAGTTTTTAAGTTGTGAGAACTGGTCGTGAGTCGTGCTTGGGTAACTCAGTGGTAGAGCATTTGCCCGCGAAAGGCAAAGGTCCCGAGTTCGAGTCTCGGTCCGGCACACAGTTTTAATCTGCCAGGAAGTTTCATATCAGCGCACACTCCGCTGCAAAGTGAAAATCTCATTCTGGAAACATCCCCCAGGCTGTGGCTAAGCCATGTCTCCGCAATATCCTTTCTTCCAAGAGTGATAGTTACGCAAGTTTCGTAGAAGAGCTTCTGTGAAGTTTGGAAGGTAGTAGACGAGGTACTGGCGGAATTAAAGTTGTGAGGACGGGTCGTGAGTCGTGCTTGGGTAGCTCAGTGGTAGAGCACTTGCCCGCGAAAGGCAAAGGTCCCGAGTTCGAGTCTCGGTCCGGCACACAGTTTTAATCTGCCGGGAAGTTTCATATCAGCGCACACTCCGCTGCAGAGTGAAAATCTCATTCTGCAAGTGATTCTCGTTACTGTCTGTTCTTTGCAGAAAAACAATTTTCCTGTGTTAACAGTCTCTTTTCCGTGGTACCAGGTCCTGCTCTAACGTGACATTACAAATTTTTTTATGTATTTCTATGTTAACATGACTTTCAAATATGACAGCGTCCACAATATCGTCTTTCTGTGTGCAGTTTCAACAAAACGTATCTACCCACTTAGACCTACCTCTACTGACATGACTCCGATTCTTTTCCTAGGATTGTTTCTAATTCCACTATGGTCACCTGTGTTTCAGACTCTTTTCTTCCCGTCAGTCGACTAGTTTAACACTGGCCGCCAAAAATTCCTCTCCAGTGCCAACATCTTCATCTCAAAGTAGCACTTGCAGTCTACATTCTCAATTATTTGCTGTATTTATTCCCATCTCTGTCGTCCTCTACAGTATTTACCCTCTACAGTTTCCTCTGGTGTCATGGAAGTTATTCCTTGACGTCTAAACGGTGGTTCCATCATCCTGTCCCTTCTTCTTATCAGTGTTTTCCATATATGTATTCATTTTCTCGCCGTTTCTGCGGAGAACCTCCTCATTACTTATTAGTCCACCTAGTTTTCAGCGTTCTTCTTCAGCATCAAATCTCAAATGCTTCAATTCCCATCTGTTCCGGTTTTCCCACAGTCCGTGTATCATTTGCTTACGTGATGGTTAATGTAGCCGGTTTCTCTCTGTTTGTAGTTACTCTTGAATCTACTTGAAGAATTTATTCATGTTGTCCTTGAACTTCACTGAATTGGAAATGGTAAGCAAAGCGATGGACAGGGAAGTGGCAAAGGCTGGTCACCCAGAAAAGAAGTATTTTTGATAAATTGTAACACGTTTACTTCCGTGAGTAGTTTTGTTTCTTCTCTCCAGTATTTATGGAAACTTGGTACAACAGTAACCATTGTATACGATCAACTCTTCATTAACAATAATTAATCACCAGAACAATCTACTGAGCTCAATTATTTCCGCCTAAACCTTAATGTGAAATAAAAGATTTCAGTTAAAACAAAAGATAGAATTACGAAAATCTGTTCCAAAGCAAACGGATTTTAGTGAATCTGTCAATATTCAATATGAATAAACATAAAATTTGATTATGTAGATAAAACGTAACACTCTGAAAGCATTATTCCCATTGATTTTCTTTGATTTACACTTTTTCTGTACACTTAAGAGGACATACACATGTTATACGGTGAGGAAATTTATTAATAAGAAACACATGAACCAAATTGATGAATTAACTGGCTTCCGTCCAAAGAAGTGAAATAGTGCCGTGCTGTTTGCACCTCACACGCTAGTCCAACCGTTAATGGGACTCGGCTTAATACAGACAAAGAATCACACAACGTTTGGCTCACTACAAAATAGACAAAAAGAAAAAAATGTTTCCAGAAGGGCAATCACAGTTCACAATAGATACTGTTCAATTGCTAAAGCAAAACAGACAACAATTTTTTACCAATTTTGTGTATAACTGACATTAAAAGCTACGTGAAGCAGATCACGAATTGTTGGCAGTATTGCCATAAAACTGTCAAATAAAGGTACCAGCTAACTCCTTGCCAGTCTTCAAATGCACCCCGTATTTTACTGGGTAAGCAGGCTAGCATGGACGAATTAAATGGTAGAGGACAGCCAGGTGGGTTACAAGAATGCGCGGGTCTGAACACAGACACAAAGTTTTCCCAGAGACAGATAACACTTGGCCGGAGACCGATGCTCGCCAGTTTCAATTACGGTGGCACATATCCAACACGTGGTAGTCCACGGCACTCTCTTGGCAGCGATCGTGGATGAGCAGTCACATAACGTACTTAGGAGACACGTGGGCCGAGAACTTCCATTTAATCGTCCAATCAATAGTTCGTCCCTCCCCCCCCTCCCCCAAGGAAGTGTCGCTGTTAGCCGAGTATTGTAATCCAGCCGTGTTTCCATCTACCAATTGTCGCCCTCGTGTCCTAAACTGGAAGCGGCCGGAGCTATGTACATTTTACGGCCACGCCCGCGACCATGAAAAAAATAGGCAAAAAAATGATAGCAAGTATCTCCGATGGGTTCCAGAATCAAAGAGGAGCCGCAACATATTTCCTGGATTCTCTTTATTATCTACAGGCTTTTTACGGTGGTGTCCAAATGCTCTATTGTTCTTGAAAATTGGTTCAAAAAATGGCTCTGAGCACTATGGGACTTAACATCTGTGGCCATCAGTCCCCTAGAACTTAGAACTACTTACACCTAATTAACCTAAGGACATCACACACATCCATGCCCGAGGCAGGATTCGAACCTGCGACCGCAGCAGCGCGCGGTTCCGGACTGCGCGCCTAGAACCGCTAGACCACCGCAGCCGGCTTGAAAATTGTTTTCCCATATGTAACAGCTAACAGCTGTAGCTTATAACCCAACCTCTACTATTGTAATTTAGTATGCTTCTACCTAAATAATAGAAAACCCTGTATATTGCTACTTATACTATACCCCAACAGAACAAATAGTCCTGTCACGGGAAAAACCACGTATAACCCTCTTACTAAAATTTAGTTTAGTTTCCAAATGAAGTGCGCCATTGGAGGATAATCCTTTTAATAGGAAAAGCTAATCAATAGAGTTACCTTTTTAACAGGATTTGACTGTGTATTATGTCTAATGGATAAGTAAATCCGACTATTCAATTCTTTTCCTAAGATTTTACGCAGCGGTTAAATAGAAACTCAGTATGAATTATACTGGAGCTAGTGTAATATCTCTTTATATTCGATGAATTATTCTGATACAATTCTACCCTTGAATGACGTTTACTAATTTTCTGTCGTCATACTCGCAGAATCCATGCGCAAAGTAGTTTCATACAATAGCTATGCCATGAGCGCATAAGTATTCTTTGTAGTCCTCTCTCCCGTGGCTGTTTAAAAAAAAAAAAAAAAAAAAAAAAAAGCTTCCGAGATTGTCTTCGTGCCGATTAGCCTGAGCATTGCTTGAAGAATTGTAATCTGAATATTGAGATTTATGACAATAGATAACTGATACGAAATTGTACGATTAAAATATATATTGCTCCTTCATACAAAAGGTGTGTATTTGACATTTGAGAATTAATGATATTCATCGATATATTGCGTAGTTGTTAATCAGAAGGGAACTTCCAAAAGACTGGATGTAAACCTGCATTTAATAATCCAAGAGCTCCATTACTTCTTCGGAAGGTTAAACTTCATCAAAGCCAAATATCCGCTTGATCTGAGGTTTCCCGACTGATTATACAACACTACCAAAAATACGAGGCATTTTATTTGTACAGAGTAGCAGACTGCCGCAAAGACGAGCCTGCAGAAAAGAACAATCATCGCCTGATTTCATTCTAACAAGTAAAATTTCTGAATCATTTTGAGTGACTGAGTTATGAGTGTGTTCCCTATTATGAATGACTGATTGATCGAACGAATTGAGAACTACATAATTACATAGATAGGAGGAAAATTTACAGTGGCGCCAGTGTGACAGGTCTCTCTTGGATTGTTATATAATATATGTATTTTTTGTTTCATGAAAACCAGCGAGAACGAGAGTTAACTAATCTGAAGAGAGATTCGGTGCCCATAGTAAAAGATTGCTGATACCAAGGAACGATTTCAACTATTGGACAAGACCTATACTGCAGAACAAGGCCAGATAATTCCAATTTTTACATTTTGTAGTTAAAATAGTTTGAAATTAATTTAGAAAGAAGTTTTTTCCAGATAGTAGTTAGATTGTAGAACTGTATATTGTGTGATTTTCGTATCTGGACATTGAACTTTATACCATCTGTGAAGTAATTTGAAAGTTAAGTGTGTCTACGACAGTAAATTTGAAACTTTATTTAGTGACTAGAACCTGATAATGACAGTTATTTAATGGTATTGACTAGAACGGCATTTAAAATGTCATTGAATCAGCAACGAGAAGTGCAACAGCCTTCAGCTGTTTACACAGAAGCAGAGGCCACGGATAGCAATTCTGAGACTGTTGTGATTAGCGGTAGCAATATAAATAATCCCGCTGGTTCAGAAAACATTCATACAACAGCTGATCAGACTGTTGTTGACACATTAGTTGTTATTATGCAACAGTTGTCTCTATTAGCCGAAGGCCAAGCGGAAGTAAAACGAGACTTATCCGTTATACAATCGGAAGTAAAACGAGACTTATCAGCCATACAAAATGAACTCCAAAATCAATTAGCCGCAAATCAAACAGAATTAAAAAATCAATTAAGAGCAACCTTTACCGAATTGTATCAGAGATTAAATACCCAGACACAGGAAATAAAAGAACAGGCAGAAAGGACCGAACAGAATCTTATTGCTCAAATTGAGCAGGTACGCCAACAATGCCAAGAAAACAATAGTAAATTAAAAGCGGAACTAACCGAATATGTATCCGTCAAAGTTGACACGATACAAAAACAAGTAGAACTGTTTCCTCCAGTAATTCAAGCTCAAGAGGACATACAGTGTTCCGTAGCTATGATACCAGAAATTATAGAATCCCAAGATAATCTAAAGAAGCAATTTGACGAAGTGAAGGAAAAACAGACGACAGTGGATCATAGAATGAATGTACTTGCGGGAAAGTTTTCAGAAATGACATCAGAGCGGCAAAATTTTACTTTGGAAACATTAGAAGAAACTGTGAAAGTAGCTTTACAGTCAATTTCAGAGAGTTCCGAAGAGAATTTTTTCAACAAAGAGTTAAAGGAAGTTCATGAACAACTTGGCGAAGAATTCTCGCGCTGGAAAGAAAATATCGAAAGATCACTAAATCTCTCGCAGGAGGATTTAGAAACAGCGAGAAATAGGAAACAAAATTCTCAATCTGCGCGTGACATTCCGTCCACGTCAAGATCCGATGTAGACAGAACTGGAACGTCACAAGTTAGATTCGATATAACGGATAGCCACAGGGAAAAGTACGAACAGGATGATTTTTGGAATCGTAGTACCGTTGAGGAAAAGATGATTAAACAGAGAAAATTTCAAATCTTTAACCCTGACAAAAAGAATGCTCATCGTGTAGCCTTTATTCGAAGTTTCAGAGGTCTGTTTCCACGATCTTGGACAGAATGCCAAAAGATTAGTTTTGTGTCTGGATATATACAAGGATCAGGAGCATTGTGGGCATCCGAACAAACATCTTCTTGTAAATGTTACAAAGAATTTGAGCAGGCTTTTCTAGCAAAATATTGGTCTGCTGGAATACAAGAAAGACTTAGGTAGGAAGTATTATATCCTCAGCCTTTCTCATTTTCTAGAGGATCTCTAAAGAGATATTTTGAGAAATACATTAATAAATCTTTGTACATCTACATCTACATCTATACTCCGCAAGCCACCCAACGGTGTGTGGCGGAGGGCACTTTACGTGCCACTGTCATTACCTCCCTTTCCTGTTCCAGTCGCGTATGGTTCGCGGGAAGAACGACTGTCTGAAAGCCTCCGTGCGCGCTCTAATCTCTCTAATTT
Source organism: Schistocerca americana (assembly GCF_021461395.2). Taxonomy (NCBI): domain Eukaryota; kingdom Metazoa; phylum Arthropoda; class Insecta; order Orthoptera; family Acrididae; genus Schistocerca; species Schistocerca americana. The sequence continues at coordinate 213,582,856 of NC_060122.1, read as the reverse complement.
TACATTCGTGATCTCCTCGGGAGGTATAAGTAGGGGGAAGCAATATATTCGATACCTCATCCAGAAACGCACCCTCTCGAAACCTGGCGAGCAATCTACACCGCGATGAAGAGCGCCTCTCTTGCAGAGTCTGCCACTTGAGTTTATTAAACATCTCCGTAACGCTATCACGGTTACCAAATAACCCTGTGACGAAACGCTCTTCTTTGGATCTTCTCTATCTCCTCCGTCAAACCGATCTGGTACGGATCCCACACTGATGAGCAATACTCAAGTATAGGTCGAACGAGTGTTTTGTAAGCCACCTCCCTTGTTGATGGACTACATTTTCTAAGGACTCTCCCAATGAATCTCAACCTGGCACCCGCCTTACCAACAATTAATTTTATATGATCATTCCACTTCAAATCGTTCCGCACGCATACTCCCAGATATTTTACAGAAGTAACTGCTACCAGTGTTTGTTCCGCTATCATATAATCATACAATAAAGGATCCTTCTTTCTATGTATTCGCAAAACATTACATTTGTCTATGTTAAGGGACAGTTGCCACTCCCTGCACCAAGTGCCTATCCGCTGCAGATCTTCCTGCATTTCGCTACAATTTTCTAATGCTGCAACTTCTCTGTATACTACAGCATCATCCGCGAAAAGCCGCATGGAACTTCCGACACTATCTACTAGGTCATTTATATATATTGTGAAAAGCAATGGTCCCATAACACTCCCCTGTGGCACGCCAGAGGTTACTTTAACGTCTGTAGACGTCCCTCCATTGATAACAACATGCTGTGTTCTGTTTGCTAAAAACTCTAGAATCCAGCCACACAGCTGGTCTGATATTCCGTATTCTCTTACTTTGTTTATCAGGCGACAGTGCGGAACTGTATCGAACGCCTTCCGGAAGTCAAGAAAAATAGCATCTACCTGGGAGCCTGTATCTATATTTTCTGGGTCTCATGAACAAATAAAGCGAGTTTGGTCTCACACGATCGCTGTTTCCGGAATCCATGTTGATTCCTACATAGTAGATTCTGGGTTTCCAAAAACGACATGATACTCGAGCAAAAAACATGTTCTAAAATTCTACAACAGATCGACGTCAGAGATATAGGTCTATAGTTTTGCGCATCTGCTCGACGACCGTTCTTGAAGACTGGGACTACCTGTGCTCTTTTCCAATCATTTGGAACCCTCCGTTCCTCTAGAGACTTGCGGTACACGATTGGGATGTACCGATTCCTTTGCCCCTTTGCCTGATATACTCTGGATACTCAGGTCCAGACTACCCACCAGTATAAGGAATCAGCTGTTATATATAAATGATAAGGATATAGACTCATTTATGACTACGCTTGATCATATTCATATAATTGAGGAGGACAATAAAAGGTCAAGAGAAATGTTGTATCAAAGAAGAGCAATAGAAGCGAATCCGAGCTGTAACTTAAATGGGATGGCAGTAATGGTAGCAGTAACAATAATCATATCCAACTACACTCTCCGAGGAGACTTAGAAATGGACAAAATGCAAACAATAATTATTATCAAAATGGAAACTTTAGTAATGGGGCTATTATAGGAACAATAGGAATTTTAATCGATATAATCCAAATGGCAACACAAGACAGTTCTACCAACAAAAGCAGAACAACAACAATATAATTACACGAATCAAGCAAGGCAATATAGACAGAATTCGCCACAACAACCGATAATCACTAAAGTAGCTGAAGAGACAAATACCAATCGGACCAACAATCAGTCAAACTAAACATGACCGCATCGTGCCCCGGAGGAGCGGTCAGGGGATCTGTTAGGGGCGAAACAGTAAAATTACAATTGTTAAGATGTAATGATGGTGAGCTGTTGACTGAAGAGTTAACAAAGGATTTAATAACGTGTCATTATGACAGATCGAGTGTTCCGGTATCGGAGGTATTTGTTGAAATAGAGGAAGTTCCAACGAATGTGATATTAGACACCGCCGCTTCCCCCAATGTTATCTCAGGCACTCATTTTAGGAGAATTATTAGGAAGAAGAAGGTACCAATTTTGCCAGTACAGAACTGCATAATCATCGGAGCTGTTGGAGCACGATCTCCCAATGTCAAAATACAAACACAATTAGAGATGAAAATGGGAAATGTAGCAATAAAATGCCCGTTCCTTGTAGTGGAGCAGTTATTAGTGGACTGTATTTTTGGTATTGTGAGTATGCAGGAGTACGATTGTCAGATTGATTTTGTGGAAGGGATAGTCAAATTTAGATTAAATGGAGAAGAGATAGCACTGGATTTAAATAGAAAGGAGACGGTGCCATAATTCAATTAATTGACACTACAAACGGTCGTTGGAAGGAGCTTTCAAAGGATTTGATACAACAGGAGGACTTTAACCAAACAACAATGATTAAAGCTAGTGAATCAAATCAGCTTACCGGAGAACAAAGGCAGCAGCTTCATTATTTGTTAGAGGCATATGAAGAGATTTTTGATGAGAAACCAGGAATTATTAAAGGGTATATTTGTCACCTACAAGTGAAGCCACATCAGACTTACTGTTACACGCACTATCCGATCCCCTGGCGTTTAAAATAATCTGTTCGAAGGGAGATAAATAGAATGTTAGAATGGAACTTGATTGAGCCATCAACTAGTCCATATTGTTCTCCGCTCTTAGTCGTTCCAAAACCTGGAGGCAACCTAAGATTAGTTCTGGTTGCGAGAGAGATTAATAAAGTAATAGTACCTGTAAGAACTCATCCGGAAAATATAGATGAATTAATTCAAAATTTCCAGATGTTCCGTACTTAACTAGTGTTGATTTGAGAAGTTCGTACTGTCAGGTCCAAATGGATGAAGACTCTAGGAAATATACTGCATTTATCTATGCCGGGAGAAGTTACCAATTTAGAGTTGTCCCGTTCGGACTTACTATTAGTGCCGGAATATTTATTTCAGCGTTGGATTATGTTCTTGGACCAGAAATGCGTAGTCGTATAACTGTGTTTGTTGACGACTTATTAATAGCCACGAAAACATGGGAAGAGCATTTGCATATTTTGGAAAGGATTTTTGCTGTTTTCAAGAAAACCGGAATTACAATAAACTTACAGAAGTCTTATTTTGCTTTACCACAAATTAAGTTCTTAGGATGTATGATAGATGCGAAAGGTATCCTGCCTACCGATAAGAAAAGTGCAATTCGAAATTTTCCATCACCACGGAATAAAAGAAAGCTGAAGGGATTTATAGGTGTGGCATCGTTCTTCCGTCGTTTCATAAAGAATCAAGCCATGAATTATGAGGCATTAAACCGGCTTCTACGGAAGGATGTGCCATGGCAATGGACTGAAGAATGTGAACTAGCTTTTCGAGACATTAAACACCAGCTCGTTAACGAAACCTTATTATATCACCCTGATATGAATTGTGAGTTCTGTCTGTCCATGGATTCATCGGATGTTGGATTAGGTGCTTGTCTCTTCCAAATAAGGAAAGTAAAAGGGGTACAAACATTCTGCCCGATAGCATTTGCTAGTCGAGTGTTATCGCCCTGTGAAAGAGCCTATACGACCACAGAACTTGAAGCACTTGCAGTTATTTGGGCGTTCAAGAAGTTTAACTATTATTTATATGGTTCGAAAACGATTGTGTATTGTGACCATCATTCACTAACCTTTCTGCAAACATGTAAATTATTACATCCCAGACAGTCACGTTGGACAATGACACTACAACAGTACCAATTTAAAATTATTCATGTGTCTGGCAAAGAAAATATTATTCCGGATGCACTGTTAAGATCCCCAGAAGGTTTAACGCCGGAAATAGAATCAGTAAATTCTTCGGATGTTGTGGACTCACAAGACAGCCAGTCCACAGTGACGGGTAACCGAAAGGCACGCGCTTAAACTCACGCAGGCTGGCGTGAGGTCTGAAACAGGATACGTAATGAATGCTATAAAGAAAAGTACGTAGCTGCTGGAATACTTAACTTTAATCCACAATTGGTGAACATTGGTCTTGTTACGGTACATGCTTCATTAGATACATAGCAAAGGATAAATGGCGCCTTGCTAGGTCGTAGCAATTGACTTAGCTGAAGGATATGCTAACTATCGTCTCGGCAAATGAGAGCGTAATTCTCAGTGAACCATGGCTAGCAACGTCGGCTGTACAACTGGGGCGAGTGCTAGTAAGTCTCTCTAGACCTGCCGTGTGGTGGCGCTCGGTCTGCAATCACTGATAATGGCGACACGCGGGTCCGACATATACTAGCGGACCGCGCCCGATTTAAAAGCTACCACCTAGCAAGTGTGGTGTCTGGCGGTGACACCACATCGGATTTTCCAGTATTACTGTTGCAGGACAATATCTACAAAACTTATTATGTACATCTTTGTAGAGACACGGGAAATTTACAACGAAAAGACCCTCGATGGAAGAAGATAATTCAGTTAAAGGAACAACAAAATTCAAGGGCTAGTTTAGATCATTATAAATTAGTCAATGGAGTATTATTCTTCAGATGTGGGAAGGACAACAATCGACAGTGGTGTGTATGTATCTCGAAGGAATATGAGGAAAATTTAATTTGGTTTACCCACTTATCATGGGGACATTTTGGTGTGATCAAATGTGCCAATAAAATAGGAGCATACTGTTATTTTCCGAATATTCGGAGAAAAGTGCACCAAACAATACAATACTGTTTACTCTGTCAAAAGGCAAAACCGGATAATAGAGGTAGTAAGCATGTTCTGCATTCAATTATTCCACGAGAGCCAAGGGCGTTAATTTCGCGTGATATCTGCGGCCCTCTCCCACGATCAAGAGGAGGAGTCAAATTCATTGTAGGATTCTTTGATGTATTTACAAAATATGTAAAACTATATCCATTAAAGTGTGCTACTGCCAGAGCTGTTGTAGTGAGATTGGTGCGTGACTATCTTCCGCATGTAGGTTTACAGAAATCCATCATTACAGATAATGCCAGAATTTTATCCGGATTTAAATGGAAGCAAACATTAACACAGCTTGGTATTCGACAAATTTTGACATCATGTTATCATCCACAAGGTAGTCCAATAGAACGATTTTTCCGAGAATTAAACCGATTCATGCGTACATACTGTCAAAGTAAACAAACTTCATGGACTGATTATTTGTCAGAATTTGAACAAATATTTAATAATCTGACACATACCTCAACTAACTTTACTCCAACAGAGCTTATGTTTAGTCAGATTGAAGAGAACTTCTGGATAAATCATCCGCCAAAGTATGAAGACCAGAATTTAAAATGGGAGGAAAAGATTCGACTCGCACTTGTCAATTTAACTAAAAAGGCAATACAACGGAAATTGACATATGATAAACGGATTCACCGGATTCAGACGTTTCATCATGGAGAAAAGGATTTATTGAGGCGACACATCCATTCCTCGAAACTGATGAAGAACATAAAGAAATGGAATCTTATTTATACTGGACCATATGTTATTGTAAATATACCAAATCCTGGATCATACTTGTTGGCATATCCCGAATCGAAAAGATTAAAGGGATTATTCCCGCATAATGATATTAAGAAATTTTTTGAAGGATCGTAGATCTGTGATACCAAATATGGAGAAGAATTTAGAGTGGAATTTGACTATGAGTCGAATGTACTACAACTACAAAAGAAATTTTCTGTATACAATCACGCGCTAGCAGTGACCAATAACTAATTTATAACAATCACCAGACAACAATTTATAGCAAGCTACCAGAAAATCAGAAGATTTCAGTGAGGAATCCTCGGATAAGCATCGACAGATGAAACTTCTTAATAAAGATTTTACTTACTTAAATTGCAATAACTGGGTAGGTGAAACTTTTAATTTATTTAATTCTTAAACTGCTGAGCCAAATTGAACGCAATTGTCTCTATGTTATTTTATCATTTCATATCTGACCTACAGAATTTGCCCTGACTAACAGAACTCAAACTTATCCTATTCATTATTTAATCACAATATTCAACGGTAACGCGACCTGACTGCTTAAAAACGACAACCTGACTTCAAATAATTATTATGAAAGAATGGCCGAGAATTAGAAGAAATTCTAACAATAACCCTTACATATCATAAGTCACTTACCTCACAAAAATCTTCATTACACGAACTACAGCAATGCAGCAAGCACAAAGCAGATATATTTTAGCTACCCATAATACTAGAGGGCATATCGAAATATAAATAAGGAACAGGAGTGGCCCCAACACTGATCTCTGGGGCATCCTCCACTTGACCGTACCCCCACTCAGATCCCACACACATCACAGCCATTCTCAACACTGTGAATAATGACCTTTTGCTGTCTGTTACTGAAGTAATAAGTGAACCAATTGTGAGTTACTCCCCGTATTCTGTAATGGTCCAACTTCTGGAGCAGTATTTTGTGATCAACCCAATCAAACGCCTTAGTTAAATCAAGAAAATATGCCTAGTGTTCGAAACCTTTTGTTTAACCCATTCAGTACCTCACAGAGAAAACAGAATATAGGATTTTCAGTTGTTAAGCGACTTCCAAAGCCGAAATACACATTTGATAGCAAATCATGTGATATAAAATGATCAATTATCCTTACATACAGTCTTTTCCGTAACTTCAGCAAAATGTGATGGCATAGAAATAGGTCTAAATTGTCTACACTATCCCTTTCTCCCTTTTTATAAAGCGGATTTACTGCTGAGTACTTTAATCGTTCAGCAAGCTGACCATTCCTAAATGAAAAGATACAAATATGACTAAATACAAGCCTAACATGTGCAGCACAGTACTTTAGTATTCTGCTAGGAGCTCCATCATAACCATGAGAGTCCTTAGTCTTCAGTGATTTAATTATTGACTCAATCTCCCCCTTGTCTGCATCACAGAGGAGTATTTCAGACATCTATCTCGGAAAGGCATTTTCAAAGAAAGTTATATGATTCCCTGTAGAAACTAATTTTTTATTTAATTCAGCAGCAATACTCAGAAAATAATTGTTAAATACTGTACATGTATCTCATTTATCAGTAACAGAAATGTTTTTACTACGAACTGACTTTATATCGTCGACCTTGTGCTGCTGACCAGACACTTCCTTCGCAACTGACCATATGGTTTTAATTTTATCCTGTGGATTAGCTATTCTATTTGCATACCACAAACTCTTTGTCTTCTTAATAACATTTTTAAGCACCTTACAATACTGTCTGTCTTGATTGTGACTACTTGTAACATTTTGGTATAATTCTCTCTTTGTTCTACTTGTTATCGTTATGCAACTAGTCATCCGCCTGGGCTTCCTATTACTGCTAGTACCCCGTTTAGAACGGTCTGATGGAAAGCAACTCTCAAAGAGCATGAGAAATTAGTTAAGGAAAGCATTATATTTATCGTCTATGTTATCGGCACTATAAACATCCTGCCACTCTTGCTCCTCGGCAAGGTTTAAAGAACACTATATTGCTATTGGATGAACTTTCCTATATAGTTTGTAATTAAATGTGGCATTGTTTTGGGTACAAAAGCCTTTTAGTGTTCAAATTTGTGCATCATAGTCTGAAAGACCATTCACCATTTTACTAACAGAATGCCCATGTAGTAATGAAGAATAAATAAAAGTATTGTCTATGGCTGTGCTACTGTTCTCATCCACCCTAGTTCGAAAAAAACTGTCTGCATCAGATCATATGAATTTAGGAGATCTTCCGATATCCTTTTTCTTATACCATCATACTCAAAAGTTGTATTGAAGTCACCACATATAACTAATTTCTGGTACTTCCTACAAAGTGAACCAAGAGCCCTCTCTAGCTTGAACAGAAATGCTCTGAAGTCAGAGTTAGGGGACCTATAAACAACAACAATTAGAAGTTCAGTTTCACTAAATTCAACTACCCCTGCACAACATTAAAATATCTGTTCAGTACAGTGCTGTGATACGTATGTGGACTAAAATGGAGTACTGTTTTTACGTACATAGCCACTCCCCCACCCCACAAGGAACTCCTTGAAAAACAGCCAGCTAATTTGTACCCTGTAATTAAATATGACATTTTTTGGGTACAAAAGCGTTTCAGTGTTAAAATTTATGCATCATGGTCTGAAAGGCCATTCACCCTTTTACTAACAGAATGCCCATCTAGTAAAAGAAGCCTCTGAATTGTCAAATTATTTAAGTGGTGCTCTCATATACGAATAATTTCAGAGTCAACATGTGTAAGCAGTTCACTAACTTTATCTGTAATACCGCTTATATTTTGATGAAATACGCTAATTCCTTCTCTACGTGGAAACATGGCATCCTCTGAAGATGAGCCCTTAGTTACAGGGATTTCTTTTAAGCACGTGTACCTGTCAGCTGACTTCAATCTGAAAAAAGGTGTTTGATGAATCCGAGTATCCTATTTTACAGACTTACGAGGTGCAAAGTTAACATAAAGAGGCACCATTTAAATTGTTTTTGCGTTTTCCTAACAGCTACAAAGTGTTATAGTAAAAGTTTGCTTAGGTAAAATTGAATCAGAGTGTAGCCAAGTTACTAGAATCTGTTAAATGACTATACAGACTTTGTTCAAAGAATAATAGCTTTTGAAAGTAAATTACAGTGAGAAAGAGGTTTTCTTGAAGTGAAATTATTAGTATAAACAGTGTGTGCTTTAGTATCTAAATATTTTAGTATTGAAGTTGTTTGTTACAGAAAATGCTTTTCTATAGATCCCCGCTGAAATTTTTTTTTTAACTTCCTTATCTATTGGGCTTTTTCTCTTTTGATAAAACGTAATCTATAAGAGTGTAGTAGTCAATAAGAAAATCCAGTAGGAAGAAATGCGTATCACTAGGCTTCAAAGCAAATTCAGAAACGACAGCGAAGACGAGCGTAGCGCATTAGCATGACCTAGTAATGAATTAACAAATTTTCAACACAATAATTTGGTAACTGTGCATAGGGACATGGACCAGGCAATAAATAACGGTGTTGCTAGTGAAACAATCAGTGAACAACGAAGTATTGTCGATCGATCGGTCGGTAATATTTCGCCTCAGGAATGCGAAATAATAAAACAAAATCTTGCAAATAACGTGGATTCAGGTTTTGCGTCATCACACTTTTCCCAATTAAGTCAAGACGCACTCTCTGCTTTTCAAAATGCCAATGTTGCTGGTGAAAATGACTACTGAAAAGCCCCAGGAAACATGTTTCAGGCACAGATGCATTAATATTGCAATTAATGCAACAAATGAAACAAACAGTGGAACAAAGTCAGAAATAACCACAGCAACAAATGAAACAAACACAGCAACAAATGGAACGAACACACCAACAGCTTCAAAAATTATCAACCTATTTTTCGCGCTATGAAAACGCATTACAGAATCATGAAGCAGCCATAAAATAACTACAGACCATTGTAAAAGAAAATCACAACACCTTGCAAGCTAAAATTGACTCTGTTGCATCTACTGATGCGGTCGTACAACTTACACAAAATCAGGAAAACATAAAGGACACAGTAGATACTCAAAAACTTGGTTCAGAAAAACACACGGAGGAAATCTGCACATTATCGGAAAAAGTAGGCGAACTTTAGGATCAGCTAACTAATTTATCTATGAAGGTAGATGATTATTTGAATGATACAAGACCGGTAGCTTTTACTGATGCAGAGGAGTGCGAAGAAATTAGGAAATTTAAACAAAATCAGAAACAAATTAATACGCTGCACAAAAGAAAAATACGGGAAGTACAAGATCAGTTGGTACATGTAATAGAAGAACTACGTATTGCAGAGGATACTTGCGTTCCGACACGAGTAGAGTGGTTCAGAACTACGGAAAAGTCACGAAATAATAAAACAGGATATTTTGGTGATTTTGAAAGGAACTGGCAAGATGAAGTGAGCCTTGGGATGGAACCGCTGACAAGACGTAACAACGACCGATTTGAGACTCGGCGTCACGATGACTTTAACTTTAAGCTCTTCGTCACTACTGGCAAATTTAAAACATTCAAGAATTACGGTAATGTCTTTCATCCACAAGATTGGTTTCATCAGTTTGCTCATTGCTTTCCTCCTAATTGGTTATTAGAGCACAGATTAGAATTTATGTGCGGCTTTCTAGAAAATGAAAGAGATTTCTATCACGATTTCCTTTCTGCATATTGGTCTCAGGCTACTCAAAAACGAGTAAAACACAGCATTATAATGATGCAAGATTTCGAACAGTTTGATTTTCTAGATCGGTAAAATATTTTGAAGATATGTTGCACAAAAATCAATATTTGTTGAACCCGTACAGCCCCCGGAACTCATTCGAATTTGCTTAATTAAGTTGCCTGAACGTTTAAGACATGTTATTTTGGCTGGACGTTGTAAGGGTGATGTCGAGGCTTTTCAGGGACTATTACACGAATTGGAAATCGCCACAGACAGTCGCATGGTGCGAAAACAGAAAACAACAATTACAGGTCACATCCATCACTACTCCGTGACGAAAGAAATTATAACTGCACACGACAAAGCAATTATTATAACGCAAATTGTGATCAAGATAGACACCACCCGTATGACAACCGTTCGCAAAATAATAATAGTTACAGGAAAAGATCGCCCTTCAGTGGTAATGAATATGACAGAGATAACCGTAGAAACAGACTATATAGGAACCTCAACAATTTTTATCAAAGGAAACAAAATAGCTTCATACATAACAGTCCACTTCGTAATTACGATTCAGGGAGAAATTCTCCACCCCATGATTGACAAGAAATTTTTTTTAGAAATTACCGACAAGACGACAGACGCTATAATCATGAAGCCAGACCTGAATTTAATCAGATTTGGCGTGATTCAAACAGGGTAGGGCCCTCTTGACAAGTTGAAATTGTAGAAATTAGATCTCCAAATCCCAGTAACGATGCGTGACACCAAAGAGATAATAGACAATGACTCGCACCACTGGCAGCCATAAAACGTACACATGAAGCTGACGACGTAGCGGGCGTGACTTTAAATTACGTGAAAATGGAAGACATTAGGGACATCTCATTGCAGGAGCATGATATGAAACAAAACAATATTGCATATCCTATAATTCACGTCACAACAAGTGACATAAAATTGACGGCAGTACTTGACTCTGGCAGTCCTATTTCAGTAATTAGTGAAACAGCATTTAGTAAATGCAACAAATCGAACGATTTCCCCACACTTCCTTTACGTAAGAGTACAAGGTGCAATTTTTGGAAAAATGTAGGTGTATGTTCACAAACTCACTTAGATTTCTTTTGCCAAAGTCGTAGATGTACTATGAGTTTTCTAATTGTTCGATTGTTGCCAATGGAAATTATATTGGGTGTAGACTTTTTGAATGAATATAAACCAATTTTAAACTTTCACGATGCTGAAATAAGTTTAGAAAAAACGAAGGTAAGTCAATAGCTTTGAAATTTGAAGATTTTCTTTCAAACCATGACGAGGAAATTAATTGGCTTTGCATCTTGTATGGAACTTTCGACAGAATTTTACACTATTAATCACTTTGCAAGTAGTGACAGAAATGATATTGAGAACTGTAATGACACTGATAGGGAGGACCTTTTTGGCATTTTACAAGAACATACCATAGTTTTTACTTCCCAAACAGGAACAATTAAAGGATTTCAATACAAATTTCGTATTCGTGAGCATACTAAATTTTGCGTTAGATCATACGTAATTCCGGCACATTATAGGGACTGTGTTAGAACGGAAATACAATCTATGCTTGACGAGGGCATTATTGAAACTGCAGTAAGCTCATACAATAATCCATTACTCGTTGTTGAGAAGAAAAACAGATCGATCAGGCTTGTCTTAGATTAGAGACAAATAAACAACATAATCATTCCCGAAACAGATAGATCACAAACGTTGGAAGAACCTCTCAAAAAATTTAATGGTGTAAAAGTGTTGTCTTCTATTGATCACAGATCCAGCTTTTATCAAATCGAGCTTCATCCAGAACGCAGGAAATATAGGGCTTATCTTTGTTTCGGCGTTTGTTATTAATTTCGTAATCTTCCTTTTAGTTTCAACATTTATTCGACAGCATTCATTCGTGGTCTAAATTCCATATTACCTGAGTTCTTGGAACGTCACATCACCTTATACGTGGACGATATTTTAATAGCAGAAGCATCCCGGGAACATCATAATCGCATCCTCAACAGTGTGTTACGTATTTTTGCAGAATCTGGATTTACAGTTAACTTGGAAAAATCTGAATTCACCAGGACAAAGGTGAAATTTTTGGGTCACATTATTTCTTCTGAAGGCATTCGGCCGGATCCTGAAAAGTTAAAAGCAATCAGAGCCATTACAGTTCCATCTACAAAAAACCAAGTCCGCAGTTTTCTAGGTCTCATGAATTTCTACCGTCGTTTCCTGAATATGCAAATTCTAGTAACACCAAAACTTTGTTCTCTCACTTGCAAAAACACTATTTGGAACTGGGATGAACAGGCACAGTTTGAATTCGATTCCTTTGAAAGAAGTGCTACCAGACACAACAATTTAGCTCACCCAGATCTGTCACAAGATTTTTGCCTTAGCACAGATTCTTCTAAAATCGGTCTTGGTGCCCATTTATCTCAAGAAATGACATTTATGTTCACAAAACCATCGCTTTTGCTAGCCTTGTGCTAACTACATCTGAAAAAATTATTCCGTCTCTGAATTAGAAGCTTTAGCTATCGTTTGGGTATTTAACAAATTTCGTTTCTTTCTTTCTGGTAAACACGTAAAAGTTTATAGCGCTGATCAATCATTAGAATTTCTTGTGTCATCAAAATTAAAATATGATAGGCTGAAACGTTGAGCATTATTTCTCCAAGAATTCCGCTTCACAATAGTCTACATTCATAGAAAGGAAAACATCGTTGCGGATTCACTTTCACATGCACCGGCTTTACACAAAAGCAAACCTTGAGAAAAATTTCAGTATTCTTTACGTTGAAGAAGTAGCCATGGAAAACTTCATCACTGCATCTTTAAAGGGCATTTCTTATGAACAAGACAAAGATCCGATTTGGAAAGATATCAAAAGCAAGTGGCATGAAAAGACACACATGCATATTCGTCATTATTATCTGGTTAGAAACAACATACTCTTCAAACATGGCACTCTTGATGATAAGGTATGGGTACTTTGTATTCCTGACGATTTTGTTAATGAGATCATCTGGTATACTCATTTCAGCTATGCACATTTTCGTCCACGAATGTTATCATATTCTTAGAGCGACTTATTATTTTAACAACTTTGAAAATAAGTTTAGGAGAGTCTTGTCTATTTGTAAACTTCGTCAAAATTCTAAACCATCTACCATCTCACACTGTGTTCCATTTTTTCCTATCATTCCTACTAGATTAAAAGAATTTGCTGCTTTTGATCTTCTGGGACCCCTTGTCAAAACATTGAATGGATTTTCGTATGTTCTAGTCGCTGTTGGACTTACTTCAAAAAAATTTTCTTTCACACCGTTACACAAAGCGACTGGACGGTCTGTATCCAACGCATTTGTTAAAAATTTCTTACTTGAAGTTGGACACATTGCCAAAGTCATTTCAGATAATGGACCACAATTCAGATCTGCTGTTTGCTCATGCATGCTTCGGAATCGTAAAATTAAGCCTGTTTTTATTTCATTGTACTCTCAACATTGTAACCCATCTGAAAGGATTATGAAGAAATCAATAAGCTTTGCAGACTTTATTGTCACAGAAAGCATCAGTACTGGGACATATACTTACACTTATTTCAAAATGACTCCACTGCTTTACCACCTAATCTTATATTGAAGAATGAGGAAGCACTGAACAAAATCAGAGAGCTTGTACCTTTTCCGAAAACACGTAAACTTCGACATAAAGACATAATTGATTTGGCTATTAAAAATATAAATTCTGCTGCAGACTAAAGGAGAAACTACACGGTAATACAAATGCAAAAAATTACATATTGGCCAGAATGTTCTCATTAAAGCCAATTCATTGTCACATAAGAAGAAACATTTGGGTCACAAATTCTTCCTGATTTACAATGGACCTTATAAGATCCGACATATACTGCATGATAATTGCATTGAAGTTGAAACTCTGTGTACTAAGAAAAATAGAGGACTACACCACATTTCTCATGTAAACCCGTTTGAGAGATAATTTGCTTTCGGACTTAGTCATTGACATAAATTTTCACCTTATTTAAAGTAGTTTCTCAGAAATTACAAATGACACAGTATTTGCTATGTTCGTCAGCTACACGATTATACTGTGACACTACTAATGAGTGATACAATTTGCATTATTATTTTTCTGCTGTGTCTGGTTTATGTCTGCACAGTTTTTCTGCGTTTTTCTGAAAAGTAAAATATGTTTTGGTAGTGACTTTTGTGGCATAGCCACAATGAGACAGCTTTTTTCGTAACACACCAATATGTTACAGTACAATACTTTCAAGCTCAAGGCAATAAACGTAACAACTATAAAGTTTATACGTATAGCTCTTTACTTTTGTATATGACAAAGGTAGGTACATTAACTTTTGGAGAACTTTACTTATGAACGACGATAACTACGACACTTGGTACATTTTTACCGTTAAGCAATGACAGATTTTCTTACAAAAAAAATGGTTCAAATGGCTCTGAGCACTATGAGACTAAACTGCTGAGGTCATTAGAACCCTAGAACTTAGAACTAGTTAAACCGAACTAACCTAAGGACATCACAAACATCCATGCCCGAGGCAGGATTCGAACCTGTGACCGTAGCGGTCTTGCGGTTCCAGACTGCAGCGCCTTTAACCGCACGGCCACTTCGGCCGGCATTTTCTTACAGCAAGAAACATTGTTTAGTTCTACAGGACACGTATTTGAGTGATAAGCTTTCCTAACTTGGAATAATTTAGGAAATATTTTTGAACTACTATGATACAGAGAAGATCTTCGGCGTTACATTTCATTCCGCAGTTTTAATCTGTAACATCTGAGGATTTAATTACATTACTCCTCATGGTCGTACGACTACTTTGTGTACTATGCGTGTGGCAAGTGCGAGGTGCCCTAGCTAGTGTGGTATTTGTATATACAATTTCACACATCGGTACCATATTTCTCTAACACAGAATTACACAGCTATATGGTCATTTTAATGAGAGAAACGAACATTTACTATGTCAGTGACACATACCTTCATGATTACACAGTTGAATTAGTTTCCATTTCTGAAATTGTACCTTGTCTGCATTTTGGGAACTGTTCATATTTTTACAGAACCATTGTGATACTATGAGTGATTTGAGTGATGTATTTTGTATGGGATCATGGTTTTTGAATTATGGTTGAGGTAGATGACACTACTGAAACGAGCAGAGAGAATTTTTTTTAGGTTTTTAAATTATTGAAAGAAGCTACGACGATTTTGGGATGTGATTGATGTGCTATGAAGACATTATCACAGTGGCAATATATATTACGATGTTCATATATGTTTATGATCATAAAGACGATGCTATATGAGGAATGTGATTGTGCTGTGTGTTTATTATGATGAAGTATTGAAGCAGTATTGACGTATATGTTTATGAATAACAAGCAGTGGTTAGGGATTTTGGTTTCTGAAAAAATGTTGGTAACCAAGAATTTCACTTTCAGAGTTATGGCAGGTGAGTATATATGTGACTGTGAGTACCACAATGCTGACGGAAACTTTTGGACACTGTTATTCATGAGATTTAGTTCCTATACGCTTCCAACGTAAATTTTGAACCTGTAAAATTTTTTATTTGCGTGAAACTGTCATTGCAGCTCAAAATTCTGTCGTGAATATTTTGGTAAAGAATACATGTGACCTTGACGTAATGCTCTGCTGCACCCAGTTGCACGCTATCCGCTTTGAAAAATACCTATTGTTGAGTGTAATGCCAAGTTTACTTTTGTCACGTAAGCCGCTTTGAAGCTCACCACTCTTCCATAAGTGCTCGCATAGCTGTAGAAAAGAGAGGCCGTTGACGTTGCCACTGATATTTTTTTGCAGAATGCACCACAAACACGACACACTATTACTTGGAAACATGTGATTACACTTTAGAGCTTGTACTTTATGCTACTTACTGAAATGCTTATGAATTGATGAGAAATATTATTATATCCACACATCTGATTATGACTAGTATCTGTCTATGAAAGTTGAGAAAATTACTGACTTATGAAATGCCATACAGCTGGTGAACGATTTTTTATGCTTTATTTTACACATATTTTCTTATTTTCTTTATGATATGGTTCTAGCTGCGCTGCAGCGTTGGTTTTATAAAATAAAAGAAATTTAATACACAGTATATGCTACTGTAATTACTTTATGTTAACAGATCCACAATATAATAATTTTATGATCCACATTCTTAAAAATGGAGCGCTAGGAAAGGAAAGAAGCATAAACAGGAGAAGGGACTAGTAACAGGAATTGCATGTATAATTTTCTTTTCAAGGATTTGGTATTTTTTTGGTAGAATAAGTTGTTGTGGTGCACCATTCTAGTGTTAAGATGTGACATTAACATTACGATGTGATTAGACAATTCCCTTATCTGCATTGCTGCCTTTACTGTAATATTTTTTCTGCTTGTGCTTTGTCATGTTTAGGTATAAATTATTGCATTTCCTGCTGATTTTTGTAAGACATTGTCCTACTGAATTTTACTTTGTATTACTGTGCTAAGCCAGTTTAACCACTGATTTATTTTCCTTGTTGCTGCATATTGCCTTATATTAGCTGTAACATTGCATTTTCTTTACTAATTTAGATATACTGATGCTTGCTTTGCCAATTGCCAATTTGCATTTTATGTCGTTGTTGTTTGTGTTAATCGTTCTGTGCTATTGCATTGCCTTGTTTTCTAGGTTATATATCTGAGTTCAGTAGATTTAAGATAGTTTAAGAGGAGAATGCAATATAAGAAAATGAGCTGGGAAGAAATGCATTGAGAAGCTATAAGAAAAAAGGTTTAGCCAAAGAGTATTGTACAATGAGAGATAATTATTTTGAAAGGGGAAATGAACAAATATAAGTAGGGAATAGTAACAACATGTTAAGGTAGGATTTTATTGGCAACAAATTATGAGGTGAGAAAAATATGGAAGTATAAGCACTGGTAGAAAATATAAATACAAAAAGCGTACTTAGATAGGACTTTTTTTGGGAATAGTGTTGAACTAAGGGAGATCTCCGAGAATAAGATGAAAGTTTTGATTACTAATGAATATTCCACAAGTACTGCAGTACTAAATGTTACACTGGGAACAGAACCTGTCCTTTCCTTTTGTGTTAGTCCGCTATGTGTTTTTGGGTACCCTTGTGTGTCTGTGTTCTTCCTGTCTCTGTGTGTTTACCTGATAAAATAAATGTGGTAGAATTTTTTTCCTAGTGCTAAGCTGCATTCACTATGATGAGGAATGCTGTTATCCTCAAATGTAACCTGTTTTTTTTACTTTGGAAAGATGTTCACACATTATTTATTCTATTCTATTTTCTTTTAATGTTCAAGAGTCAAATTAATGTTTCAAAGGATATTCTCATTTTTCATTTATTTACTTATGTCACAATTCCTGTAAAACTCATATATTTGTTTTGTTTAATTCTTTTTTTAAAGCCTGTATTACTACAATTGTTATCTGTATTATTATGTTCTTGATTGTAATAATGTTTTCTGTACTTTATGCTGTAAAATTGTAATTATATAGACACCAGTTCTTCAAGTTAATCAAATAGTGGGGATTCATTTTCCTGCACACAGTTGTGTTGGTCATACTATATGTATAAAATGTCAGAGGTTATATGACAATGTTAATGCTTGCACATGTGTTGATAATTCAGCAAGGCACTGGTTAACAGCGATGCTGGTTCTAAGGATACTGCAAAAACTTAGTGAGCGTGCAAGTGGTGGTTTATGGACTTGCTGTATTATCCACAAGACTCTTCAGTTGTGATTGTGCACCCCCACAGTCACAACAGATGGCTGCCGGCCATCTCTACAAGGACTACAGTGGGTCTGCACCTTTGGTGGCCTGTAACTACCATAATCTCTACAAGAAATACTGTGGGTCTGCTCTGTGGTGACCTACTGATTCTACCAATATTCTTCAAGACTTTGACTGACTCTGTTGTGTGTTTGCTCTGTTCTGGCCCATTACCAATCTTCATGTCAAGAGTCAGCACTGTATTTCCATTGGGAGGACAAGTCTACTTCTTCAAGACTGCATGGAGGTCCACTACTTACATGTGCATTTTCTTTTACTGCTCAGACTTTATGCATAAAACTGCCATAGACTACTCTTCTGCTGAATGATTAGGACTATCTTTAGGGACTGTGAGGGCTTGATTTATTGACCAACAGTATAATACTAATTGTGTGCATCTGATATTCTTAATATGAAATTTTTTTAACAAACTAGTCTTGGCCACTGCCCAAACTATTTTCTAAAATTTTTTGAGAGGAGCAGAGAGGCTATGTAAGCAGGCTCTTTATGTGTTTTTATGTTGGTAAGCAGACTCTTTATGTGTTTTTATGTTGGCAGCGCTAAGTAGCGCTCTGAATTAATAACTCTGACAGCACTGTGTGCACTCTGTAACTCTGTGGCTGGTTGTACTAGCAATTGGAGGTGAACAGCCATCAGTGATGGAAGTTCGGTTTGAGTAGTCAGCAGTGATGGAGTTTAGAGGTTAAGAATTAGCAGTGTTGGAGGTTTGTGTGTTTGACTTGGAGTCTGAATATTATTCATGACTATATAATTTTTGGAACTGGATGTCACAGACGTTTACACATTTTTTTGAACTGGATGTCACATTATTAAGGTAAAAAATACATTGTTTGCTTTGCAACAAAATCTTACCTTTGCTAACCTTATACCTATTAGTAGTTGGAGCCTACAGTAGTTAGAATCTTTTATTTACCTGGTTGTATTGGGGCTTGCTGAATTGCAGTAGTTCGGGTAATAAAGATTTTTGTGAGGTAAGTGACTTACGTAATGTATAGGTTATTGTCAGGATTTCTTCTTATACAGGGCCATTCCTTTGTATTAATTATTTGAAGTCAGGTTGTCATTTTTGAGCAGTCAGATTGCGTTGTCCTAGAATATTATGGGTCAGTTTTGAGATGATAACAATAAGTAAAGAGGAAGTAGGGTCAGTGCGTACAGTTTCACTCAGCAGTTTAAGCAGGTTCAGTTGAATTCAATTTCGCTCAACAGTGTAAGTAAAAATTTTAAATAAAGAAGTTTCACCTTCTCAGTGATTTCTATTTAATAAAAAATTATTTTATTAAGAAGTTTCAGCCATCCTCACAGAATATTATCTAAGCAGCATTTTGGTTGGGAGCCAGTTTAAAAAATGTTAACGTATGTAGCATCAATGTTTTGAATTTTCATTGTATTAAGCCTGTGATGAGTTTTTATTTTAGTGCTTGAAATTACACAATGGCGAGCAATAGGGAATAAGTAGATGTAGTTGTTAATAACCAAGACAGTAAGGTATATAAGATGAATGTAGGAAGGAAGAAATAATTGTAAGATTTCAGATATTCAGATGTCAGTAAAACTAGGAAAGAAACCATGAACGACACATTTACAATGGAGAATTGTGCTCCATCAGATCCCCGTCTACGAAAGGAAGAGGCCACAGTCAGAGAAGTAATATCTCGAACAATCAGAATTTGAAATATGGTAAGGGCATTCTCAATATTGCTGGAAGAATTAATTAAAAATAAGGAATATGTAAAAAAATAATTAGTGAAGAGATAGCAGCAAAACCAGGAAGCGACGGCAAGAAACAAGAGGAGCGATTACCGTAAAATGAGCAAAACGTCAGAAAAAAGTGGCGAGGAAGCAAGAAGGAGCGTCAAATTTCAATCGTGATAAGGAGAAATACTAAAGAACTAACATAGGTAAGGGATCCTACAGTAAAGAAGCATGAGGATCGTACCGCAAAGATCGAAGATATAGGCAAGAAATATGATGTAAAGGTATTGTGACAAGAGGCAAAAGTGACAACACTGAGGAAAATCTTAAACAATGTGGGAAAACTCATGGGAGTAGATGAATTAAAAAATAAAACAAATGCCGGGGAACTGAAAGAGTAACTGTTGCCATGGAAATGTAAGTAAAAATGTTAAGCTCAACTGAAACCGTACAAAACAACATCGAAGAAGATATAGTCGTTGTACACTAGTATGTACAAAAGCAGAACTAAATCAAGTAACAATACGATTGTTGCGGCACGGAATCCAGAAATTGACGTTATAACATGCATTCCGTTCGACAAATTTAATCCGGAATGTTGCATTTTTACGAAGCTTCAGAGGTATTACGAACGACAGGTGGTCCAAAGCACAAAATCCTTCTTTTGAAAACAGACTACAAAAGCGAAAGCAGTGAGATAGGGAGAGCATTTAAAAAAGAACAAAATGTACAAAGCATTAGACGTGTCTTCTAATTCATTGTACGTCATCTTGTCATTTATCAATCTGTCTCCCCAGTGAGCAGTCGTGTCACACGCAATTACACCAAATTTGCTTTGCTTTGAGAAACACTTACGCATTGTTGAATTTGGAATTTCTGAACTTAGTTCGCCACGTAGTCCCATCCACTGCGATGAAATGTCGTGCTGCGACGAATTTTTTTTGTGTCTAGTTTATTTTCAATTATCAACGCTATTGTAAGGTTTAAAATGTCTTCCAGGCCAAAGAACACAGTCCTAATCACGATACTGCACATGTAATACTACTCCCCTGCCACTATATTTAAAACATCATTTAGCAGTCACTAATTTAATGAAGGTCATCAGAAATTATCTAGTTTCAGGAGGAGGAGAAGATGCAGACAGATGAGTGTGCTTATTACCAATTCAAATTCCTGTGAACTCCCGATGTGAAAGTGTAAACTGTAAACAGAGGCAAGAGCAGTCGTTAGCAGCATACTGATTGTACATCCACGGCAAAATCAGACATTCTGAAAACGAAGCATGTCGTTGTAGGCGTGGCGATACGGCAACTGAGTAAGCACTTCATAAAAGATAGACAATTTTCAAGGCTATCCTCCGGCCAAGCTTAAGTGGCAGCACCAGACGCGTAACACAACAATGATGCCTTTTGCAGCCGGTTGCAGCGATTTCTGTGCTACTTGCAAAACCTGTGTCTCCTCTATTATCGTTAGCCACTGTATGCGGGGATATTATGCCTCTCCCTGCTGTAATCGGCCATTAGGGAGCGAGGAAGGGTGGAGGCGTACTGGAGCTCCCCACCAAACGATCGAGCAAAATGCTTCTGGAACGGCCAATTCCGATGGCCTGCGATGGTTTTGTTAGGAGAAAGCGAGGGCAACGGATTGTTAGCAGCTTGTCGGAGCTGGAGAGCTGAGATGGTACAGCAGGAGCTAGGAGGAGGCTGGGTGGTGGGACTGGCTCTGCGTACGTTAGTAGCCTAGCCCTCTCGTCCGTGTGCTTACAAGAGGGATGGCGGGGCCAAATTGTATTTGGCTGTTGTAACTGGAGGTGGAGGAGGAACAGTGTTTAGGCTGGTGACTCCAGGAGTGGTTTCATGGGTGGAGCCAGTAGCAGCAGCCGTGGGATTGTTTGTGAATGCAGCCACGGCTGTATATGGTCTCGTTGGGAGGTCATGAGAACATGACCAGCTGTGACATTAAACAGCTTACGCTCCCTACGACCTATAATGACCCCTGGGGTCCGTCCTCAACAACAGATGAATGAGCACTCATAGAAACAGGTGCCTTCACACAGGCAGAGCCATATCTGGACTGGATATGCTGCATGAGGCACAGACGGACTAGCAGGGTTTGATGCATATACCCGGCCGATCAGATACAATCAGCATCAGTTGTTGTTATAGCGCAGATGATGCCACACAAGAGTGTCCAGACTTTGGCTCGGATTTGATCCATACTTCGGTCCCATGTCCAATTTGTGTGTCGCTCTTTTGTTCGGTTTTAGGTAACCAAGAGAAGAACACGTTTGGCGACACCATATCTAGGGGTCTGCTTCAATTCGCGCGCAAAACAGCCTGATGAGCTAACTACAATTCTAATTGTCTTGGGAACGGCGCAACGTACCGAATTTTTCTCTTAACAACTACTTCTCGGCACAATCTACCCAGAAACACGCTCAAAAGTTTTCAGACCGTTTTGACTATCCTGTGAATAGTCATCACAGTCCATTACGTTGGCTACGAATCTCTGGCACTGAAAAAATTCTCGTTTTAAATTAGTCGATCGTAATTCTGTCGGTGCAAAGTCTACTTTCAAATTTTATCTAATATGATGGCTTCCTCGTTTCTGTTAAAAGTGTTACAGTGTTTACAAATCTCAATGGCCTCTCTTTAGGTATACACATATGTTTTCGATATCACACTTGTCTGACTGAGTTTTATTTCATGATCACCCATTTAGTAAGGGGTCTTTCTATGGCTGATTTATCTGTATGTCCCACGTGCCAATTCGTCGTATGTTCAACTGGACTTCTTTTCGTGGTTCCACTATATCAGGGCTTCCCAACCTGTGGTCCGCGGACCCCTTAGGGGTCCGCCGGCTCTTTCTAGGGGGTCCGCGGCCACCTTTCACCAAATCTTGTAAAATAATGAGTAAAATTATTGAATAAAAATGTGAAAATCAAATTCATAACTACTTTTTTTTCGTGTGAAAAACGTGTGTACTTTTACTTCAGGTCGTATCCCCAAGCAGCCTTTGCGATTCCTAAGTGAGAACGCATACACAGTTTAGTGCGGGAGAACGCGGCTTTTCTGATCGACTGTTTCGCAACAATACGGGGGTCGTTTGTGCCCCGGATCACGGCGCTAGATGTGCTGAAACCTTTTACGCATGCGCGGAGCGAGCTTTGTCGACCAGTCACAGTGCTCGCTGGCTCGTATGCGGCCCCAGGCATCATTAAATGTTGAACTTGCTTTGTCAGTGCACTACCTATTTCGTATGTCGATTTTTGAACGGTTTATTACTTCTAACATGGATCGGTGGATGAAGTCAGGATCATTGAAGAAGGATATAGTTTCTCTATCGCCTTCACAACAAGGGAAGTTTCCAGTTGAAATGAATGAGGAGGGAGGACGACCAAAGGAAGGCTTTTCATACATTTCAACATTTTTCTTCGGATTTCACGAAAAACCACACACACACACACACACACACACACACACACACACACACACGACTGTTACGAAATATGCATGCTCCTTACACAGCAGTAGCCAAGTAGTAGTGGAAGTGAACAGACCATAAGCGGCAGCTTGTCAACAGCGAACAGTTTGGACGTGACGTTGATTGCTCTTGGAGGAAGATAGCTCCATCGTGTGAAATTTCAATTACCAAGTAATTTTAATCACGCTATAGTGTGTTGAACAATGAGAGTAAATCCATTAGTGTCTGGATAAAGTGGGAATTCAAGTTGGATCGTTAATTTCAAGTTGTTTTCATTCATCTCTGAACCAAAAACTATTGATACTTCGGGGGGGGGGGGGGGGGGGGGGTCATTGGGAACATGGCACTTGCATTAAGAAATTTTCAGTTCCCATGGTTTTCGCTCTGAAATTTAAAATTACTGTGCTCCTGACTGACTAGGGGTCCGCCATGGATTTTCGACTGAAGGAGGGGGCCGCCAGCTGAAAAGGTTGGGAAGTCCTGCACTATATAGTAGTCCACAACTACACACAATTTCATACACGCCTAGTGTAACGAAAAGATGTCATATCTTCGGCTGTTTTTAAATATTCTTTTATCTTCCTGGTGGGTCTGAAAATACGATCTGTAATATTACTAATAAACGAAATAAAAGCTTACCGCTGGGCGGCCGTTGTTCCTCGTTGACTTCATTTTCTCCATAGGGCGAAGAGCTCGATGTATCTTCTTAAAGGTCGACCGTTGGTAATAATCTTCGTCTTGTAGACAAAACGGCTCATAAATTTTTATAGCCCTGCCCACCATGCCTTTTATAATTATTTTTCTGTGGGGTTGTGGTTACTATCTTCATGAAGGTAAGGCTTTTCTACACAAAGCCGTGTCCACTCGTCCGGTTACAGACATATCAGAAAATTAAATTGGCCAGTACTCTCCGTCTCACAATAAACTGCAGATGTTGGTTGATACGATGAAGATGTACTGAGAAGGCATGCAACACATTTGTACCATATGTCCATGCTACGAAAGTATCATCGGCATAGCTATACCACATAGGCTGTATGGATTACTCAAAGTGTACAAACCACAGATTCCGTTGAGGCCTAGTATGAGTGCTATAGGGTCTCCCACCTACGAATTAGCTAGACATCTATCCTCATGGTGGCTACCTAATGTTGGTGAAACTGATAGCTATATCAAAAATTCAGCTCATTTCATTGAGGAATTAATATAAATGAAAGTGGACCCAAGCAATATTCTTGTCAGTTTTGAAGTTGTGTCGTTATTTTCCATGAATCCAATGAACGAAGCTATCTCATGCATAGCGCATATTTTTTCAACTGATGTAATGGCATTAGTCAGACACAACATGAATTTTTATGCAGAGATTGAAAGACTGACTATGGGCAGTTCTCTTAGTCTAGCTGGGGCCAACTTGTTTATGGAGGCTCTTGAACAGTGGGTGCTACAGATTGTCATCAAAATACTACATAGGTCATACCACTATGCTGATGACACTTTCGTAGTATAGACACATAGTGCAAATGAATTGTTTACCTTTTCGGTACATGTTAGTACCATCAACCGAAAGATCCAATTAAGTATGGAGACGAAGAGTTCTGAGCAATTTAATTTTCTGGGTGTATCTGTAATGAGACGAGCTGTATAGAAGAGCCATGCATTGATTGCTACCTTCATAAAGATTATAATCACCATCCCACACAAAAAAGAAGTGTTACAAAAACCTTGGTCGACAGGACTCTCAAAATTTCTGAACTGTTTCATCTACAAGACGAGGTTAACCACTCACAGTGGACCTTTAAGAAGAATAGTTATTCTAACACGGAAAAAATCAGGATCAAAGAGGAGCAACGGCCGCCCAATGGGAAGGGTTATTTTCGTTTATTAGTAAGATTACAGATCGTTTTGGGAAAATGTTGGACAAGTATGGGGTTGAAATTATTTACTGACCCACCAGGAAGATAAAAGAACAGTAAAAGATATCGCATATCTTTTGGCTACACCGCTTGTATATACAATTCCTTGTAGTTCTGGACCAGTATATATTGTTACCACAGAAACAATTTTGATGAATATAAGACGAACTGCCGTCTAGAGCGTACGGATCAATCGGCCATATCTGTGTAGAGGTACCTAAAGTGTAATCAGAAAATAAAATTCAATGCGACGTCGTATCCTAAACGTCACATTATCATACACGCATGTGTAGAGAGGCTATTGAAATTCATAAACAACTTAATTGTTTTAACAAAAAAGAGAAATGTGTCAAATTAGATAAAGTATGGATGTCGGCTTTGCACCGGCATAATGACGATAGATTGCTATCAATCGACAATGTTGACACTAACAGAGATAGGCGTCACGAAATGGGCCATGGCGCCCTCTATATGGCTTATGTATTTGGTCTCCCTCGAGTTCTGATTTCTGTTCGTCGCTTCACTTCAGAGGATGTCTCCCACTGCCGGAGACGAAACATTAATGGGAAGGTCTCCCACTGCCGGAGACGAAACATCAGTGCGAATTTTTACATATTAACTACGGCCTCCCAGCCCAGAAGTGTCAAGTAAGCATAATACCAGCCTTGAAAGCCTACAATGTATGCTCAACTTCCACAGTTCCCGTGCTGTTTGGCCAATTGAAGACGTGCAGCTTTATGAGTCGCTGAGAGCAGTGACCTTTTTTGAGGTGGCCGATT
This sequence comes from Schistocerca americana, assembly GCF_021461395.2. Taxonomy (NCBI): domain Eukaryota; kingdom Metazoa; phylum Arthropoda; class Insecta; order Orthoptera; family Acrididae; genus Schistocerca; species Schistocerca americana. The sequence continues at coordinate 213,556,862 of NC_060122.1, read as the reverse complement.
ACAAATGATCATTGCAAGAAGTTTCCTTCTCACTGACTGACTGCTTGAAATGGACTTTCATTCACTGTAATAACAGTTGCCCTTGGGTTTAAAACGAATGGTCACCGAGATAATGCGAAACACGTCTACCACTCCATGTCGATTAACATTGTTCTTAAGCCATGTTAATTATGTTGAAATGTTAATTCAGCTCATTTGTTGACGGAGTAATTTTCTCTCAAAAGCGGTCATACGTACCATGAAATCTTCCCTCCTGGTTAAGTCTTATCTTCTCTGACTGATCGCTTGATTAATCAAACCTCTAAAAGGTTTTGTCGTTATTTTCTTAAATAGTTTAATAAAGGCGAAGGGGGAGCTTCCGATATCATTCTCCTTCCTTCGCAGATCCATGTTCGTGCTCAGTTTGTAACTGTTGCCGGTAATCATGATCTTCCTTCTTTCTTTGACTGCTGTTCTCTTCAATCCTCCGATTGCGAAAACATTCTGTGGGCGCCAACCTAGATAAGGAGAAATTATCATCACGATAAAATAAGAGGAATCAGGACTCGCACAGAAAAATTTAAATTCTCGTTTTTCCCACCCGCTGTTCGAGAGTGGAACGGTAGAGAGATGATTCCTTGACCCATCTGAGAGGCACGTTATTGTGAATAGCAGAGTAATCACGCAGATGTAGATATAGACATCCTCGATTTCCTCTGCATAACGTGCAGTGCGCCTACTACTTCATTTTTGATGAATTGTTAAAGGCTTTTATCTCACAACTTAGTTATTTTGCGGGCCTCCATAGTAATCTTCTTTTACGAAATGTGTTATCTTTGAATACTGTCATTTTTTTCTCGTACGCTTTTGCGTACTCAAACTGGTTATTCGGTTTACGTGTGATTCATATGACTACTACAACAGCCGATTGTATAGGTATCAATGGCTTTAAAATGAATAACGGGTCACGGTTTACCGATTGTACGTGTTTTTTTAAACTTTCGTAATATAAGTTATCCACTTGCGGCGTATCTGAATGTAATGGAAGCCCACGGCACTTACTGATCATGCCCATATGCACGTATTGTAATTGGAAACACCAGCGAAACCAATATCCCCGCACTGAACTTCGTCATTTTGGCAAAAATTGTAAAACCTTATAGTGACACTCTCCACAGTACAACCAGCAACATATAGCAAAGAATACTTTAAGCGTTACCAAATCCGGAAATGGCAGAGGCTCAAACCCAATACAAAATGTACACCACCACCCACAATTCTCATTAATTTTGTTACATATGGAGACTATGACATTACGCTATATGGTAATCAGGCTTCCTAAGCAAAGAAATATGTCATAATCGCACTGGGCATGCCTTGTTAGATGGAGGAAGCTGTATAATTTACTGCCTTGGCTGTAATTGTTTCGTATTGTAAGAGATGTGTTTAGTCACAGCTTGTTTCATAGTCGCAAAATCTTGTACATGGCTGCACGTTCAGAGACCGTGAGTAGTTACAATTGAAAAAAAAATCTGCCCTCGGCCACTATTTTTAATAAATTAACCTGGTTTCGACACTGCTAGGAGTGTCTTCCTCAGAATTGAAATCAAAGAATGGTCTATATTCTATAACATGGTCACAGAATTATGACTAAAAACGTATAACTGAATATAAGTACGGAATCGTCGTGAAAGACTGGCAGTACTTATTTGTCATTTATAAAATAATAAATATGCCAAAAGGGCATTAGTTACAAAGAAATTTAAGATAAAGAAAATGTGATGGCGAGCCACTAAGGGCTGCTCGTTACTTGGTACTAGCCCCCAAAATTCGTCTTTTGCCGACCATCTTCTAATTACAGGACATTCACCTAAAGCCATCTGTGATAGCAACATTTTGCACACCTAAAAGAAAGGGCGTAGACCAGATATTCTAGAAGAATTAGAGATTTTCAAGCATCTTGCTCGGACAGATAGCCTCATCCTTAACGAATAGCTACAGCTACGTAACAAAAATTTTTTCAACGGTATAAAGCCGTTACTCGATATCTGACTTCGGGTCTCCTTGCGCAGATTGCCGAAATGTTCTTTTCCTTCTAAGGTAATCCTATGTTTTTCAATCATCAAATGTTTCTTGGGTGAATTTCACGTCAATATTGCTTTCTACAAGTTGTCATTCAGTCCTATCTACATTTTCATAATGATGTTTTCATGTTTTATCTTACTGTTATAAGCTTTGATCTAGAAAAGAGGTTATGTTTTATGCTGCTATCAACCAAACATTGCTCTCCATTATGTACCAAATACTGTTCATTTATAATCATTTGTGCCTATATTTCAATGTGAAGTAGTCTAATTGTACCTACGGCTACTAGATGGCGCGCTCGTTGTAGTGCCATGTTCACCTGGCCGCATTTGTTAACGCGGGCACCTCTGTCCGTTTTGCAACCTGCACCACGCAAGTAACGAGCAGCCCTTAGTAGCTCGCCATCACAATTTCTTCATCTTAAATTTCTTTGTGACTAATGCCCTTTTGGCATATTTATTATTTTATAAATGACAAATAAATACTTCCAGTCTTTCACGACGATTCCGTACTTATATTCTATCATACGTTTTTAGTCATAATTCTGTGACCATGATATAGAATATAGATCATTCTTTGATTTAAATTCTGAGGAACACACTCCTAGCAGTGTCGAAACCTGGTTAATTTGTTAAAAATAGTAACTGAGGGCTGATTTTATTTCAATTATTCTTTCATAATATTATGCTTACATGTATTGTACACCACACCCCTTTCCTCTCTGTCCTATGAACTATCATCCTTCTCTATTTGTTCTATAGCTTGATAATTTTGTTATGAAGTGTGCACTGCATAATTATTATTAAAGGCCTTGGCTCAGTAATAACACCGATCGCAACTACACGAGCAGAATACTCGTCATTGATTGAAATGTACAAAAATACGCAGTAGAGCAAAAGTTCCCGTAGACTAGAGCTGTTACAAGCTGTGCTGCCCCTGTTAAGCCAGCGCCTCCCTGGGGCCGCTACGCGGGCAGCGTCGTCCCCTGGCGTGTCGCGGGGACGTCGCGCTGCAGGGGCGGCCGTGACACAGAGCGATGACTGCCGCCGTCCCTCATGCATAACTCATCTGCACTGCCTCTACCCGCCTACACTCTCTTCTGTCTGTGCTCGGAAAATTCTACAACGTGAGAGAAAAAACGTCATGAAAATAGGAAACATGCGTCGTTCCACTACGTACACAGTACAGTTCAAAATGAATCCAGAGCTCACAAACCGTTTAAACTACTTAATACACAGTGATATACCGATATAAATTTCACAGACTCTAAAAGGCAGTTCAAGATTTTGATCCTTGTGCAACCGCTATTAATTGCTAGCCTGCACATAAGTGGTGATGCATAGTGAAAAGTTTCGTGTTGTAAATGAAAGTTCAACAATTGTCGCTCTGTCATTAGAGTGCAGAGAAGATTCTGTCAGTGGTACAATCAAACAACTGCAAAAGCCAACAAAACTGGCAGATGGCATCGGCAGTTCGAAGAAACAGGATTCTACAGAGAACTTTCTCATTTCTTATCTCATCAGTCTACTTAATTTTCTGTACCCTTCAGTAGCACCACATCTATCACATCTATAATTCTTAGATGACTTTTCTTACGGTTTTCCCTTAGTTCATGGTTCACTTCCATATCATGCTATCCTCCAAACGCACATTCTCAGAAATTTCATCTTCAGATTAACGTCTCTGACAGTAGTAGTACTCATGTTGAGGATGTTAGTTTGCTATTTCTGTTATCCCTGCTTTGTCCGTCATTTGTCTGTAGCTCATTTCATTGGTGTTCCTCCTTAGTACGTTCATCTTTGGTTTACTCTTAGTCCAGTGTCCTCTCCGCAGTTCGTTATGTCGCTTAATTCTTCCACACTTTTGCAGAGTAAACCGTGTTATCTTCGACATAGTAACATCGTTATTGATGTTCTTTCGTCCTGAATATTATTCAAACTTCTGAATTATCCATTTATTTCTTCCATAGCTTCTTAGATGTATAGTTTGATCAGCAACCCAAGCACTTAACTCTTGGTGTTCCATTCTCATTCTTCGCTCTTGGTTTTGTACGCACTGAACATTACCCTTTGTTTCGTAGAGTTCATACCTGTAATTCTGAGGACTTTAAACGTCTTGCACGTCTTTACACTGTGGAATGCTTTCTCTAGAATTATAAAAGCTACAGTAGAGTCATTATTAAACATACTGACTCTTCCGTGAAGAGTGCCAGGGAACATATTCCCTGGCAGTAAATTCATCCTGTAGTGTAACCCCATACAGTGATGCACACATGTTATATCTGACACATTCTGTTTCTGTTATCTCTTCTCCACATAAGCTCTTTCTTTATGTGATTGTGTACTAAATATTTATTCTGATCCTACTATTCTTAATTACATTTGAATTTATTGTAAAATAAATCTTATGAAAATTGTTATGAAATTAAATCTTAACAAAGTAGGTAATGCGATTCTGTACTAGCTGATCTTATCCTTTCAGGCTTGGCGCTGACTGGGAGAGCATCGTTTCCATTTATCCAGTGAGTTTCAATCGACTGTAATGACACGAAGCAGAGAAAATCCAAATACGAATGTCAAATCGCTTCATATGGGAAAACAGTGAAGCAATCGACCATATTGAATCTCACTATGTGGTAATGGAACGCCACATGGTGGGAATGCTACGAGCTGGAAACCACCTAGTACTCGTATTGAAATTTATTCATCTTTGCCTTTAGTTTTCTAAAGGGATATCAGATTTATTTCTACTTGCTTCTCATTTTTGAAAAGCAAATTTCTTATAAACTTAGAATAGTAATTACCGTTAAAGAGTTCTGTATTTCCATCTGACTTTTTCCTTTTTTAACGCTTTTTAACAAGAATTTTTTTCCGAGTTGTAATTGCGATACTTTGTTTAATGTGTTGTTGTCACTATACCGCTTTATGTCACGAAATTTTGATGTGCCAGTTAAGTCTTTGTTCGTTTATATGTATTTAAGACAGAACTTTGAGAACCACAAATTGCAGTAACTTCTAAAATCTTTTAGTAAAATGTTAAGATTCTCGTTGTCGGCTGTTATGATGACAGGTGGTCAATGCTAAATAGAAACATGTACTGCAGGTTTGGCAGCGAAGTCGATAAGGGGCTGGCTGCATAGTCTGTATCTGCAACGACTGAAGTAATCAGTAGTCTTTGGTAAAAGATAATATATTGTACTTGACTTGTGTTACAGGCTTCTTCATATGCTGCATTCATATAAATCCAAAGAGATATCTAGAGAGGCATTATTTATGCCATACTTGACTAAGCGCCTTGTTAGAGGTTGCTTCCTATCAGCTGAAGGCTACGCTACATTCCTAGTTGACGTCCCGAGCAAGAGTGGACGAGAGCTCGCTAGATATTTGTCACAATCCGCGGAGGGGCGCTAGCGGCGCTAGTCGCGACTCGCGGATCGAGCGATATCTATTACGGACCGCGGTCGATATCTGCAACCTCTAACAAGTGTGGTATCTAACGTTGACACCACATAAAAGGAGTGTCGTTACATCACGAAAAATTTGTGTAGAAACTTGGAAACATTTTTACCAGGATTCTGGAAGGCTTGATGTCTTCATCTGTTTGGTTTACCAAATTATGTAAGAAACCGCAGTGAACCGTCGAAGTAGCAATAATAATTTTGTTTATTATATCATCCACTAAGCTACACAATACCATCCACTGCGACAGTCACATGACTGTTCAGTCTAGTTCAACACATCTTGTGAAGTAGTGTAGGGCTCGACTTCATTCATCTAACGTCGTAAGGTGAACTTAGTTCGGTGTATGAACTTCAGCCCTGCACTGATTTAATGATATGTGTTTAACTAGAATGAACAGTCACGTGGCTGTAGTAATGGATGGTACTGCATAGCGTAGTGGATGACACGATAGTGAGCTTAGGCTCAAAAGTAGTCATCAAGTAATAAAGAAAATTAATATTGCAACATAGACGGTTCTCTATAATTTTTTGCAGAATCTGGAAACTTTTTCAATAATTGTAGCAGTACACCATAGCTTAACTACATTTTCTTTTTAGGTATGGCATGATTAAAGCATAAAACAAATAATTTTCCTTTTGGGACAGGTGACTGATTTAAGATGTAACAGATTTATAGGTGGTTGCTAAGGGTGAGTTGTGCTAGTCCCTGCCTCAATAGTAAGTAGTGACACTATAGCTCAGATGAGAAAAATATGCGATTGAAGCTACACATAGAAGTCAGTCAAAATACCAGTATTGAAATTCTTCAAAAATAGCCACATAATTGTGTGTGGAGTTGTTTGCAGCTATGATAGCCGTGAAAGCAACGAATGTAATTTTTGTGGCCACAGAGGGCGAAATGAAACCTTGTAATTTTAACAAAATTTTGTTCTGACATAGGATTCTGGAAGTTATTGCATTGACATTTAGTGTGGCGTGTTACGGAACGATGTGTCTGTGTAGTTGCTATCCAGTTGCACTTCAACATTAATTTCGTAGTACAAGTATTTTGTTCCATTGAAATGCATGTTGATTCGCTCTATGTAAGCAACGTTAGGCAATAAATATTTATTAAGTGTCTGACTTTAACTTAATCCCACCACCGTTAAATACTGACTGATGTTTGTACATCGAGGACGTGTAGTGCAAGGCCCGTACCGTGTTTACTAAAGCAACTTAAAAGGTACTTTGAGTAGACATCAGAAATGAATCCCGTATGCTCGTTTTAAATTCGAGAGCGAGGCCTGTGACGTCATATCCGAACTCACTCTATCTGTGTGCCAGTACACTCGACTGGTGGCTCTCCACCACAGCCCATTCGTCTGAGACTGTTGTCGTATTCAAGTGGTAAGACTCTCTCAGAAGAGAGAGCGAGTTCACGAGTCTGCAGGAATAACGGTGGTCTCACACCTATCCCGCCACATACGTAACCATTTTGAAGAAAATTTCCGCCGTTAAACTGTAAATTATTTTTCGTTTATTTCATACAATCATGATTTCGGCTTTATAGCAATTCTCAGGTGCTAGTTAAAACGTCACAAAAAGTGTCCGACCAGCCAAAATAACAGAAGCGAGTTACGTTGACCAGCCATAATATTATCACCACCGACCAACTATCGATATAAAACTGCCCATGCGATAGCAACGTCACCTGACGAGGAATGACTGCTAATCACACACACGCACGGTGCATGTAGGAACAGTGAGAATATTGTCCGTGTGTAGAATGGGGAAGGAGCGCGGTCTATCTGAGTTTGTCCAATTATGATGGCCCGGAAAGCGAAGGCGAAACCACGTCTATAAGTCGTGGGGTTGGGCGGTCACCCCTCGTTACAGATGTCGGACGTCGTAGGCTAGGCAGACTGGTAAATCAGGACAGCCGGCGAACTGTGGCGTAACTAAAAATGTTCAAATGTTTGTGAAATCTTATGGGACTTAACTGCTAAGGTCATCAGTCCCTAAGCTTACACGCTAATTAATCTAAATTATCCTAAGGACAGTCACACCCATGCCCGAGGGAGGACTCGAACCTTCGCCGGGACCAGCCGCACAGTCTATGACTGCAGCGCCCAAGACCGCTCGGCTAGTCCCGCGCGACGGCGTAACTAAAGTCAGACTTTATTGCTGGGCAGATTAGTGTGTCTGAACACACAGTGCACCGAACGCTCCTAAAGATCGGCCCCCTCGGCCTCCACCTATGCATGTGCCTATGTTACCACTATGCATCGCCAACTAAGATTTAAATGCGAACGTGGACGTTGGCGCAGTGGAAGAGCGCAGCATCATCTGATTAATACCGATACCTTCTTCATCATGCCGATGGGAGCCCTCGAAATTGTCATCTTCCAGGGAAATAGTTCCTTCCGTACTGCGTAACAGAGACAAACTGGCGACTACTCCATTACGCTCTGGGGAACATTCGTATGGGCAGCTATGAGTCTAGTGGAACTCGTGCAAGGCACCATTACGGCCAAAGACTATCGTACACTGGATGCAGACCACGTACACTCCTTAATGACGACCATATTTCCAGACGGCAGTGACTGTTTCAGCAAGATAATGCGCCATGTCACAAAGGCCAGGAGTGTGATGGAATGGTTCGAGGAACAGTGTGGCGATTTCCAGTTGATGTTCTCGACTCACAATCTCAACCCGATCTAACACATCTTGGATGTTGTTGAACATGACGTCAGAGCTCACCACCCACTTCCACAGAATTTACAGGAATTAGGTGACGTGTGTGCAGATGTGGTGCCAACTCACTCCAGCGACCTACCAAGGCGTCATTGCTTCATGTCACAAAGCGTCTCCGTTGTTATCTGGGGCAAACATGGACATACTGACTATTAGGTAGGTGGTTTTAATGTTCTAGCTGATCAGTGTATATACCAATATGTCGACTGATCTTTTAGCATTGAATATTGATCTGTTTATACATATATTTATATACACTTAAATAACATTATTTTGAAAGACTGCTGTAAATTTATTTTAATGTTTATCATCGATTGGGAAAATGGTTCAAATGGCTATGAGCACTATGAGACTTAACATCTGAGGTCATCAGTCCCCTAGAACTTAGAACTACTTAAACCTAACTAACCTAAGGACATCACACACATCCATGCCCGAGGCAGGATTAGAACCTGCGACCGTAGCGGTAGCGCGGTTCCAGACTGAAGCGCCTAGAACCGCTCAGTCACAAAGGCCGGCGATTGAGAAAATGTCCACTAATTTCGTTGATATACACACACCTTCAAGGTGTTACCGAGTATGTAACGACACTACCCGAAAAGATGGCATGGTGATGAAGTGCAAACTCCAAATGGTGAGTAGCCCATACATATTATAAAAATGTGTGTGTGTGTGTGTGTGTGTGTGTGTGTGTGTGTGTGTGTGTGTGTGTGTGTATTCCTCCTAAACCACTGTACCGATTCCAACCAAACTTGGCAGATATTCGTTACTGTCAGACAACAACTGCTGTCGGCATAAGAACTACCTACCTGTTATAGTTTCTTCTTTTCTTCTGTAGTGGTCAATCCAAGGATTGGTTTGCATCAGCTACAATGGCAGCTTGTCTTCATTCTGTGCGTCTTTCAGCTTTTCTCTTCATTTCTTTATAGGTGTTACATCCCACATCTTTCACGATTTGATCCATGTACCTCAGTCGTGGTCTTCCTCTTGGTCTTTTTCCCTCGACATATCCCTCTATGATTGTGTTCAGGAGTCCTTTATGTCTTAATAGATGTCCTGTAAATTGCACTCTTCTTTTAACAATGAAACTCTAGAAGCTTCTCTTCTCACCTGCTCTTTCCAGAACCACTTCGTTTGTGACCTTGTCGATCCATTTTATTTTGAGCATGCGTCTATAGCACCTTATTTCAAAAGTATTTAACTTCTGCTGTTCCTCTGTCCCGAGAGTCCATGTTTCACACTCATAGCATGCCACACTCCACACACATGATTTCAAAAATCTTTTCCTGGTTTCAAGGCTGATGCTCTTAGATGTTAATATGTTTTTCTTCTTGTTACAAGCAGCCTTTGCTTGAGCTATTCTGCCTTGCTCCTTCCATCCCTGGTAATATTACTGCCCAGATAAGTAAATTTATCAACTTGTTCAAGCAGTTCATTGCCTACATGAACTTGGACTTTCACTTGATCTTCTTTGTCGCATGCCATTACTTTTGTTTTTGCTTTATTAATTCTCTTATTATATTCTTCACCCATAAATTTATCCATTCTACTCAGTAGGACTACAAGAACTTCCTCACTTTCAGCCAGGACAGCTATATCATCGGCATATCTTATCATATCTATTCGTTGGCCATGAATTACTACACCTGTCTGTGAATTTTCCCTTACTTTTTTCAGCGTCTCTTCAATGTATACGTTAAAGATACCAGGGGATAGTGCGCAACCTTGTCGGACACCTTTCCGTATCTGCACCTCTTCTTGTTTTGTCCGTCCACGGATAACTGCTGTCTCGTTTTTGTACAGGTTCCATATCATTTTTCTATCTTTATGGTCTATTCCTACTTTTTTGAGTACCTCAAACATCTTATCCCATTTCACATTATCAAAGGCTTTCTCTACATCTACGAAAGCTATGTATGTTTTCAGGTTCTTATCTAGTCGTTTCTCTATTATTAGTTTTAGAGAAAATATTGCTTCTCTGGTTCCTCTATCTTTCCGGAATCCAAACTGGTCTTCGGAGAGTGTAGCTTCGACTTTTTGTTCTATGCGTTTTAGGATAATTGAGGTTAATATTTTAGAGGCGTGAGAAACTAGGCTGAGTGTCCTATAATTTTCACATCTTGTAGCATTTGCCTTCTTTGGAATGGGGATCATAATGTTTTTCTCAAAGTCTGTAGGAATTTTACCCTGCTCGTACATGTTGAAAACAAGATTATACAACTCCTGATTCAGTTTTGCTCCTCCAGATTTCAGAAGTTCGGCTGGGATATTGTCTATACCAGGCGATTTGTTGTTTTTCAATTTTTTCAGAGCTAGTTCAAACTCTACTTTTAATATAGGTTCACCTATGTTGTGTGCATCTACTTCTGTTTCTTCTTCCATGATGTTTTCAGACAGGTCTGGTCCGCTGTACAGTTTTCCTATATATTGTTTCCATCTTCTTGCAACTTCATCATCGTCACCCAACATATTGCCATTTTCATCCATCACAGCCCTACACTTGTTTCTTCTGTCTCCAAAGCAATGTCTCACACATTTATAGGCCTTGTCGATATTTCCCTTGCTCATGTTGTCCTCAACTGAAATACAGAGATCATCAAGGTATTTTTCTCTTGCTTGTTTTGCCTCTCTGTTGATTCTGTTTTTCAGACTCTTGTATTTCTCTTGGTCTTCCTTCTTCACAGAATTTTTTAATTTCCTTCTTTCTTCCATCATATTTAGTAAGTCATTAGTGATCCATTCCTTCCTTTTCTCTGTCCTTTCTTTTCCTATTACTTCTTCTGCTGCTTCTAAAATACCAGTTTTTATTTTTTCCCAGCTGCTTTGGATGTCATTGCAGCCCTGTGTACTTGTTTTCTTGTCTGTTTCTAGTTGATAGTGCTTCAGTGTAAATTACAGAAATTAATGATAAGCTACACAACTCGCTGTTAAAGTTATGACATCATAAAAGATGAGATGTCTCAAAAACTGCCGCATCATTCATGACATTTAAATTTATAACTTCAGTTCTACCAACTTCATCCACAATAAATTCCGCAGACAGTATCCACATGCACCGCTAAATGCACCTACAAAATTATATAGTGGTATTAGATATAGTTCACGAGATATGATGTCATAAACATTCAGCATGCACGGAAAAATGCCACATCATGCAGGAAGTTTTAATACATTTATTCTTTACTACTAAGACACTCTTCCAGTCGAGTCAATTTAGTCAGCTATTTACATAGTAAAATAAATTACAGAAATTAATGATAAGCTACACAACTCGCTGTTAGCCGATAAACGCAAGTTGCCGTGACCACATGAACACAAATATGAGCGCTTTTTTGCCGCAGGTATATAACAGTGAAGTTACTCTGTGCCCAGTGCCCAGTTTTCGTTTGACACAGCTCACATGTTTTCCATGGTGAATCTGGAACAAATAGGAATGCAGCCATTTTTGTTTTCATTGGACGAAATTTCCATATTTTTCCCCCGTTTTGCAAGTTACAGTGTGAAACTTATTCAAGATACCTCTATACCTCTAATGAAACACATATGCAATTGTGTACTTTGCGTGAGTTAATTTCCATTTTACAATCTCCACAGCTTCACGAAGCACAGTTTCGTTAAAGCCCATCTGATCACGACAATCGCTCGTCTCGCCTTTTCAGTGCTGGATTACAGCAGTAAGATCTTGTACTCGTCTTCCATTCTAATAATAAGTCGCGATTACCCTTGCAGTCCTGCATACTTCATTAAGAGAAAACGAATTGACGAGTATGAAGCGATGGCAGCGCCACAGTTTTCAGGGTCGTCATACTAGCGCAAATACAGCGGGACGATGGAAGCCCGATAGCACTGATGTAACAGTCTTCCTGGATTTGTGAGGTATGGAACCAGAACATTAGACTCGTATTCACTCCGCTTCTGATCTCTAACGTTTGTTCGCTTTATATAATTAAGCGTTCGAATTAAGCTTAAGCCCTAGGCCGTTATATCCTGACCGAGCTTTACACAGCGAGAACGGGTAGTCCAAAGGTCACGTCATGTTTCCTAACGCAACTTTGCAAACAGTGACGCTGTAACAGCACCGTGTAATGTTCCTTTGGGATCGGCGTGGGCGGAAATACCCAAGCACGATATACTACCGAAAATTAACGTGTCGCGTTTTCAGGCACAAGTTAATCTCTCTAGCCCTTTGTAGACGACTGTCGTCACATCTATCAAATTAATGAGGCCAAGGTATTCATGTCTACATGATAGCTGTTCACAACAACGAAAAACAAATTCGCAATTCGCACATGTAAGTTCCTTTTGGTGATGATTCCCATGGTACAACTAAGTTAGACAGGTTATTCAAGAAGAGTTCTAAAGATCTACGCCACCTTTGCCAAGTTTGTGGTTGCTTCTGTCAGAGAAGCTGTCATATCCCAAAGTCATTTGTTTGTCATGTACTTGTTATCAAACAGCGTTTTGTTTACTACCAAATTAGATAAGAGACATTGCAAATAATTATTTCCAAGAAGGTGTTTCCATTTTGGGCTTTCTTTCGTATAATGAACTCATTTGACGGGTTGACTTGCGTTTCTCCTTGTTCCTCGTTACCGTGTTGTTGTTACATAATGACTGAACATACAGACAGCGTATTTTCGATCGCAGGTGTATCATCCCCGTGAGACTCCTTGATCGCTAATACAAGAGCCGTGTAGAGCATTTACGCTGCTGTGTATACCACTACAATCAACGAATTAAATGAAATGTACTGAAATGATTTTTTTTTCTTGTGATGGGACCTGCCGCCATATGATGCCACTGTTCAAAATGGTTCAAATGGCTCTGAGCACTATGGGACTTAACACCTGAGGTCATCAGTCCCCTAGAACTTAGAACTACTTAAACCTAACTAATCTAAGAATATCACACACATCCATGCCCGAGGCAGGATTCGAACCTGCGACCGTAGCGGCCGCGCGGTTCCAGACAAGCGTCTAGAACCGTTTGGCCACACCGCCCGGCGATACCACTGTTCCACTGTTAACAAAATACAGCACACAGATGTTCTCTTGAGGTCCAGACATATTTCAACACTTGTTTTATTGCGCGTGTCAACCGGTTTTAGATTTAGAAAAGTTTTATTAAACTAATCTGACAAATTATGTGCGCTGTTGTTCGGTAGTAACACTTTTCCTTACTGTAATACTTACTGAGCACAATTACCCGTAATTAACTGAAATACACTCTTTGTTGATTAGCAGATATTTTTGAACTTTTATCTCCTCCTCTTTGTACTGATTTTTTAGTGAAAGGATGTGGTAAAAAGTTGTTGCATATTTTGTATGAACAATTAAGTTACTTATTTATGGCCACAATAGTCAACCTGTCTCGAAGAAAATTTACATTTAAATTAATTACGGAACCGCGCGACCGCTACGGTTGCAGGTTCGAATCCTACCTCGGGCATGGATGTGTGAGATGTCCTTAGGTTAGTTAGGTTTAATTAGTTCTAGGGAACTGATGACCTCAGATGTTAAGTCCCATAGTGCTCAGAACCATTTGAACCAAATAAACTACGCTGAAGACCAGCATCTTTTATAATGGATACCCCACTGGGGTATCTTTCGAGTGGCTATTCCAGCAACCTTTTGAAAATATCTCTGTTGATCCACTGTGGAGATGGGAAAGCGGCTGGTCAGATATTTACCAAAGAAAAATCGCCAAACAGATATTTTCAGAAATTATTTTATTTAGACGACCAGTTTCCGCTTAGGTGCCTGAAGATGGCATTAATGAGATGCCGAAACTGGCCGTCGAAATAAAATAACTTCTAAAAACGTACGGCTGTTTGGGGGTTTTGCTTTGGTAAAAACTGTGAAAATATTGTGTGGGCGGTAGTCATTACGAAAGTTAATCTATTGAACCAACATGGCTCGAATGGAATGTAAGAGTTGATGATAGGTAGCAAAATCTATCTCTGAAAACTACTTACAGCCTACAATTCTAAATAAAATTGGTTTAGGTGCGGACTAAGATAAGAATTGATAGTAGGCTACATTTGCATCATGGTTTCGGAAACTTCGCATGGTAGCAACGAGTGGTGTGATTTTTGCACCCAAAACAGTGTCTTGGTGAAAACTGATTTATTGAATGTCGGAGTAAGCATGTTGCTAAGAAGATTGTTGCGATAATTACAGTGAGTCCATGGAATTCTTTGGCGACGAAAAATTTTGATCCATAAAGTGCATCAGCGATAGTGAAGGGTGCTTCTCAATATTCATATGCTTGAAGTAAAGTGAAATATAGTCTCACAAGGCAAAATCCCTCCACCACTCGTACATAGCTGTTATCGGGTCAACTATGTTTAATGTCTTTAAGCATTTGCTACAGTTCATTTTAACGTACGAAGGAAAACTTTGCCCTGAGAAAAATAAAAGGAAACTTCGCGTTACAGAAGGTTCCGTGGGCTTTCTCCTGCTGGCAGCCGATGATGTTGAGCCGGCTATTTTGCATAGGTTGTGCTTTGTTTCATTGTCATCTACATTCATTTCCCTTACATCACTTTTTGGCTCAAGTAATTCTTGTCCCCCTCTGGACTGACCGCCATTTTTAAAATATTTTCTGTGGACCGACGCGTGAGAAACACCTTAAATTGTGCCTACTGCCGACACCTGTGATGCGTAGACTCGTATATGTGGCTAAAAGCCAACGCGATAGCCAATTAGACGTGGTGGGGTTATGATGCCATTCTGTACAGCCCCTTGATAAAAATGGTATCACACTTGTGATGAATAATATTTTGAATAATCAGCCCCAGTTGCGCAAATTTTCTGGTCTTTACCAGGTTTCGGATAAATTAGTATAGCCTTCTTCATAAGCATAAAAGTACTATAACATCCCAGAGTAAGGCACAGTCAACATTGAAATTAAAACCTATAGTACCGTGGTACGATGTCGAATTAAAACTACTTAACTGCCAGCCGGGGTGGCCGAGCGGTTCTAGGCGCTACAGTCTGGAACCGCGCGACCGCTACGGTCGCAAGTTCGAATCCTGCCTCGGGCATGGATGTGTGTGATTTCCTGAGGTTAGTTAGGTTTAAGTAGTTCTAAGTTCTAGAGGACTGATTACCACAGCAGTTAAGTCCTATAGTGCTCAGAGCCATTTGAACTACTTAACTGAGGTCCAGCCCCAGGATCTCTTCACCACATTAATCTCTTCACCAGATTAATTTGGGCAACTGAGGCTGATTCTTCAAAACATTGGTGTATCACAGTAGCTGATGGGGCTGCAATATGCTAAAAATTCTTACACTTTATGATGTCTGACCCACTAGCTCCTCACATGTGCCAACAAGTAGATGCCTGTCTCCTTGGGGCATCAGGACTTCTGGCAACGGTTGTTGTATGCCAGAAGACTCAGCTGCAGCTGGGTGGTGGCCATGTGGAAAACCCATTGCTGGAGTTAGTGGCATCACGGCGGACGTTTTGAACATGAAACATATCAAATTCAACCAACAAAATGATTATTCTGGTTCGGTCGTCTCAACAGAAAGGTCTAGATATTTCAAAGCAGACAGTTACATTTGAACTGTTTTCCCTACCTTGGTCACGCCATGGCGACGGAGATAAGCCAGATAACTAGGAGACAGCGCGAAACAATTTAATCAACACGATGTTCCGGCGTATCGACAAGTGCCGGCACGAAGATGAAGAACACTAGAGCAGAGAAGGCTGTGAGACGACATCAGCCAATAGCCCGCTGGCAAGGACCGCACCACAACAGGAGCGCCTTCTAGCTGAGGAGAATATAAGCGCTGCTCCTGCCAGCCTCGGCCCCACAGTACTAGACGGCACATTACTACATAGCCACAGTACTAGACCGGCACTACGGTAACAGTTATCAGCCATCTTTATCCATTGCTTACATGGACATTGTCTATAGCAAAGAACATTACTGTTTGCACGTCGCCCACTGCTTGCGACAACTTGTTGTAAATATAAACCTAAGTATTTACAATCTTCATTATTTTAATAAAAACTTGAAACCTGGTAGTCAAGGGAAGGCAGGATTCGGTTACGATTGTGGATGGGGCTGTGATCAGTTGCTATTGGTTGCCTTTTACAGTTACAATTTATTTTAAACCAGTAATTACAGACTCGACAATAAATAAAAAATACCACACGTTATTAATGAATGAATAAACAACTGTGTAAATAATAGTGTTTACAATGACTTACAATTTAGCAAATCACCATTAAATACAGATACAGCAGATAATGTTTTAAAAGCAAGCCACTGTGATCTGGGCAGAAGGCCTTACACGCAAGAAATGGCAATAATATAGAAAATTTAGGAACCTGCTGTAAAACAGCAAATACAGTAGCAAAGGTTAATTAAAAAAAGAAAAAAAACAAACAACTGATCACCAAACGTGAGAAATAACATGATGGTAAACTTTGTAACACAACCATTAACACCCGCTGAACACTACACTGCTAGATTTATTGCAGAAGGTGACCAGAACTATTAACTAGACATATATAACCCTACATGCAGGTATTACAAGGTACTGCAATAAATAATACAATAATAAAAACACAAAGACCAGTACATAAGTTCCTGAGGCAGATTATACCCGCAGAAGGCGTGGACTGAAGGAGCTTACACTGAAGTACTGGCCATCAGATCTCCTCTTACAAAACACATGTCTTGCAAGAACTAAGGGACCACAGACGGTGCTCCAAGAAACGACCTCTGAGACGGTCCGCCAACAAACACTTTCACGAGCGATGAGATAGGCAGCCAAGAGTTGCATTCACTTCACAAGATGGTAACTCAGACTAGTGGCAGTCTAAGGAATGACTAATGATAATCTTGCTGAAGCTCCTTGACGTCCGATAAACCCCATGCAACTACTGAACAAAACGCCAAAGCCAGAACCGGAAGTCTGTACCATGTCCCCAGAATACCGTGTTTAGAGCGCCCGGAACGAAGAAAGATCCACTACCACCAGAGAAGAAGAATCAGCAACCGGCCTACAATCAAGAAAGCTGTCAAAACCACATGCCTTACCGGACAGCATCGGTAAGGCGAGGAAACGTACACTGCCGTTACATACACTAACCCCCAGGGCAGGTAACTGGGGCGTTAGCGGCCACCAGGCAAGAAAAATTACCGCTGGTTGAACGCAGTAAATAGTAATAAGAATTCGACGAAAGCCAATCAGACCCGCCTTCCCCAAGCACTCCACTCGCTGCTCTTCGCCTCGGCAAAACTAAGAACAGCAACACGAACCCAAGTCAGTGGAGAATCGCGAGATATCACAATGGTGGAGGTTTCTCTACTTGGACTGAAATTCACTCCTCATCTTAAAGCTTGCTGGATCCGGTTTACGACCAGGTCGTGCACCCTTGTGACCAAAGCCCATCTATCCGGCTGTCCACGAGTGCCTCCAGCGGTCCTGGCGTGTTCTGACCCTTCGGGGACCTGGCTGCTCCTGAGTCCCCAACCAAACTGGCACACTCACACGACCCGGACAAACAACGACGTCGGCCCAAAGATAGGGAAACAGTTACTACATATCGATAACCGCCGCTGCTGCCACTAGAGAAAAGAAACACTTGGGAAACCGAGTGGCGCTAGTCAACACGAGAAGAAGACAAACAACCGCAACCATGCCAACTAAACAATACCGTCTGACCTCCACTACTCTACGGTATGTTTGTGTTGTGTTCTGTGGTATGGCCTGGTGTGCATCCTGCATGGTGTGGTATAGGTTATACGATATGCTATGGTGGGTGGTGAGGCATGGTGTGATATGTGTAATGCGTGGTAGGTGTTGTGTGAGATGTTGTATATGGTGTATGTAGTGTGTGGTGCATGGTGTGAGTATTGTGTAATGTGTAGTGCGATCATCTGCAATGTGTTGTGTGATGTGGCTGTGGGTGTGTTGTCTGCAGTGGGCTCTCGTGTTTGGTGACCGGTTTGTTATGTGTGTAGACTCTGTGGTGTGTGCTACGGTGTTTGTGTGTGATGTAAAGCATGTGTTGTAGTGTGATGTGTGGTGAGATGCGGTGTTGTGCTGAGGTGTGATGTGTGTGTGGTGTTAAAGATTTTAATGCTGCTTCTACTAAGCCTCAAACCTTAGAAAAGAAACTATGAATACCCTGCAATCCCTCATACAACACATTGTAGAATAATTCTTATATCGGTTCTAGTTGTTCCTCTCCTGTTCCACTCTCAAATGAGCAAAAGGAGAACGATTATGTGCCTCCGTATTTAGGTGCTCCCTGTTACATAATTTTAAGGTATTCAAGAGTCGTGAACCTGTATGCCTTGTACTCCGCAAGGATCACCATAGACAGACTCAGCCTATGACTCACATATCTTACATTACCACTCAGTTTTGTTGTCATTATTGGTTGGAACATAAAGTTAGTGTTCCTGACTTCTGGCCAAAAATGGCGAATTAATAACAAAACAAGGGCGGCATAGCTTCCATCATTGCTCTCAGCATGCCCACATACAAATTTTTTGTGGTGAATTTTGCAATCATAGTATCAGCACTTTCTTTCTGCATAGCCAGAACACACACGTCCACTGCCAAGGGGACAAATGTACAACTCTTGATTTATCAGTTTTCATGCAGAACGTACGTGTGGGTCATAGGTTAATTCCACTTACGTGAATTTTGAATCCCTGTCATTCTTCATGTTTTAAAATGCAAGTGTGCTGTCTGTAATTTTCATTTTTCCTGTCATTTTAACCGTATCTTACTTGGAATGGTGACTCCAGTGGCTGATGATTCTATCCAGTCCAACCTTCCGGTGGCTCTTATCACGTTACTGCGGACAGGGAAGTGGCGGAATTCTCGACCAATCTAGCTGTTGTCGTTGTGGTACCTTTAGGGCACTAAACATCGCGGTCATGTGTGCTCGTACCTTAACACTGTGAGCTGAATGGGGCTAGAGCACACAAAATGAAAATAGCCTTAAGTACAACATAAGAGCACATACGCTCCTTTGTAATCTTTCTTACATGACCACACACAACTCCTCTGAATGGTACAACGGAGCAAGAGAATCAAGGCAGACCATTAAAAACAATTATATCAGATCTGCACAGCCACTAAGAGACAAGTCCAGAAAAAAAAGATTAGAGGATCACAAAAATAATATTTGGATAAGCCAGTAGTCCTCTAACATACTAAAAGTTTGGACCTAAGAGCTTAGGTAGTAAGAACACAAAATCGTTAAACACGTGCCCCCAGTTTAGCGATGATGAACTTTGAGACCACAGAAAAGTAGCACTCGATAGCATGGTATTTGTTTAAATGAAGATGCAACTGTTTGTACTACACTGCGTAGAGTTTGGACATTAACTTAGTGGAATAAGTTGGCTTACAATGGTGAATGACATATGCACTGGTGAGACTGAAGCTCCGGGCAATAATTGTTTACATGGCGACTTTAGAGAAGAACTGTTTAGCTTAGGACAGCCAGAATAGAATTTTACACATAGAACAAGCGACCGGAGACAAATGTAAGCCTCCCTTTTTGAATTCAAATAACACACTGCTTGGTGACATATGCGTTAGCCATTTTAAACTTAGGGCGACATTTTTTTTATTGGTGATGTCAGAAGGGAGTTACTTAACTTAGGAAAAGGAGCATGAAATCACACAGGACAAGTGACCTGACCTCTACAAATAGCCCTACAGGTCTCCACAGGATTGGGCACTTGCTTGCAGCACTGGGGACCGTTGGGGAGTGTGATGAGAATCATGACTCGGCCCAGAAAACGGGAAACGGTGGCTGGCACCTACCAGGGTTGGCCGCATACAACATTCATAGCCCACTCCTGGGCCATGGGAGAAAAACAATGTTGGCGGGCAGATGGGAGAGAAGGAAAATGGTCCGTGGGGTGGCCTATGGACAGAGATGAGCCGAGGGGCGGACCATGGAGCCGCTCTGCTGGAAAGGGCCATCCATCGAAGTGGCTTGGAATGACATGAGCAAAAGATGGTTCAAGCGGCTCTGAGCACTATGGGACTTAACATCTGAGGTCATCTGTCCCATAGAACGTAGAACTACTTAAACCTAATTAACCTAAAGACATCACACACATCCATGTCCGAGGCAGGATTCGAACCTGCGACCGTAGCGGCAGCGCGGTTCCAGACTGAAGCGCCTACAACCGCTTGGACACACAGGCCGGTGAGCAAAAGATGAAGAGCCTCATCAAGTGAGGGTACAAGAACCATACCACACACCAGGAACGGCATTACAGGAGACCCCAGAAACATGCCACTGGGAAAATCAGATTACTCATCAATTACGCCAACGATGTTAGCATTTGTGACCTTCTCTCTAACAGTACCTGCACTGCCTACCTACTAGTCTTCTGATTGCTTTGGTACACCTACATCCAACATACTGGATTATTTTCTGTGTAGACGAAATTTGATTATATTGGACTAGTCGGATAATGTGATATGATGACATTTCTTCTCTGTTAGGTGCTCCTGCTTTGTGAGAATATCATTCACTACATCTGAAGGCTCTCATGGTGCTCCGTCGTGATAGACCTCTTGCCAGCATAGCATTGTTAGCTGTTCAATGAATTTTGTGTTTCAGTATTGTAATATTTGTGGAAGTAAATTCTCAGGAATTTACAATTCTTAGGCACTGAAAGTAAGTTTAATATATACTCAGATAGTAGCGATTTATAATGGACTGACCGTTTCTTGGGTGACACTTTTTTGTGATTTAAAGAACATTTTTTAAACGCTAGGTACCAAGTCATATAGAACATCTAAGAGATGTGTTTCTTGTTCCTTCTTCTTCTTCTACGTATTCGTTTGCGTCCTGTACTTTTTATCGAAAACTATGGGAATAGCTTTGAAGATACCATGACCACCACAAAAGATGACAACGGATGTAGAAATGCTGAGGCTTCATCTACATTACTCAATATTCTATTAAAGAATCAATTAGAGATCGAACTAAGAGCTAAACAACAGCCCAAAGGCAACAAAGGTATTAATGGCGAAAACCAAAAATGCAAGAAACCTGAAACCTCCCAACTAACGAAGACATCGATACTATGCAAGTAACAACTACTTTCTTCGAAGGATGACGCAACTAATGATGATCAATGTTTCCATTGTATCGTCGTTTCAAGGTGTGGCAGGGGGCGAAAGACATTCCGGAGGGCTGAACGGAAAGCCTCTCCAGTTTGTCTGACGAACCGGTTTCAGGCTCTGTCTCAGGCTGATACTGATCTTCGGCCTGACATGGCTGCTTGTCCTGTTCCAGAGGTTGCCCCTCAGTCTGCAAGATCCGGGCAGTCGCAGAGGGTGGGCTTACTGGTAGTTGGGAGCTCCAACGTCAGGCGCGTAATGGGGCCCCTTAGGGAAATGGCAGCAAGAGAGGGGAAGAAAACCAATGTGCACTCCGTGTGCATACCGGGGGGAGTCATTCCAGATGTGGAAAGGGTCCTTCCGGATGCCATGAAGGGTACAGGGTGCACCCATCTGCAGGTGGTCGCTCATGTCGGCACCAATGATGTGTGTCGCTATGGATCGGAGGAAATCCTCTCTGGCTTCCGGCGGCTATCTGATTTGGTGAAGACTGCCAGTCTCGCTAGCGGGATGAAAGCAGAGCTCACCATCTGCAGCATCGTCGACAGGACTGACTGCGGACCTTTGGTACAGAGCCGAGTGGAGGGTCTGAATCAGAGGCTGAGACGGTTCTGCGACCGTGTGGGCTGCAGATTCCTCGACTTGCGCCATAGGGTGGTGGGGTTTCGGGTTCCGCTGGATAGGTCAGGAGTCCACTACACGCAACAAGCGGCTACACGGGTAGCAGGGGTTGTGTGGCGTGGGCTGGGCGGTTTTTTAGGTTAGATGGCCTTGGGCAAGTACAGAAAGGGCAACAGCCTCAACGGGTGCGGGGCAAAGTCAGGACATGCGGGGACCGAGCAGCAATCGGTATCGTAATTGTCAACTGTCGAAGCTGCGTTGGTAAAGTACCGGAACTTCAAGCGCTGATAGAAGGCACCGAAGCTGAAATCGTTATAGGTACAGAAAGCTGGCTTAAGCCAGAGATAGATTCTGCCGAAATTTTTACAAAGGTACAGACGGTGTTTAGAAAGGATAGATTGCATGCAACCGGTGGTGGAGTGTTCATCGCTGTTAGTAGTAGTTTATCCTGTAGTGAAGTAGAAGTGGATAGTTCCTGTGAATTATTATGGGTGGAGGTTACACTAAACAACCGAACTAGGTTAATAATTGGCTCCTTTTACCGACCTCCCGACTCAGCAGCATTAGTGGCAGAACAACTGAGAGAAAATTTGGAATACATTTCACATAAATTTTCTCAGCATGTTATAGTCTTAGGTGGAGATTTCAATTTACCAGATATAGACTGGGACACTCAGATGTTTAGGACGGGTGGTAGGGACAGAGCATCGAGTGACATTATACTGAGTGCACTATCCGAAAATTACCTCGAGCAATTAAACAGAGAACCGACTCGTGGAGATAACATATTGGACCTACTGATAACAAACAGACCCGAACTTTTCGAATCTGTATGTACAGAACAGGGAATCAGTGATCATAAGGCCGTTGCAGCATCCCTGAATATGGAAGTTAATAGGAATATAAAAAGAGGGAGGAAGGTTTATCTGTTTAGCAAGAGTAATAGAAGGCAGATTTCAGACTACCTAACAGATCAAAACGAAAATTTCTGTTCCGACGCTGACAATGTTGAATGTTTATGGAAAAAGTTCAAGGCAATCGTAAAATGCGTTTTAGACAGGTACGTGCCGAGTAAAACTGTGAGGGACGGGAAAAACCCACCGTGGTACAACAACAAAGTTAGGAAACTACTGCGAAAGCAAAGAGAGCTTCACTCCAAGTTTAAACGCAGCCAAAACCTCTCAGACAAACAGAAGCTAAACGATGTCAAAGTTAGCGTAAGGAGGGCTATGCGTGAAGCGTTCATTGAATTCGAAAGTAAAATTCTATGTACCGACTTGACAGAAAATCCTAGGAAGTTCTGGTCTTACGTTAAATCAGTAAGTGGCTCGAAACAGCATATCCAGACACTACGGGATGATGATGGCATTGAAACAGAGGATGACACGCGTAAAGCTGAAATACTAAACACCTTTTTCCAAAGCTGTTTCACAGAGGAAGACCGCACTGCAGTTCCTTCTCTAAATCCTCGCACAAACGAAAAAATGGCTGACATCGAAATAAGTGTCCAAGGAATAGAAAAGCAACTGGAATCACTCAATAGAGGAAAGTCCACTGGACCTGACGGGATACCAATTCGATTCTACACAGAGTACGCGAAAGAACTTGCCCCCCTTCTAACAGCCGTGTACCGCAAGTCTCTAGAGGAACGGAGGGTTCCAAATGATTGGAAAAGAGCACAGATAGTCCCAGTCTTCAAGAAGGGTCGTCGAGCAGATGCGCAAAACTATAGACCTATATCTCTTACGTCGATCTCTTGTAGAATTTTAGAACATGTTTTTTGCTCGCGTATCATGTCATTTCTGGAAACCCAGAATCTACTATGTAGGAATCAACATGGATTCCGGAAACAGCGATCGTGTGAGACCCAACTCGCCTTATTTGTTCATGAGACCCAGAAAATATTAGATACAGGCTCCCAGGTAGATGCTATTTTCCTTGACTTCCGGAAGGCGTTCGATACAGTTCCGCACTGTCGCCTGATAAGCAAAGTAAGAGCCTACGGAATATCAGACCAGCTGTGTGGCTGGATTGAGGAGTTTTTGGCAAACAGAACACAGCATGTTGTTATCAATGGAGAGACGTCTACAGACGTTAAAGTAACCTCTGGCGTGCCACAGGGGAGTGTTATGGGACCATTGCTTTTCACAATATATATAAATGACTTAGTAGATAGTGTCGGAAGTTCCATGCGGCTTTTCGCGGATGATGCTGTAGTATACAGAGAAGTTGCTGCATTAGAAAATTGTAGCGAAATACAGGAAGATCTGCAGCGGATAGGCACTTGGTGCAGGGAGTGGCAACTGACCCTTAACATAGACAAATGTAATGTATTGCGAATACATAGAAAGAAGGATCCTTTATTGTATGATTATATGATAGCGGAACAAACACTGGTAGCAGTTACTTCTGTAAAATATCTGGGAGTATGCGTACGGAACGATTTGAAGTGGAATGATCATATAAAACTAATTGTTGGTAAGGCGGATACCAGGTTGAGATTCATTGGGAGAGTGCTTAGAAAATGTAGTCCATCAACAAAGGAGGTGGCTTACAAAACACTCGTTCGACCTATACTTGAGTATTGCTCATCAGTGTGGGATCCGTACCAGGTCGGGTTGACGGAGGAGATAGAGAAGATCCAAAGAAGAGCGGCGCGTTTCGTCACTGGGTTATTTGGTAACCGTGATAGCGTTACGGAGATGTTTAATAAACTCAAGTGGCAGACTCTGCAAGAGAGGCGCTCTGCATCGCGGTGTAGCTTGCTCGCCAGGTTTCGAGAGGATGCGTTTCTGGATGAGGTATCGAATATATTGCTTCCCCCTACTTATACTTCCCGAGGAGATCACGAATGTAAAATTAGAGAGATTAGAGCGCGCACGGAGGCTTTCAGACAGTCGTTCTTCCCGCGAACCGTACGCGACTGGAACAGGAAAGGGAGGTAATGACAGTGGCACGTAAGGTGCCCTCCGCCACACACCGTTGGGTGGCTTGCGGAGTATCAATGTAGATGTAGATGTAGATGAAATTGATTTCATACCATCCAGACGACAAAGATGCTGGTTGTTTTTGACACGGAAAATTTTCAGAAGATAAACAATGAGAGATTTGGAAGCAACAGTTGGCTTGCTCTCTGTGGGACCAACTCGCGCAGGGGAAGATTATGTTTGGGATTTTTGTAAATAAAATAACCTAAGCTACCTTATTAAACTTCAAAATGACGCATCGCCCAGGTAGCTGCGCGCCTCAGGACGCCGCTTCCAGGATTCATGAGGGTGAGCCAGCCCCGGAGCGAATCCGCCCGAGTGCCTGCCAGCCTGAATGCGGTTTTGCCGCTTTTCTGCATCGGACTAGGTGAACACCGGGCTGGTATCCACGTTCCGCCTCAGTTGCACGAATAGCAAACATCTCCAAAACGAAGACGTTCATACACTTGCACATCGGATTACACTAGGCGCAGACTGTTAAGGAACAATTTCATCCCGCCGGAGAGACAGAGGAAGGGCTAGCGACAGGAAGCGCGTGCAGCCAACCTCTACCACTAAAACTGCCAAGTCCAATAATTGACATGCCATCCTTTGAAAATACAGGATAAAGGGCAAGAGGGAGAAGAACAAGGAGACCTTAGTAAACTTCAAAACTCAACTGCAACTTGTACTAGGCGTAATTTGTTTCACAAGCTTCACTATATTTAACTAGATTTTTTTGCTAAATGTAGTTTCTTTACTGTATTTCCAGTCATCTACCGCATGTGACCCGAGCGTTTTATATTACCCAGCATCTGATTGTTTTTCATTTCATTTCTTTTTAACCAGAAATTTTTTTTTTTTTTTTTTTTTTTTTTTTGCAAATTATTTTTTTACGAAATATAACTGATCGCTATAGGCGATTCGTACATTTTTTTGGACATTCTTATGATTCAGCTAGTAAATTACGCTCACAAATGTCAGTAGTCTTCCCTTACATTTTTCCCCTCTGCATTTCCTTCCAGCACAATAAAAGTTATTCCCTGATGTCATGACACAGGTCCTGTCAATCTTTCGTTTTTTGTCATTTGTGTTTCCGTGTATTCCTATCCTCGACATTTCTACAGAGAACCTTCTTAATCATTATCGGTAAACTTCATTTTCAGCATTCTTCTGCGAGACCACAACTATGTCCTCCAAACCGACAGTCACATCATCTTTTATCACGTTATCGACAGTTTCTCTGCATAAATAGTAATTTCGTAGATCCCACATAGTCACTTTATTAAGGTTTTGGTGGCCACTTGCCCCATGATTTCAAAAATTTCAAAGCAATGCTTCCTATTTTTTGCGCCTCCTATGACTGCAATCCTACGGAAGCTTTTTTCAACACTTAACTTGATTACCACATCTCACTGTCTTACAAATCGTCATCTTGTTCTTGTTCTATCTCCTCAGCAGACAATTCCCCCTTTATAGAGCCCTTCAGTGTATTGTTGCCATTAGTTCGGCATCTCCTCTCCGTTAACAACACTTTTAAACTCTTAATTTTGTCGCTTTGCTTTTTAAATTCTCCGAAACCTACTTTTTAAAAGGAGTAGTCACAGTAAGAGATTCGCAAATATCTTGCAAATTTTAATGATTCAAGTAGTAAATTACGCTCCAAATTTACACTTTTATGGCGCGACTGCTATGGTCGCAGGTTCGAATCCTGCCTCGGGCATGGATGTGTGTGATGTCCTTAGGCTAGTTAGGTTTAAGTAGTTCTAAGTTCTAGGGGACTGATGACCACAGTAGTTAAGTCCCATAATGCTCAGAGCCATTTGAACCATTTTTACACTTTTATGAAGTGCATTTTGTTTAAAAAAAAAAGTCTTCTGCGAACAAACTGCTGAGGTCATCGGTCCCTAAGCTTACACACTACCTTAACCTAACTTACGCTAAGAACGACACTCACATACACACCCTTGCCCGAGGGAGGACTCGAACCTCCGACGGGGTTGGCCGCGTGGACCAAGACCGCGCGACTACTCTGTGCGGTTTTATGTTGTCAGAAACAGTCAGAAAACTTGTAATGATGTTGCAAGAGAGATTGTGCTGAGAAATAACTGTTCGGAAAAAAAATCCGTACTTTGCTCCGCTTCCAAGTTATTTATCGTTGAAGTTAGCCAATCAGCTCGTTGCACGTGCAAATTCAAGCACTCGGACGAGTTTAAACATGGTAATACACAGACATCTGGGGTCCCTGAGTTACCATTCGTTCAGATGCTCATTACCAGGTAAAACGTGTCATTTTCGGACGCGCTCAAATTAAGTTAAATAAGCGAAAGCTATGTTTGCTCGGTTTGAGGGAACCAAACGATGAACGAGTCTGGCGACAATGTCTGGCAGGATGCTTGAATTTGCGCGCGCGTCGACCCTGATTGGCTAACTTCAATGCGAAATAACTCGGAAACGGC
Organism: Schistocerca americana; assembly: GCF_021461395.2. NCBI lineage: Eukaryota > Metazoa > Arthropoda > Insecta > Orthoptera > Acrididae > Schistocerca > Schistocerca americana. The sequence goes on along the minus strand of NC_060122.1, from coordinate 213,529,435 downwards.
ACAACGTATGGAATGTTTTTCTTAAAAATTGTTTCTTGGCACAACCTCCACTACAACAGCCTCATAAATTTTCAGATTGCTTCTGACTACCCTACATTTGCTGAATTTATTCTTCTAGCCTTCATTTCTTTTTCGACTTGTATGAACCTTCTTTGTTGCCATGTCGCTTCAGACTTCTTGCATTTCCCATTCATTTCATTTTCTGAACTTATTACTTTGTTTGACGCATTCAGCACACTTTCTAGTGCAAGCCTCTTCACGTCTGCATAAGTACTGCAACTTATATCGATTTGAACTGCCTTATTGTCGTAGAGGCTCGATCTACCTCTACAATTTCTTAACCCCCACACTTACCTCAGTCATCAAACTGATGATTGCTCACTGTCTTAGAATCAATCCTATGAATCAATCCCTTCTTTGTGTCCAGTTGTGAAATAAATTTCTTTTTTTTCGCCAAAAACATTCAGCACCTCCTAATTAGAGATTCTATATACCGAGATTCGATGTATCTAATCTCCAACTTTTTTCCGTAGTACCGGTCAGTGTATCGTCGCTTAGTGTTTAACGTCACTGACACTAAATCGCGGGTTCCCGTTTTCGATTCCCGACCGCCTCAGGGCTGGATGTTTGTCATCCTAACATCTTCATCTCCTCTTCACCGAATGACAAGTCGCTGAATATATAGAAAATAGAAAACCTTGTGTTGTGTACATAGTTCCGCGTAGTCAGAGCGTACACAACTTTCCCACTAGAGCGCGCCCCGCTAAGCACAACAGCGCAGGCGCAGCGCTCGTCCGTCTCCGCACTATGTGATGGCGCTGTCTTAGAGACGGGCCAAATTCTGCTTCCGCCGATCCGCGTATTAATATGTAACGCAGCCAATGAGAGTGCTGCTAACGTAGAATCTTTTCTCCTCATGGATCACACTCCCACAGTGATACCTGAACACGCAGGGTATTATAACGAGTGTATAGACCTCCGATTAGTCAGTTTGCATCAGTCTGCATTAGTCTGCATCAGTCTGCAGTCAAGTTTCAGTCTGCGCCTAATAAGATTATCATATTCCTGTACATAGCCATGAAGAGAAATGTATAAAAACTTTGTCAAGTATCAGAGATATGTGAAAATAAGATTAATGTACCATGACCAAAGGAACTTCAGATTGTCAATTGTAAACAGCATCCAGAATCAAGTTACATAAGGTCTATGTTTTTTATTATTTTAATAAATGTGTGTGAAAATTAATCAAGTTCTGTTTAAAGTTGGTCACCGTCAATCTGCTACTCTAAATGTGCAAGTGGCATTTCTATCGTCTGACCTAACGGCAGAAGATAAACACGCCATGATAAGACCACGAGACATATTGCTGACGCTCGCCTACTTCGTTAGAGCGACAAGTCAAATAATCTGATGGTGTGTGTACCGAAGGTCTTACAGTACGCACACCACACCTTGCACCAGGCCCCGGAACAAGTCCCACGGGATCTCCGGACCAATAACGTATTATGATCCTTTCATCTGCGTAGGAAGGCTTGGCCAGAGCCTCCATTCCTTCCGTGTTAAACTGGTCATCGCCCATAGTTCACTTCCGTAGGAGGCTACATGGCAGACAAACACGTTCAGAAACGACTTTCTGTATATGATGTCAGCAAATTTCTCCTTACCAGATATGCTTTCCTTGCTCTCGCTGGTCTGCATTTCTTAAGAGCTCTGCTTCGGCAATCATCATTTTGCTGTACAAATGGCAAAACTAACTTAAACTGTTATTTTTGGGGTTCGTATTTCAATCTGTAAAAAAGGAACCCTTACAGGATCACTGTTCTGTCCATTTGTCTGTAGTCCTGTCCGCTCGACTGTTCAGGACTCTTTTTCTCAGTAACGAATAGGCGTATCAAGTTAAAATTTATGTCACATGTTAAAATCTACGATCCCTTGGCGGAGTCAAGAAGTGGTCACGTATTTTGATACCCGCAAACTTACATATCAAAAACTATAGTGTACTTGCCTCTAAAGAAGAATCATTAAATTTGCCAAGAAGAAAGGTTTCACGCTACAATCAGAGGAAAAAATCCCGAAAATCGTTAATTTGTAATTACATCACAAGAAGAAAACGTTATTTGTCTTCAGACTGTCTGTCTACCTGTCTCTCTATTAAGATGCTTCTTCTCAGAAACGGGTAGACATAACAAGTATAAATTTGTGTCACATACTAGGGTCTACAGTATTTTGTTGGTTTAAAAATGTTAAGCTTCTAAGTCAATGCAGTCAAAAGAGACAGCCATTTTTGCCACATATTTTGGTACTCGCAAAGTCACTCATTAAAATCTATAGAGTATTTCACCCTCACGTAGTATCATTAAATTTGACAAGAAGTAAGCTTTCATAGTACAAGTAAAAGAAAATATGAGATAAATGTAAATCTGTAATTATACCACAAGAAAATTTTTTTGTCATTTGTTATCAGACAGTCTGTGTGTCCGTCTGAACGAGTAGACGTATCAGTTTGAAATTTATGGCACATATTGAGGTCAACAGTCGTTTTGTATTTTAAAAGCGGTTCTAGGCCTTTCAGTCCAGAACCGCGCTGCTGCTACGGTCGCATGTTCGAATCCTGCCTCGGGCATGGATGTGTATGGGACCGAGGATGTTTTGATTACTAATCAACCATGCTATTCCTAGAACACGGGTGTCGAGACGTCATAGCACGATACGTATTATTCACAAGAAGCTCTCTCACGTGTGTACCAAACTTAAGGGGGGTAGGACGTAAAACCGGCCGACTTCGAGAAGGAGAGGCACCACAGGACATTTTAATTTGCACTGTCTATACTTTTACAAATAAATTCATAAAACTTTGTCAGCATGACCAGGAAGGATTCAGGATTCACACTCATAGCAGTGGAAGTTCAAAAACACGAAATGATAGTATATTTTAAATGTTGAATTTCATGATTTTTTTCACTTACTGTTGGCTGCATTTGTTGCTATAGGTACACTTTCCTTCATATGTAAGAGAGCTTCTTCGATGAATTTTGAACATCTTACAAACCATACTTATAGGTGTATGAAACTCTAGAATTTATTTACTCTATTTAAAAATGAATGGGCTGTTACGTTTTAAACTTCATGTTTAGAGAAAACTCGAATTTTATAGTTAATTATCTCAATTTTTACCACAGTTTTTAACAGATTTGGGAAATTCTTGAGTTTCATACACCTGTAAGTATGGTTTGTATGCTGTGCAAAATTCATCGAAGAATCTCCCTTACTTATGAAGAAAAGTGTACCTACAGCAACAAATGCAGCCAATACCAAGTGAAAAAACGAAATTTCACATGTAAAAAAAAAATGTTTTGTTATGTTTTTGAACTTCCTCTGCTATGAGTGTGAATCCCGAATCCTTCCTGGTTATGCTAACAAAGTTTTATGAATTTATTTGTAAACAGTGTATTTGTAGACAGTGTAAATTAAAATGTCCTGTGGTGCCTCTCCTGCTCCAAGTCGGCCCATTTCACGTCCTACCCCCCTTAAGAAGAAGAAGAGCCAGATGAGATACAATCCTCAGAGAAGAATGATACACAGGCAGTTAAGAGTGGAGAGCTCTCGCAAACCACAGCTGGGCAACCAGAGTGGAGATTCGCTAATGATAATCGAGTGAAAATGAAATTCTAAGATATCGTCCTGTATCTGCAGTGGAAAAGTGGAGTCAGTGATAAGCTGGTAACGTCTACACTGCCCCTCGGCGGCGGCAGCTGTGTCCGCTGCGTGGGCGTTAAAGAGCCGGGGGCCCAGGCAGAGCCCGGCTGCCCACAGTCCGGGCACGCGCCGGCCGCGCTGGCCGCTCATAACTTAGGCGCTGACAGCCGGCGAACAATACGATTGCCGCTGCTGCTCAACTTCTCTCCGCCGCAGGCTTCAACTTGAGCTTCCGTCCCCATAACTCTCCCGAGGCAACGGACTTCCTTCTCCGGCCTTATATATTACGCTGCGCCGTCATCGCGGCAATACGGACTCACAAGCCTCCAGAGGAGAGGTAATTATTCCGCTTCCTGCTGTGGTCTCTGCTGTTTGTTTTCTGGTATGGGATGTATTGTTGATAAAGCTGACGGAGCTATTCACACCATTCACGAGAGTACAGCTTCATTCATCAAAAAGCGTTCTTTGACAAGTTCCATCTCTGACCAGTTTTCCTTTACGTCTTATGTTTTCAATTAATTCTGTTGGAATAGTCAGATACTAGTAAGACTCACAGATTGAGGTTTGGTAGAAATTTATTCATGTATATAGACAGTTCATCCACTCCGCGAATCAAGAATCTGGATTAATTTTGCCTCTTATCGGAAGTGATACTGCCTCGGCTTTTGAGAATGTTTTAATTTCAGCCAATGACCAAAAAACATTTTTTTTGTGATATGATTAAAAATTCACAATTTTCTCATTTTTTCCTTTACTTTTATCGTGAAAGTTTTCTTCTTAACAAATTTAGTGATTCTACGACACGGGGAAGTACCCTAAATGTTTTGATGAATGAGTTTTCGAGTATCGAAATATGTGACTTAAATGGCCGTATCTTTCGATTGCACTGACTTAGAAGCTTCAAATTTTTACACCACCAAAGAACTGTAGGCCCCGGTATGTGACATAAATTTCAACTTGCTGTGTTTACTCGTTCCTGAGGAAAAGGGAGCTTAATAAACGGACGGATACACAGATAATTTGAAATCAAGTGACAAAATAAAAATTTTTGTGTGATATAATTACACATCAAAGATTTTCTAATATTTTGCTTTACTTATACGGTGAAATTTTCCTTCTTGCCAAATTTAATGATTTCTTCCTCAAAGGGAAGTACGCTGTCGGTTGTAATGACTGAGTTTCCGTGAATCAAAATATGTGACGTATATGGCTGTATCTTTTGACTAGATCGACAGAAGCTCAAAGTTTTTAAAATACAAAAAAAATGGTTCAAATGCCTCTGAGCACTATGGGACTTAACACCTGAGGTCATCGGTCCCCTAGACTTAGAATTACTTAAACCTAACTAACCTAAGGACATCTCATTCTGGAAACATCCCCCAGGCTGTGGCAAAGCCATGTCTCCGCAATATCCTTTCTTTCAGGAGTGCTAGTTCAGCAAGGTTCGCAGGAGAGCTTCTGTAAAGTTTGGAAGGTAGGAGACGGGGTACTGGCATAAGTAAAGCTGTGAGGACGGGGCGTGAGTCGTGCTTGGGTAGCTCAGTTGGTACAGCAATTGCCTGCGAAAGGCAAAGGTCCCGAGTTCGAGTCTCGGTCCGGCACACAGTTTTACTCTGCCAAGAAGGTTCATATCAGCGCACACTCCGCTGCAGATTGAAAATCTCATCTAGATTACTGTGAACAGTTCGGTGATAGGATTTCTCCCATCAGAATCGATAGCACACCAACGCTGACAACAGTAGTTCAGATATTCATGCTGACGTCGAAAACAGAAGATGAAGAGATAGATAAAATAAATGAGAATATTGAACGGCTATATCAGTACGTAAAGGGAGATGAAAATCTAACAGTCGTGGGCGTCTGGAAAGCGATTGTAGAGGAAACAGTAAGACAAAGGATTATGGGAGAGTTCTGCAATAAATTTCAGATAGTAATAGGGAACACTCTATTCAAAAATCACGAGAGGAGGGGGTAGGTCTATACCTGGAAAAGGCCTGTTGATACGGGAAGATTTCAGTTAGATTACACCATGGTCAGGCAGCGATTCCGAAATCAGACAATGGATTCTAAGGCGTATTCGAGAGCAAATATAGACTCAGATTACAATTTATTAGTGAAGAAGAGTAGGCTAAAGTTAAAGAAAAATCAGTGCGCAAAGAAGTGGGATAGGGATGTAATAAGGAATCAAGAAAAACGCTTGCAGTTCTGTAAGGGTATGGATACTGTGATAAAGAATAGATCAGTAGGCAGCATGAGGAATGGATATTCCTAAAACAGCAATCACAGAAGTTGGACAGAAAAACGAGGGTACAAAGGAGGTAACTGCGAAGAAACCATAGATGAAAGAAGAAATACTTTAAACGATCGACGAAAGAAAGAAGAATAAAACTGTCCAGGGAAACCCAGGAATACAGAAACACAAGTTACTAATCAATGAAATAAATAAGAGGTGCAGGGAAGCTTAGACAAAATAGCTCCCTGAAAACTGTAAAGAAATCGAAAATAAAGAGGGAATTTGAGAGTTTAAAGCGTCACGGTGAAGGGGGAGAGAGAGTTCTTGCTCTCCGGATCTTCCGCTGGAGATATTGCTGGTACGCTGCCTTGTGTAGAAGGGGGCAGAGGCGCCACCCATTGTGACGGACGGGTTGTACCGGTTGTTTATTGGGGTGTGGTGATCGTGAGGTTACTGTGTTATAGAGCACAGTCATCTAGCAGTGTGTTGCGTCGGTTTCACTTAAGATTTCTGCCAGGAAAGGTTTAAACTTGACTGCAGGTTGGTGAGGTGTATTCACTGGTAATTTTTGTCCTCATCCGCGCAGCAGCATTGTGTTGAATCTGGTGAGCTTTCATTTGACAGTTTGAGCCAGTACGATTTGTTCTGTGGGAAACCTGTCTCTGTCTCTGGCCGCACTTTGGCGATATTATACGTAATAAATAGCAGTACTGTGTTATTTAAGAAAAATGTTCATTCGGACATACACGCGTAACACAGGCACTGATATTTCGTATTTATTAGCCAATACCAGGCCTTCAGCTCTCAATAAATATTCCTTTCTGGAAGGAAAAGTACACTGATCAGCCAGAATTTTATAACCATCTACGTAACAGCCGGTGTGTCGACATTCGCCACGGATAACACTGGTGATGCTTCATGGAATGGAAGCAATGAGGCCTTGGTAGGTCGCTGGTGGGAGTTGGGACCGCACCTGCACACACAAGTAACCTACATCCCGTTAATTTCCGGGAGGGGGAGCTAAGAACTCTGACACCATCATCAGTCACATTCCAGATGTGTTCGATTGGGTACAGATCTCGCGAGTTGGGGAGGGGGGTGGGGGCCAGCACATCCATTGTAACTCGCCACTGTTTTCCTCGAACCACTCCATCACACTCCTGGTCATGTGCCACGGCGCATTATCTTGCTGATAAATGCCACTGAAGGGGTGTACGTCGTCTGAAACCACTGTACGATACTCCTCGACCGTTAAGGTGCCATGCACGGGCTCCACCCGACCCATAGGTGATCACGTGAATGTTCCCCAGAGCATAACTGAGCCGCCGCCATCTTGTCTCCGTCCCAAAGAATAGGTGTCAAAGAGCTGTTCCCCTGGAAGACGACGGATTTGCACCCTCTCATCGTCATGGTGAAGGAGATATCGGTATTCATCAGACTATGCAACTCTCTGCCTCCGCGTCAACGCCCAGTGCCCATGTCGTGGTGTTAACATTGACACATGCATTCGTCGTCTGCTGCGGAGGCTCACCATTAGGAGTGTTCGGTGCACTGCGTCTTCAGACCCACCTCCACTCTGCCCCTAATTAAAGTGTGACGTTAGTTCCGCCACAGTTCGCGTCTGTCTTCTTTTACCAGGCTGCCCAGCCTACGACGTCCGACATCTGTAACAATGAGTGGCCCCACGACGCCTGGACGTCGTTTCACCTTGGTTTCATCCACATGTTGAAGACACTCACCACAGCACTCGTCGAACGCCTTCTAGTGCAGTTTCCGAAATACTCGTGTCGATCATCCGGTTCATCAAAATCTGCCCTCGGTCAGACTCAGACAGATTGGGCGCCTTCCCCATTCTACTCTCAGACAGTACGCTCACTGATACTACTTGCACCGTGCGTGTGTCTCAGTAGTAGTCATTCCTCGCCAGGTGACCCTGCTATTGCCTGGACGCGTTTATTGTCGATAATAGGTCGGTAGTCATAATGTTCTAGCTGATCAGTGCATCTGGTGGCACTGCTCCAGAGGTGAAAATACTGCACCCCGCACCGCTTCAAGGTAATAAGATATTTCTCCCCCTTTCCGTGCGCACGTGTGAACATGGGTGATAACTTCATACGCAGACTGAAAACGTGTCTCTCTTTGATGTTCAAATCCAGCTCCTTCGAAATGGCAATGCCATGCGCAGAGTAAGCAAATTTTCACTGATCTGCGAAATAAGCTGCAACCCCGAGACGATCCGATCGTCGGCTGAAGTATCCAATACGTCACGGACGGAGTACAATGCTCTCTCTGCGACAAATTTCTTCCGCGAACCAGATTGAAACCAATCACGGGCCAGATCCCATCTGCGGACAACCGGTTGCCCATCTATGGTCAATTTTGTATCTATCTTCCATCCTCGTTGCACACATAAAATTACGAACCTGTAATTAATCTGATTCTGATACCGTGATAATAGTGTGCCACCGCCGGGAAATGTTGCAACACAGTCTCAGTTAATGTAAAAGTCAGTGAACATTTTTCAAAACCAGTAATCAATGAGATGAATGTTTGCATGTGGTCACCACTGGTTGGCCTAGTGCTTATGGTCTGCATGGAGGTTTTACGAACATTAAACACCCTATTACTAAAGAGTTAGAGCAGTTTTGATAAGTACAATGCCGTAACTGAATGCCGTACTTTTGGTACGCAATGTCGAAGATATCGAGGGCAGATAAGTTTTCACACTTACGTGCTCCTGCTATCTTCGACATTATGTAAAAACTATTGCGCAGTTAGCTTAACATTTCACGCATCCAGGCAGCTGACAAAAATACACTACTGGCAATTGAAATTGCTACACCACCAAGATGACGCGCTACAGACGCGAAATTTAACCGACAGGAAGAAGATGCTGTGATATGCAAATGATTAGCTTTTCAGAGCATTCACACAAGGTTTGCGCCGGTGGCGACACCTACAACGTGCTGATATGAGGAAAGTTTCCAACCGATTTCTCATACACAAACAGCTGCTCACCGGCGTTGCCTGGTGAAACGTTGTAGTAATGCCTCGTGTAAGGAGGAGATATGCGTACTATCACGTTTCCGACTTTGATAAAGGTCGGATTGTAGCCTATAGCGATTGTGTTTTATCGTATCGCGACATTGCTGCTCGCGTTGGTCGATATCCAATGACTGTTAGCAGAATATGGAATCGGTGGGTTCCGGAGGGTAGTACGGAACGCCGTACTGGATCCCAACGGCCTCGTATCATTAGCAGTCGAGATGACAACCGAGCGAGGTGGCGCAGTGGTAGCACACTGGACTCGCATTCGGGAAGGACGACGGATCAATCCCGCGTGCGGCCATCCTGATTTAGGTTTACCGTGATTTCCCTAAATCGGTCCAGGCAAATGCTGGGATGGTTCCTTTGAAAGGGCACGGCCGACTTCCTTCCCCATCCTTCCCTTATCCGATGAGACCGATGACCTCGCTATTTGGTCTCTTCCCCCAAACAACCCAACCCCTCGAGACGACAGGCATCTTATCCGCATGGTTGTAACGGATCGTGCGGCCACGTCTCGATCCCTGAGTCAACAGATGGCGACGTTTGCAAGACAACAACCATGTGCACGAACAGTTTGACGACGCTTGCAGCAGCATGGACTATCAGCTCGGAGACCATGGCTGCGGTTGCCCTTGACGCTGCATCACAGACAGGAGCGCCTGCGATGGTGTACTGAACGACGAACCTGAGTGCACGAATGGCAAAACTTCATATTTTCGGATGAATCTAGGTTCTGTTTACAGCTTCATGATGGTCGCATCCGTGTTTGGCGACATCGCGGTGAACGTACATTGGAAGCGTGCATTCGTCATCGCCATACTGGCGTATCACCCCGCGTGATGGTATGGGGTGCCATTGGTTACACGTCTCGGTCACCTCTTGTTCGCATTGACGGCACTTTGAACAGTGGACGCTACGTTTCAGATGTGTTACGACCTGTGGATCTACCCTTCATTCGACCCCAGCGAAACCCTACATTTCAGCGGATAATGCACGACCGCATGTTGCAGGTCCTGTAAGGGCCTTTCTGGATACAGAAAATGTTCGACTGCTGCCCTGGCAACCACATTCACCAGATCTCTCACCAATTGAAAACGTCTGGTCAATGGTGGCCGAGCAACTGGCTCGTCACAATACGCCAGTCACTACTCTTGATGACTGTGGTATCGTGTTGAAGCTGCATGGGCAGCTGTACCTGTACACGCCATCCAAGCTCTGTTTGACTCAATGCCCAGGCGTATCAAGGCCGTTATTACGGCCAGAGGTGGTAGTTCTGGGTACTGATTTCTCAGGATCTATGCACCCAAATTGCTTGAAAATGCAATTACATATCAGTTCTAGTATAATATATTTGTCCAATGAATACCCGTTTAGCATCTAGATTTCTTCTTGGTGCAGCAATTTGAATGGCCAGTAGTGTAACACGTAGACGATAGAAAAGAAAACTGAGGATCTGTGCAACAGGAAATCTTGAAAATTAGGACAACCGAAAAGGTAAGGAACGGGGAGGTTGTACTCAGAATCGGCGAAGAAAGGAAAATACTGACAAGAAGAAGGGACAGAATGATAGGACGTAAGACACCTGAGTACAGACTTCATGGTACTAGAAGGAGCTATAGAGGTAAGAACTTTAGGGAAAGACTGAAACTTGAACATACACAACACATAACCGAATACGTAGGGTGCAATTATTGCTACTCTGAAATGAAGAGGTTAGTGTAGGGGGGGGGGGGGGGGGGGGGGATGGGATTCGTAGTAGAGGGCCGCATCAAACCAGTCACAAGAACGATGGTTAAAAAGAAAAGAACCTTTGATGGGACCATAGTAACCCACTGTCAGAGCAGGTACACTCTCTACTGAAGATTATCTGGACACCCTTATGTACTGCAGAATTTACCGCAATATCAGTCGAGAGGCGAACTCTTTAGTATAAACGGAGGCGAGGAGTGTTGTGTTGTGTTGTGTTGTGTTGTCGCTAGACAAGCGGTAACAGCAGAATTATTCAGTCGTGAGTGCTCGCTGACGTCGAATGTGGTCTAGTCAGTGTATGTCACCTGACTAGTCCATTTAAGGAATGTTATTGTTGGAAAACCATTGAATCGCAGATGTTGTTTTATGACGCAATGCATTGTGAAGCCGTCCAATGCATTGTGAAGCCGATACAAATAATAAACAGCTCACAGTTTTTACCTGAACCCAATTTAATATTTTCGGGATGAGTCAGAATGTAGACTTCGCGTCAGACCCTAGCGTCCAACGTCACTGCCTTCTTTGGTTTCACCTGTTAAGGAAGATTGGTCTGCCATTCACCTACATATAGGCGGACACCTGACTGGAAGTGTCCCTATCAGATTTCTGGCCAGGAGGAAGGCGAATTGTGGACACACTCCATATTAAAGTCCACTAATAGGTGTAATGTACACTAATAGGTGTAACTGAAAAAGTGTCATGATGATCTAGAGATTGTCAAAAGATTTCGGAATACTTCCCTGTTCGGATCTCCGGGAGGGGACTGCCAAAGGGGAGGTGACTATGAGAAAAAGCGTGAATAACGAACGAAAGGATAAGGTTCTACGAGTCGTGGTGTAGAATGTCAGAAGCTTGAACGACGTAGGGAAGGTAGAAGCTTTGAAAAGGGAAGTGAAGGAGCTCAGTCTAGATACAGTGGGGATCAGTGAAGCGAAATAGAAGGATTTCTGGTCAGATGAGTTTAAGATAATATCAACAGCAGCGGAAAATGGTATAACAGGAGTAGCATTCGTTATAAATAGAAAGATAGGGGAGATAGCGTGTTACTGTGAACAGTTCAGTGATGGGTCGTTCTTCACAGAATCGACAGCTAACCGACACGACAACCATAGTTCAAATATGCATACCGACGTCGCAAGCCGAAGATGAAGACATAGAGAAAGTACATGAGGATATTGAAAGGGTAATACAGTACGTAAAGGGAGACGAAGATCTAATACTCATGGAGGATCGTAGAGCAGTTGTAATGGAAGGAGTAGAACAAACTATTACAGGATAATATGGGCCCGGGACAAGGAATGAGAGAGGAGAAAGACTACTTGAGTTCTGTTATAAATTTCAACATTTCAGCTAGTAATATCGAATACTCTGTCCAAGTATCACAAGAGGAAGACGTACACTTGGAAAAGACAGGGTGATACGGAAATTTTCCAGTTAGATTGCGTAATGGTCAGACAGCGATTCCGAAGCCAGATACTGGATTGTAAGGCGCATCCAGGAGGAGAAATAGACTCAGATCACAATGTAGTAGTTGTGATGAGCAGAATTTTTAAAATCATTGGCAGAAATGGCAACAAAACGGCTATTCACGTTGGTGTGTGTAATGTATGAGTCTGGCTACATACCATTTGACTTTCGGAAAAATATCACCCACACACTATCGAAGACTGCCAGAGCCGACAAGTGCGATAATTATTGCAGAATCAGCTTAACAGTTCAGGCATCCAAATTGCTTAGAAGAACAATATACAGAAGAATGGAAAAGAAAACTGAGGATTTGTTAGATAATGATACGTTTGGCTGTAGGAAAGGTAAGGGAGCCAGACAGGCAATTGTGACGTTGCGGCTGATAATGGAAGCAAGACTAAAGAAAAATCAAGACGCGTTCATAGGAATTGTCGACCTGGAAAAGACTTCGATAGTGTAAAATGGTGCAAGACGTTCGAAATTCTGAGAAAAATAGGAGCAAGCTATAGAGGGAGACGGGTAATATACAATATGTACAAGAGCCAAGAGGGAATGATAAGAGTGGACAACCAAGAACGAAGTGCTCGAATGAAAGACGATGTAAGAAAGGGATTTATTCTTTCGTTTCTACTGTTAAATCTACACACAGAAGAAGCGATGTTGGAAATCATAGAGATGTTCTGGATTGGAATTAAATTCGTGGTGAAATGATATCAGTGATACGATTCGCTGATGACATTGCTATGCTCAGTGAAAGTGAAGAAGAATTACACGATCTGCTGAATGGAATGAACAGTCTAATGAGTACAGAATATGGACTGAGAGTAAATCTAAGAAAGACGAAAGCAAATGCAAGTAACGAGAAATTTAACATCAGGATTCATGGTACCGAAGTAGATGAAGTTAAGAAATTCTACTATCTAGGCAGCAAAATAACCAGTGACAGACGGGGCAGGGAGGACATCAAAAACAAACTAGCGCTGCAAAATGGGCAGTTTGGCCAAGAGAAGTCTAGTGGTATCAAACATAAGCCTTAATCTGAGGAAGTAATTTCTGAGAATGTACGTTTGGAGAACAGTATTGTGTGGTAGTGAAACATGGACTATGGGAAAACCGAAGCAGAAGAGAATCGAAGCTTTGTAGATGTGGTGTTATAGATGAATGTTGAAAATTAGGTGGACTTGTAAGGAATGAAGAGGTTCTACGCAGCATCGGAGGGGAAAGGAATATGTGGAAAACACTGACAAGGAGAAGGGACGGGATGATAGGATATCTGTTAAGACATGAGGGAATTACTTCAATTGTACCAGAGGGAGCAGTAGAGGGTAATAACTGTCGAGGAAGGCAGAGATTGGAATTCATCCAGCAATTGAGGACTTAGGTCGCAAGTGCTACTCTGGCATGAAGAGGTTGGCAAGGGAGAGGAATTCGTGGCGGGCCGCATCAAACCAGTCAGAAGACAGATGACTCAAAAAAAAAAAGTGTTTGGATAATATGGCTTCACTTGTCACACAGCACCTTTCGTTGATTGACACGTGGTTTTGTTCCACTAACGTGACACAAAGTCGATGTATTACTCACTCACAGGTAGTTCAGACATGTGAGTCGCGAGTCCAGCGTGTGAAAGGTGTAGCAGTTTCGTGATGCGAATCAAGAAAAAAGAAAAACATGGATTACAATTTTGTAGAGAATTATTTATGAAGAATAATTGATGGAGTCGTGCGGCAAACGTTCATTTCTTGCACACGACCCAGTTACGTCTCACCACTGCACCGACAGGCGCCCAGAAACCCGTGGCATTTGATAGGGATCGTGTGCTTTCTCCGCACCGCGAAAAAAAAGAGTGTCTTATTCAAAAATTACCCAGGGTTCCTAGCAAGCGGGTCCATGCTACGTTTGTTCCACGAACACGGAACTGAAGGAGTCCCTCACGGATACGACATAGACTACAACCAAAGATACTAAGCTGGTCGTAACTAGATCTATGTAGTAAGACTGTGTCAACTACTACGCGAAAAATGATTTACTTGCAAAATTTCGAACTAAATATTGAAAGCTACAGTCTTATCACGCTCCCCCCTTTTAGATACAGAGCAGATTTGAAATATTCTTTTTCAGAAAAACCAGCACAGTGCATTCAAAGTTCATCGTAACATGTCGTATACAAAATTAAATACTGATTCACAGTCTACGACAAAAAGAGTAGCAATCTACTTGGAGAGGGATTAGGCAGGAAGCGTGGAAGGAGGAAGGAGTTAAGTTGCCCAGAAAATCGTATCCGAAACTGCAATACACGAAAATGAAATCTTCTGGCTGTTAACCAATGGCTACATGACACCATTGTCATTTAAAACAACAAAAATTAAAGAGGTGACTATTAATGTAATTCTGCTTGATCGTCATCATTTTTCTTATCGCGAATGTCAATGTAGTATTTCTATTGGTGATTAGTTATGAAGTCTTTATATTAACTTCTTAAGAAGAGTTAATGGCTGAGCGCTGACAGAAGACACACACTCGAGAAAAGGGGAATGTGAACATAATATTTTGCCTCCAGTGTGTCAGAAAGAATGTTGTGCATTACGAAAACGTCCCCAGGGGACAGAACGACGCAGCTACTATTTTTTTGCCAACAACTAAGACACATATCGGTCGCAGTATAGAAAAACGACCTACAAAACTTTATCACTTGTTGATACAACACAATAACGCACTCTGCCGATTTCAGTAAGAAATCTACCCAGGAGTTTCAGTTGCCTCCCCTCACGCACTTCTACTCTTATGCCCTCAAATATTTACTTTTCAAGCTCATTATCGAGGAATAGTCAAGAAAATTCCCCTCTGAATGAAAATGCACTTCAGACGTCGTTTCCCGACACCTGTCACTCAGCTCCAACAGTTTTCTACAGGCGTGGAATCGGTAAACTAACTGAACGTAGTCAGACTGTTTTAGATAATGCGAGAGAATATATTGTTGATGATTAATTTCTCTCCGATGTTTACTGCTGTATTGAATAAAATAATGGACACCACTATTAAAATATACACTGTACTAATTTAAATGAAATTCAGATCACCAGGATACCTTTACGGCTGGCCGGAGTGGCCGAGTGGTTCTAGGCGCTACAAGCTGGAACCGCGCGACCGTTACGGTCGCAGGTTCAAATGTGTGTGATGTCCTTAGGTTAGTTAGGTTTAAGTAGTTCTATGTTCTAGGGGACTGATGAACTCAGCATTTAAGTCCCATAGTGCTCAAAGCCATTTGAACCATTTTTGATACCTTTACGAGGAAAGTCTATATCAATTTAACATTAATTATCTGTAACAGGAGCATGCTTACATCAGCACGAATTAGTAAGATATTACTCATTCTGGACTTCTAAACGGTCTGTGTTTACTTGCTGTCCTGTGTCACAATGAAATGGTATGGAAATGTGGCATTTATAAATAAAATAAATACAGTTTCGTTATTGATTTTCGATCTGACTGCTCGTAGCTCTGTCACGAAACGGCAAAAAATGTATCCTTCAGCGAGTCTTGTACCGGGAAGCAACACAGGTGAACCCGTTACCTCGCAGATATCAGAATAATGCAGCGTTGTGCTGTCCCTTATTTCTCCGGAGCTTGCTAGGACACATAACCTCGCAACGTAAAGGATGAAATTAATTGCCATTTCCACGTCGTCTGACTTTCGTGGGCTCAAAATCACAAATTGATAACTTCATTTCACGCCTTTTATGGAAATCACTCAGGTTATTTAATGGAAATAATAAGTATAAATAGGCTAGTTCTATATCATGTAGGAAGTAACTTGTTGATCACAGAGTTTCCAAACATATCCTGCGTTGTTGCCAAGATTCACTTACACTTCTAGCTGGAAATGCCAGCCTTGAGCGGTCTAGGAAGCATGGAGCTTACCACGATTCCTTTCTTTTTTTTTCGAGCCTTCTATCTCCCTTTCACCTCTTCCTTACGCCAGGCAACGTTCTGCCTTCTCGGCCCGGCTTTATTGCCTTTAATGCCCTTCTCTGGAACTGTAAAAGAATAAGTTCAATTCTTCAATCTTGAAATTGAAAATAAATATATAGATAAATAAATTTTTTTTCTTACCAAAGAATCCAATATCCTTAAATATATCAAGCACTTCTTGGAAGAGCTATATTTTCTTTTCATTGTTTCTATTCTTCCATGTTGTGGCTTCTGCCGAAATTGCAGTTCTCCTCGATCACTAGACTTGTCAAGAAAAATTTTTTTGATAAATTACTTAAAATCGTGGATACCCCGTAGCAACTCTCCTAACTTAAGTGCGCCAACCAAAAATTACCTCTTGCTTACGATGAAGTGTGAAGTAAAAAATTTTGAAACAAAGCTTTGTATTTCAGAATCTTTTTAGATTATGGTACTCTTCCATTGTATATTGTATATATTCATCTAACGTCGCGTTTCTGGTCGTAGTTACAAAATATACGAACTGGCGTTCTGCACGAGCAATTGCCACATGAGTAACTTTGGCATCGATATGCCGACGTTTTCTGACACTTGCCTTAGCTGCTATTAAGTTCTCACACTCTCCCATACACGGCATCTCCAAAACAAGCAGATCTGATAAAATCTAGCAGAATAGCTACTGTGTTTCTTTCATCAAGTTTATGTTCTTCATTACTCCATTCATCGAATTCAGAGACAGATAGACTGTCTGCATTTCCGGTGTAAATGCAATGCGCCATTTTCACTCGGGATATCATTTCTTTTTCATGGAAAAGGTGTCACATCTCAGACACACATACCATTTCGTAAGTGTAGCGTAAGCCTTTTCAAGAACAGCGTAGTGGTTAAGGCGACCAGTTTATAACCGAATACTGTCAGTTCCAAAATTTTAATTCGTGGTAAGAGAATTATTAGGTATTCATAATTTTAAAGTAGTCATAAGAATATAACTGAGTATATAGAGTGCTGGAACGCTCGACTACGCGTCGAAGCCACCGGTCTTGGACCAAATTTTTGTCTTTGTGTGTTGTGATTTCTACTTGACGTTAAAATAAATTGATATCTCGTTTGTGCTTTCGTCAGTATTTGCGTACTGCCTGCACTTAAATAAAAAGAACACGAATTAATATGGTAGTTTTTCTCGGCTTAAAAAAAGGAAATACATTCTCTTTGATACCTTCGTCGGCATTGGCGTCATACGACATCTGACAAAAAAAATTAGTTTCATGTTTATCTCAGTTTTTTTTATCAATGGTCGTAAACTAATTTCAATTTCAAAAGCCTATTGAACGACTGAAACGAGTGAAACAGACAGCTTAATTTTTATGCATAACCACTTCTTTAACAAAATGAAAAACAGAAATTGAAATTAAAGAAAGGGATAAGTTTACGAATTTTTCTCATTTTCTCGTATACAAAATGTTCTCCCTATGAGCACAATAATTAAGTACCGTATCCGGTTTCCTTTCTCATCTACCACTGAATTTAGCCACCGGGGAAGAGGGGCAGCACGTTCCCGGACTAATATGTTATTTTGTGACAACTCCTCCCATATTTCGTGAATTGCTACGGACAGCGGTTGATCGTTGGTGCTGGTCTTCTACACCGTATAACTTTCTCCATCTGTGGCCATACGTGCTCTGTGCGAGTGAGGTGAGCACCTTTAGGAGACAAATCCAGCAGCTGAGCGTCTTCGTTAATTTGAAACCAGTGTTTTACACAGATCACTGTGTGGGCAGGAGAACGGTCATGTTGGAGGATCATTCTGCTACCCGAAAATCTCTGACGAGCAGAAGTAAGCATTACGTTCTTTAGTGTTTCGCAGTAGTAATGACTAGAAACGGACAGTCCACTTGCTACTGAACGTCTCAATCGCTTGCTAATATCCGTCACCAATCTGTGACAGCTTGGTCGATCTAGATGGACTGAAGTATTCCGTGGAGTAGAAGACGCCGTCTGATCCATAAATACAACTTGCTCCCAGTACGAAAGTGGTTTCCTTCTGTATGCCAGTGGGAAATTTAAGCTGGTAGACTATATTGTTCTTTCAGAATTTCCTTAACCACTGATACCTTCGTTTCTTGTTGAGGCAACGACGAATAGTCGACCTGCTCCCACTTAGCCATAGGGTGTTCCTAATTTTAGTGCTAGTCCTGAAGTCTCCTTCATCACTGCAATAGAGGATGTACTATTTTCTTGATCCTCGGTGGTAGTCCATGGATATCCATGGTGACGACGACAGTTGACATGGCCTTCGTCCGCGATCCTTTTCACCCAGAGATGTATCGTAGGATTTGCGGTATCCTTTCCTTGTGAGTATTGTTCAGAGTATCGGATAAAAGTATTTTGTCTCTAAATATCACACGTAGTAGTAACAATGACATCCTTTTCATAGACTGAATGAAAAATTTGGTTAGACGTTGTGATGCAGGTCTTGTTGCTCTGGCTGCCGTATTTTAGTTACCTGTGTTACCCCATATATCACATGGCAGCAGTCTGTAACAGCGCTTTGTACAAGTGGTAGGATAGTTGAATAGGTAAAGCGGTGAGTTTCTACACTCTTCTTATCTGGCTCGAATCGTGCCGCCTCTACAAATTTTAATTCGTTGTACACAAATAATTGTTAGTTTAGGAGGACAATGTCAATTATAACGTTCAAAATACTCGTAGTGTTATAAACATTTGAGTACGTGGCTTCCAATGCTCGTTGGAGGCAAGCAAGAATAGTCTTCACTGGTTTCCCTATTAGTTTACCTCAGTTTGAGGATGAACTCAGCCTTCTGTTGTAAATCATTAGGGATTTTTAGCAATACCAGACCCTTAAATGCTAATCTCGATTTATTTTCACAACTATAGGAATACAACGTGTAATACCTCTTAGGCAAACTGCAACGCAGCGGTTTCAGATGAAAAGATCGACCTGGCCCAGACTGTGCAGACTGTTTTTAAACGTTTTACTACCTGGACTGTAAGCATTTCTTACACGGTAAATCAGAGAAGGTTGCTGCTTAAGATGTTTTAAGATCAATCTAAATTCCTTCACCAGTGAAAAGTGCTTTGCGAAGCGATTACTGGCCACATTTTGCCGCATTTCACTGATTAGAAGGAAAGAAGCTTGCTGACCAGAAGAACTTCAGGAGTTCAGCTATTGTCTCAAAATCTCTTGTTCATAAAAAAATTTTATTTCCATTGACGATGCTGTAATGGCTTACATGATGGAGATAGCTAACTCAAATTGCAATTAATGCGGTAGTGATTTTGAAATGTCACTTATTGTAATAAAATTGAGTTACAAGAGTTAAAAACTGTCTCAACTCCAATGACGTTCTTCCTAGTATTTGTAATACTGTGGTGTTGATTTACATCTGGAATGGTTACGTTAGAGAACAGTAACCTCGAGTGATATCTTATGGTATCCGTTTTGTGAAGTAAAAGGACGGTAAAGAGATTAGAGGAGCTGCAAGACATCTAAGTTACGTGGGTTGCATGCCAATCAGGTGAAACTCAATTGAGGTCGTTCGGACATTTTTGGGTATGACAGTGAATCAAACCTACTGATTTCCATCCCATTCGGGTAATTCCCTTGTGGTGCAATGATTTTTTTATATATATCTTAGAGTGTATATGGCTTCTTAGTCCTGCAGCCTTAGCGAAAACCGTCTGATTTTGTTATTTTATGCATAGGTAGGCCGCCGAGAGCAAAGGAGCTGACACTTACCGCTAAACTATAAATAACTGTTTGCGATAGCGACTCGCTGAGGAATAACCACACATTTCTTTCTTAATGGCAATCTCCCCCTCCTGCCCCCCCCCCCTACTACTCTGTGCCACTGTATCACAGGATGAAATGTATAAAGCTTGGTGAGTACATAAATCTGTTACTACTCTATAACGTATGAGGTGGGGGGGGGGGGAGGGGGGTGCAAGGGAATCGCACCTCATCTGCACATTCTCTTGAAACGTGGCTCATCGCAATAATTTGAAATACGAAATACGGTTGATAGTCAACTTCTTCCCAACGGTTCCCCGTCAATCACTGTTACTGTTCGTACCTTCATCCAAGGACGCAGAAATCTTGAAGTGAGAGGTTATTGCATTTCTGTAATTCTAGGTAGCAATGCATTCTCATGTACCTAATATGGTTCATTTCAGTCACATGTACCGTGTTTGGTAAATCGTGGCAAAGATTCACCTCTACACACTAATGTGTTACACAGCCAACTAAAGTAGAAAGTAGTAGTCCTGGCTTTTGATTGAATTCTTTTATGAAGCTGTCCCTACTTGTTATCTTGCTTTTCTTTCATACATCTTGAGTAATATATCTCCCTAAATACCAGAATATTTCATCTTTCGTTAGCTTTCGTGCCGGGGATATTTTGCCACACGTTCCGCATTGTTTCCTTTATCCTCCTTGGTTTCCATGCAATTGCCACGAGGTTAATACAATTCAGTGTTGAAGCCAGTTTTATGTTCCACACAAATACTAACTAGTTTTTTTATTCTCATTACTTATTATTATTAGTAGAGAGTCAAGTTAGCTTTCGTATTACATTTAACGTTATTGGAACGAAACTGATAACTGTTCATTACTTCTTGAGCTTTGTTTTATTCTGTTATACCGGGTGATCAAAAATTCAGTATAAATTTGAAAACTTAATAAACCACGGAATAATGTAGATAGAGAGGTAAAAATTGACACACATGCATGGAATGACATGGGGTTTATTAGAACCTAAAAAACACCCCATATTGACAGACGCGTGAAAGATCTCTTGCGCGCGTCGTTTGGTGATGATCGCGTACTCAGCCGCCACTTTCGTCATGCTTGGCCTCCCAGGTCCCCATTTGGCTTTGGGGTTTCCTGAAGTCGCAAGTGTATCGTGATCGACCGACATCTCTAGGGATGCTGAAAGACAACATCCGACGCCAATGCCTCACCATAACTCCGGACATGCTTTACAGTGCTGTTCACAACATTATTCCTCGACTACAGCTATTGTTGGGGAATGATCGTGGACATATTGAGCATTTCCTGTAAAGAACATCATCTTTGCTTTGTCTTACTTTGTTATGCTAATTATTGCTACTCTTATCAGATGAAGCGCCATCTGTTGGACATTTTTTGAATGTATTTTTTTGGTTCTAATAAAACCCCATGTCATTCCAAGCATGTGTGTCAATTTGTACCTCTCTATCTACATTATCCCGTGATTTATTTAGTTTTCAAATTTATACTGAATTTTTGATCACCCGGTACTTTCTTTAAACATTGACAAGTTAAAATGAAGCTGAGTGTAAATCTGTCAGCTTCTAATTCTTCCTTTAGTAATGGGAAAAAAAGTTTGTGACATTAGTAACATAAAATATATGTCAACTACACCTACTGCTTTCTTTGATTTCAAATGGTCTTTTAGTGTCTATTAAACTTATCTCATGAGTTGCTTACTAATTATTTCTGACGCATGCAAGGTATCTGAAATATAAACGGATGAAAACTGTATAGATATGCCAATTAAAGTAACTGCTGCAGTTTTTCAGATCCATGCAATTAAGATTTATGGCAGCATTGTCCGCATAAATACCCTAAAATCTGCCGGATTAATATCTAGTGACACTCTAACCGAACAGGACTCGGTCACAGTAAAACCTTTGATAATCCCGGTTTTCAAATATATTTAAGGTATTTGCCATATGCCAAAAGCTCACACACTCTTTCTGCTCACAAATGCGGCGTATAATACAGGAGCTCAGAGAAGCGGTTCGCTAAAGCGGACCAAGCTTAACTCCCACATAACAGGCTTCTCTTATTTACATCTACCCGTACGTGAAGATTAAACGGCTGGTCATATATATTTCAGTGGGTAAGGGTTTTACGTACAATTAACAAATGCCACGTGAATGCGCCGGTGCCGTGCTGCGGACTGCAAATGATGCAGGCCGCGCGTTGCGCAGGATTTTTGGCCTTATGCGCTTTTTATATTACATTACATACGCTGGTTTACTTTTAAAATGAGGCAGCCTAGTCGAGCTTTGCACGTGTATAACGGTAGAATCTCAAACGAGAGCTGCATTTATTCCAAACTTATTAGTGCTCAGGTAAATGAAGGAGGTCATCGTCTGTTTATCGCCTAGAATTTTAGCACAGTACAGTGCCCGAACTACCGAAATGGCTAACGTGTGATACTACACTTGGCAGTAACCAAACTGTAACAAAACTAACAAAGAAAATCAGTCCACATAGCCGAAAACGAATGTGTGTTTTTGATATTATTGCCGTTATTTCTTAGGATAATGCAACCTGAGCCACTTGCTTCCCTTCGTTGCAGTTGATTTGCATCATACACCCTAAATAAGTAAGTAGAACGTAAATAAACCTTATCCCATAGACTACAGGAGGCATACCAAATGGGTTGTAAGTACACTCAGATGTAACTAGTGCACATTTATTATATGCATATTGCAGGTTTAGGCAGGGTGTGGTGTGGTACAACAGGGCGGAAACAAAATAAAAAAAAAGAACATCATCAGGGAATTATCTGTGTCGAATTAGTAAAGGAAGCCAGCACAAATGCTGATTTTACAAAAATTGGAGTTAAGCTATTAAAATTGGTGGAAAGCATCTTTCTCTCCCTCCCTCTCTGTGTTTGTCTCTCTCTCTCTCTCTCTCTCTCTCTCTCTCTCTCTCTCTCTCTCTCTGTCTCTCTACACCTCTTTTTACACTGGAGACGAGATAATTAAGAAATTTCCCGACCTATATTTCAGCGCAGCGTGAATGAATAAATTTTGTGAAGTCGCAGAAATCTCCGGGAACAAATTTTGGGAGCCACTGCTTTGAAGCTGTAGATGTAGCGAAATGTGAAGAATACGGAATCCGTTTGAATGTAGCGTGCTCAGAACACTTGTATGGTTGAGCCCATCCGTTCTTCCGAGATGCCTCTTAGTGACATTGTGTGTTACTGCTGCTAAAATGCAAGTTTCATTTCTTATATCAATTATTCTTTTTTTCCTTGGCGTATTTATTCTCCGCATTTCCAATCTCTAGAAATATTTTTGTAATGTTTGCAAAGACATTGTGAGTCTTGGCACGATCTGCGTACAACCACACCGCTGCTCCTAGAATTTGACGACGTCCACCATAAATGATATTCCCTTTTTAGACTGTCGTATACATCGTGAATGTCTCAGCAGTTTCACGAGCAAGTTATCTGACTGCTACAACAGCAGAACAGAGACTGATGCGCTTCAAGCGCACACGTAAACACGAGAACCATATCTAAGTAACAGGGTCATAGACACGAGGGCCGTGAGAGGACAAGAGGGTACAAACCTGCCCTTGGCTCAGCGGCATGAAGTTGGTTTTTCTTCCCCTCCTTCCCTTCCCCCTCCCCTGCCCCACAGTGCCAACAAGTTGCGATGTTAAGTGGGACCTCATCTCTCTGCTTGTTATTGGTACATTCCGGTTCACTTGTTGCCGACTGTCTTACGTTTACGACTGCTGCCAGCTCTAGTGATCTAGTAGCTGAAGCACTACAGTAGCGCGGCCGAATCGTGCTGTGTGTGTCAAATGAAACATAAATAGCGTAACGAGTGTGTTTGAACGTGAATAACTCTATGCTATGCTATCACATAGCCTTGTTACTTTCTTCTGTAATTCATTCGTTCCCTCTCTCACGTCCCTCCTCAGCGTGTGGACAAAATTCTGCTTCCTGCTTTCTCCATGCATCATACTCTACTTACGTCGAAGCTTAACGTAGCACCAACAACTTAAATTCACGTCTGTCGATATCCACCGTACGGAACTACGCCGCCTGAGATCACTAAAACTTGAAATAAAAGAAACACGATTTAAACAGAGAATGATTACTAAATAATTGAACGCTTTTAATGCTTTACGCTTGTAGTGATGCAGCAACAATATACCCGTTGGAGCCAGCAAGGAGAGTCAATAGGGTGCACTTGCCCCCTACCCCTACTGGAAATTCAACTACAGAGTTTTTATTCATATACTGAGTGAATAACCGTCAATTCTCTGTGATCTAATGTGGTTTCGTACCACCTATTCAATTTAGTTCTTATAGCATGACATGTCTCGATACTGACGAACTCATTAACATAAACAATAGAAAGTCTAATGCTTTCCTCCCCCCCCCCCCCATCCTCCCCACCCTCCCGCCCCCGTAAAAATTCTGTGGACACCCATGAGTACATCTAATACCTAAGTTGGACTTATTTCCAACGGCGTAACAACACACGGTGGCTGTTTGATACCAGTAGACTTCTCTTGTACACTAGGGTCACAGTGTGTTTGTTTACTTGAGGGTTTGTGGAAGTTTTGAAATGTTTCATCACACGGATAGGAAGAAGGGAGTTGCAGTACTTAGGTTGTTGTTTGTCCAGTTCATCTGAGGTGGTATTTAATTGTAAGTTTATTACTTATTTCTGGAAGAGTGGAGTGCTATTAAACAATTGTGTTAATTTAATTATGTTAAGTTTAAGTGACAATACATGTATCATCCATTTAATATAAGATTAATGGGTTACCTCTTAAATAAATCAGGAATAGTCCCGCGTGGCTTTTTAAACGGAACAAAAATTAGCGTAATGCTTTAGAAGAAAGATCCATTGGGGAAAAAAACACTTTAAGAGCGGAAATGTGACTTGATATGTACTTCAATGTATAGAGTAATGTTGTTAAATGAAACAGAAAATGTTTCGTTACTCACTTCACTACGTGAATAAGGCCACAAAGAAGCCATCCTTTAGTTTGGTGTACCTATAATTTTGTTTTCGGCTCATATTTGATTTCGGTACTAATTCCAAAGGGTTCTCAATCCTTTTTCTGATATGTCACACTTACAAATTATGCCCTGTATCAGTTTTGAGTGTAAGTTCTAATTGCGTTTATCCGGAAAACGGCAAAAAATGATAGCGTCGTGAAGGAAGCTGGAAAAAGCTGAATACGAAGAAATCACTTGAACTCGGTAGGGCAGACCTGTTTATCTGCATTCGGACTCGCATTCGGGAGAACGACGGTTCAATCCCGCGTCCGGTCATCCTGATTTAGGTTTTCCGTGATTTCCCTAAATCGCTCCAGGCAAATGCCGGGATGGTTCCTTTCAAAGGGCACGGCCGACTTCCTTCCCCGTCCTTCCCTCATCCGATGAGACCGATGACCCCGCTGTCTGGTCTCCTTCCCCAAACAACCCAACCCAACCCTGTTTATCTGCCATAACCAACAGCAGTATAGCTTGTTCAATGGAATGTTATGGGGGAAAATCTCCTTAAGTACTGAGAACATCTGCAGCTAATGTTACGATCTGACCACTTACTGTGTACAAGGACGTATAAAAAAGTGGGGGGGGGGGGGGGGGGAATCAAGCGGTTTCGGACACTCCTATCACATATATGAAATTACACACGACCTAGTTGCCGTCTGGTGAAACTGAAAGATATTTTGATTTTCTATCATACGCACCGGTAAAGGGATACAGTCAGTAAGGTCAACGATAGATTTAAACGATGTATACATCAATAGCACTATTAGCTACTGCCCATCCCTACTTTACCCAAGACCAATTGTTGGCCTTACTTGAGCTCAGTTATAGTTTTTTTTAAACAGTTCGGTTCTTACCTCCATTTGAATTTAATGTAATGCTACTGTTTGTTGTTTTTGTGCTGTGTGCTGTTGTGACAGTTTCTAATTATGGCTAAGTGTGTAACAAGAAAGAAGAGGAAAACCGATTTCGATTCGCCCGCTAGCGTTATCGTAAGTTTAAAATATATACGACCTACTATAATAGCCTAACTGCCTATCTAAAACAGTATAATGTTTGCGGTGGAGTCGTCATTTTAAGGCTGGTAGAACTCTCGGGTTGCAATATTTCAGTACTTCACAAGACAGCGAAGCGGTAAATATCATAACAAAACATTAAATTAAAATCACTGCATAAAAATACACTTGGATTTGGCTGTGTCGCCCAAAAATCACGTTGATCAACAAAAATATCCCTCAAATGTCGATGGATATATTTTCTTATAAATTTACTCAATATTCTATCATCACCAGCCGAAACGGCAAAGTATCACCCAGGCTGGTCACCCAGCGGTACTCAGTTATGAATACCCATTCCGATACGGAACTATGGGAAGGGGTTTGTGGAGAGTGGAAGGGGTATGTGGTGACAGCACATTCTACACTTCGTTCCTGAAAGATTTTTTTCAGTGGGCTGCTTGAATTCGTCTGATCCGACGGCGCACTTCATCCCTCCCTCCCCCTTTCGTCAAAAATCTATTTACGCTCTTGTAATACGATAATAACTGAAGCCAGCAATTCGATGCACAGTTAAATCTTAAAATATACACGCGTTCATGCACTCTCAATTGACTAAATACGTAAAATTAAAGGAAAAACATGGAACGTCAGTATTCAATATTTTATTCTGATGCATTTTATTTTGTTTAAAAACAATGGGCAACAACCTTTTCTTTTCAGGTTCTCCACCCTCTTCGGGTAGCTACGTGTTAAGCCGGTGAGCTAAATATTCGGAAGGCGAGGTGTACTGAATCCATCCGCCGGAAACATTGAAAATGATGTTCGGTTTCCCATTTTCAGTTTAGGCAAATGACGAGGCTGATCCCTTACTATAGTCCACAGCTAATTTTCTTCCGGACATTTTTCTTTCCTGACAGATTCCAATTCCCTTAAACATGCAGCCCCTTTGCTTAAATGAAAAGAGTAGCACCGCAGGCGAGGCGAACATCTTTTCGGAGACTCGTGGCACTAAAAGCCATACAATAAATAAATAATAATCCTAATCCTCCTCATTTAGGCTCATGTATTTGCATTCTGGGATATTCATTAATTCAGAAAATTATTTTTCTTGCATTACAAGAAATGGCAGATGTAGTCTTAAATAATGAAATTTGCAAAAGTGTAAGGTGGAATAATTGCAGATCCTTTGAATTTTCATAACCAAAAATTGCCCTAGCTTCTCTGTCAAACAGAGATCTCTTTATTCCAAGAGGTCTGTCGATAATAATCACGGTGTCCCAAAAAAATATGCGTTCGTGCATCCCTGATCACTTCCTCAGCTCAAGTCCTGAATGAAAGAATAAGAGTGTAAAATGACCTTGGATGGCGAAGGGAGATTGGAACATGCCTGCTTCTTAGTAGTTTACCAAAATAGAGCACTTCTAAGTAACGAATTCATATCTGCGCTAGGTGAAAACTCCGAGATCGGTTTCGAATAAAGTGGGTTATTGCTCTTCAACGAAATAAATGAAGAACATGAATCTTTGTAAGATCCTCTTTAACAAACCGGACCCCTCCGTTGACAAAATCATGGCTACCGCCTCGGCTGTGATGAATACAACGCAAGGAAGTAGAAGGTTTCGTGGAAGGGCGTTAGAGCTACACTCCTGGAAATTGAAATAAGAACACCGTGAATTCATTATTCCAGGAAGGGAAAACTTTATTGACACATTCCTGGGGTCAGATACATCACATGATCACACTGACAGAACCACAGGCACATAGACACAGGCAACAGAGCATGCACAATGTCGGCACTAGTACAGTGTATATCCACCTTTCGCAGCAATGCAGGCTGCTATTCTCCCATGGAGACGATCGTAGAGATGCTGGATGTAGTCCTGTGGAACGGCTTGCCATGCCATTTCCACCTGGCGCCTCAGTTGGACCAGCGTTCGTGCTGGACGTGCAGACCGCATGAGACGACGCTTCATCCAGTCTCAAACATGCTCAATGGGGGACAGATCCGGAGATCTTGCTGGCCAGGGTAGTTGACTTACACCTTCTAGAGCACGTTGGGTGGCACGGGATACATGCGGACGTGCATTGTCCTGTTGGAACAGCAAGTTCCCTTGCCGGTCTAGGAATGGTAGAACGATGGGTTCGATGACGGTTTGGATGTACCGTGCACTATTCAGTGTCCCCTCGACGATCACCAGTGGTGTACGGCCAGTGTAGGAGATCGCTCCCCACACCATGATGCCGGGTGTTGGCCCTGTGTGCCTCGGTCGTATGCAGTCCTGATTGTGGCGCTCACCTGCACGGCGCCAAACACGCATACGACCATCATTGGCACCAAGGCAGAAGCGACTCTCATCGCTGAAGACGACACGTCTCCATTCGTCCCCTCCATTCACGCCTGTCGCGACACCACTGGAGGCGGGCTGCACGATGTTGGGGCGTGTGCGGAATACGGCCTAACGGTGTGCAGGACCGTAGCCCAGCTTCATGGTGACGGTTGCGAATGGTCCTCGCCGATACCCCAGGAGCAACAGTGTCCCTAATTTGCTGGGAAGTGGCGGTGCGGTCCCCTACGACACTGCGTAGCATCCTACGGTCTTGGCGTGCATCCGTGCGTCGCTGCGGTCCGGTCCCAGGTCGACGGGCACGTGCACCTTCCGCCGACCACTGGCGACAACATCGATGTACTGTGGAGACCTCACACCCCACGTGTTGAGCAATTCGGCGGTACGTCCACCCGGCCTCCCGCATGCCCACTATACGCCCTCGCTCAAAGTCCGTCAACTGCACATACGGTTCACGTCCACGCTGTCGCGGCATGCTACCAGTGTTAAAGACTGCGATGGAGCTCCGTATGCCACGGCAAACTGGCTGGCACTGACGGCGGCGGTGCACAAATGCTGCGCAGCTAGCGCCATTCGACGGCCAACACCGCGGTTCCTGGTGTGTCCGCTGTGCCGTGCGTGTGATCATTGCTTGTACAGCCCTCTCGCAGTGTCCGGAGCAAGTATGGTGGGTCTGACACACCGGTGTCAATGTGTTCTTTTTTCCATTTCCAGGAGTGTATTTTCATGTTCGCATCTGGTACTTGTTTGTAGCTATGACTATGAAGCGAAATTAAAATAATGCCATATTCAAGGTTAATCATTACACTGCGTAAAGGCTAATGCAGTGCCACTTAGTGTCAGCTCTAGTAGAATGGCATGTACGGTGGCAAGCGTCTCAAAATCTTCAGAATTCTGTCGATGAATCCTGAGCAATACTATGGGGCATTGCCTTAAGAAAAATTGGAGATGCTATATAGTACTGTCACGCTACGCAAATGCGGTGACCCTTAGCAAGATTACTTGACACAAAGAGTTACGTATGATGGAGGTTAATCGCTTGGATCGCCGCTACACGAGTGTGAGAGAACAGTACTTCCACTTAGATGGGGAATCTTCTCGATTTAAATAAAAAAGTAAAAAGACAAAAAGAGTTGCGTGTGAACAGTGGTACAGCAATCACGCTGTTTCGTTCAAACCCAGAAAACCTGAAGCTAGAAACGCACGTCCTAGAAACAGGACTCGCCACATCCCAATCGCACTCTTCAGTTTACCCAACGGAGATAATCAATCTCAGAAGAAAAATAATCTACTGACTATCATACTAGTACCTCCAAAGTTAGTAGTTATCTTGTTGTAATGAATAAAAAACTGCAGTGATGTACCTTTTCGAAACTTCTAGAATATTACCAAAGTGAGTCTGTGGAATTTTTCTACGTAATTTCTCACATTTCAGATCAGGCATTAGAAGACACATATTCCAGAAAACCACCTTACTTAGACTACTTTCATTCCTTTACTTTAGCACACAATATTTATTACTATTTTAGAGCTGCAGTGCTACAACATTTCAACTCCGAACATTTCGCAAATTTATTGTCTCTTATTAGGAACTGCCATGGAACCAACAACTCAGAAAGGTCAGTTGCAAGCATGAAAAATAATTTTCTTCACAGTACAGCACTACTAGAATCGCCCGATGAACACCTTAAGGGGCTCCGGAACGCCCTATACTTGCAACGTTAAAATAACGCTTATAAATTACATCTTTCCTCACAAAGTATTTGAGGTAGGAAGTTGAACTTTTTACAGATTATTTATTGGAATATGGGCTACAACTTAACACAGGGATTTTACAAAATTTTGGTTCAGTTATTAAAGATGATTTTTTTTACAATTGTAATGAAAATTCACAACATTTTTTTGCAATTTTTTATTTATATATTCAAAAATATACAGTTTTCTGGAAAAAGGCTGTGTTAAATTATGCAGAAGGTACTGTGTAACATTTACTGAAAGTTTGAAACAAATATGTTTGGAAGATCCTTAGAAAACATGTAATTAGTATGAGAAAAAAAAAGTTTTGGTAATCGAGCGACAAAGATTGGATTAACTTTTTAGTGCATTCCAGGTCCATAGGATGGATTATCTTCATCCTCTGCAAACTCCTCCTCCAGCTTCCTCTTGTTCCTCCTCCCGTTTACTCTTTCTTGTATTTCTAGACTCTTTACAGCCCTGTCTGCAGCCCAAAGGCGTTCCTTGTCTAAAGCAAGCATCGCTCGTACCATGTTAGAACCTATCTTCATTCCCATATTTCTAAATACCTTGCACCTTACAATGTTGCCATCATTGAAAGTCGCAACAGCATCATACACACCAAAGTGAAGTGTTTCTATTCCAACAAATACAGTCTTGGGGATTCTCGACCATATAACACTATTTACACTTTCATTGGGGTTTTGAGTTTTTCCGTGAATACACTTTTTCAACAGTTCAGGTGCTGCTAAGTCTCTGAAAATAGGTTTTATCACCTCCATTATTGCATGAGGCAGACTACGCTTATGAGTGTACACTTCACCAGTTAGCAATCCTTTGTTATATTTACACCAACTGTTTTCTTCTTTGGGACACAAGCTATGTTGGGGATTTTCATCGGTTGAAGAAGTATGAAAAAAAAGAGCCCAAACAGCCTTCTTCATTTCGTCGACACTTTGTGTATTTTGCCTAATAGCTATTCCATAATAGTTCTGTATTTTGTCAATTACACTGTCAGTTAACCTTCCCTTCCCATCCAACCCTTTACCATCACCGAGTTTTTGTTTTTTGTACGAAGCTTTCACTCGCCGAAGTCTTGTTCCCATTCGCTTCTGTACGTGTCCAATACACTCAAATTTCTGCACTACAACATCATCACCATAAGGCTTCAGTCCTTGAACATGTTTGAAACTTTTAGAATCACCGTCACCAAGGTAATTAACATATCGCACTTTATCACACGCCTCAGAACGCTGGAATATACTGGCAACACCAGCCACTTCCATTCCTCCACTACTGCCACTATAGTTAGCTTTGCAATTATTTTCATGTGTACCTTTATATTTTTGTGGACATCTACAATACTTTGATATTACTGCTACATCTAAAACTTTCCCTGTATACATACTGGTGGCAGATACTACACCATGAAGAGATGTGTGTCCCCATTGATGCCAGGTACCATCGAACGCTGCAGTCAAATCTCTGTTACCATTATTTTCCATTACTGCCTCTTCCACAGCGTTCTTCATAGATTCTATACAGACATCTTCTACTTTAGACCCTATTAATTTATTATAGGTCGTAAACTTGGTTGGGGGATTTGGAAGATTCATGATGCCACAGAAAATTGCACCTGCAGTAGCACCCTTACCAACTGAACGCAAGGAATAAACAAATCTAATGTTGTGTTCGTAGATTATGCTACCATTTTCTTCAGTTGCAGTTACTGCAACACTGTTCCAAAAGGTGGTCATGTATGAACACTTATCACATTTCAGTTGTATTTCACTAGCAAGTCCTACGTGCTTTATTATGGGGAGTTCCAGACCAACTTCACTACAATGAATACATCTTACACAGTTTGAAAAAATTCCTTTGAGAACCGACATATCAAATATTTCATTTACATCCGATTCGTGCGATTCGCCCATAAAACATTCATAGTTTTCACTCATTGAACCAAGCTTCTTCTGTGAAGTATTTTCTTTCTCACTTTGACTGCTATGGGCAGGTGTACTTGAGAGGTTAGGTTCACTCACTTGGTTATCGTCTTTATTGTTTACAGTAATAACACATACCTTTGGCTTTCCAACATTTCTTCTTTTCTTAGAAGCCTTCAGAGGATTTCTAATAACTTTACTTTTACTCATTATTATACTTCAACAAATCAAAGACTCAAGAAACAGAATTAATTACGAATATTTTCGAGATAACGACAGAGTAAATAAACATGAAACAATCGACAATCACACCAGCGATATATATTGAACCATCACAGGTTAGCCACAACACATACATTATCTCACATCACTAAAATGTACCTGATGAACACGGACGTTAATAATAACATCATTTGACAGCAGTTTAACAGCGCCACAGTGGGTCACGCCCATGTAGAACACATTTCAAAAAAAATTTAAAAATAGTTGTAGTCTTCGGAATTGAATAAATTATATATCTATTAAAAGGTAATAGTCTGCAGATTCACAAAACGCAAAAAAGTAAAAATTGAACTTTTCATGACTTTGAGCCTTTCCGGAGCCCCTTAAATTAATAAAAGTATGTTAAAAATACAAGATGCTAGATCTAGTTTCATTTCTTGTTCTCTGTCTGATGTTGTCATTTCAGAAGATAGATACGACTGGTTCTTCATTTCCAGCAACATCTGTCAAAAATGGCATTTCCTCGTTTATTGACTAAAGCAACAAGCGATGCTGACCGATTTGAAGTATTAAGCGATGTATGGATAACTAAGCTAAGAAAGAAGACATTTAAAGTGGACTCTCGCATAACATGCAGTTTATAGGCACTAAACACTCGCAGTTTACGGGGTGATTTACATAAACATCAATAGGTATTAGAAGCGGGCAAACTCGTTCAGCTTTGAAAACTAGTTGACTGATGATTGTTCCGTTTTGGGAGCCGTCCATTTTTACTCGTTCACCGTTCCTTTTTTATCTAATTGTCTGCTATATGGATTTCAGATAAATTTCACGGAGAAATATCAAAGACTCCCAAGTATTACTTCAATTTCGTCAGCTGAATGGGTTCTCAGAACGCATCATATCAGTCACGTGACATGATGGACCTGTAACCGCAAACCAGGCAGACAGACTCAAGACAAGCAGAACAGAAACGGATTACGGTAAACGTTTATGACCCATTGCGGACAAACTCAGTCGTCATTCATTTTCGAGGGATGCTCGTAGTTATAGCTAGTGCAGCTCTTGGCTTCCAGTTGGTTTACAGAAAATTATATATATATATGTGTGTGTGTGTGTGTGTGTGTGTGTGTTGGCATTAATAGCATTAAATAACTGTAAGTAAACTACAATCTGTCAAGCCAACATTAATAGTTTTCTTTTACAATTTGAGGGTATGTAAATTAATTATGAATCAAAGCGTCGTACTGTGTCGAAAGTGAAGTTTTATTTGGAAAATTAATGACTACCGACACAGAAGCTGAGAATCTGAATACTGAAATTGGAAGGTTTGTATTAGCAACAGCGGGAACTACATAAATATTCTGGGAGATCGTCGAAGCTTATCAAGTGAAAGGAAACAATACTCATTTTTTCAAAGCATGAAGACGTGCTACAGGTCTCTGAAGTTATT
The DNA here is from genome assembly GCF_021461395.2 of Schistocerca americana. Taxonomy (NCBI): domain Eukaryota; kingdom Metazoa; phylum Arthropoda; class Insecta; order Orthoptera; family Acrididae; genus Schistocerca; species Schistocerca americana. The sequence continues at coordinate 213,495,786 of NC_060122.1, read as the reverse complement.
TAGAATCGGAAAAGATAACCAGCTTTTGATCAGTCAACAGCTGAAAAGAGCACTAAGGTAGATGCATGGAATCAATCATCTGTTACTTGAGAAAGAGAACAACTAAGCGAGCACAGGCAACCATTAACAAACGAAAGTGAAACGAATATGAAAATCAACAAATCACTAAAATACGTATTAATGTACTACAAAGATAAATTTTACACACACATGTAATTGAAACTAAAAGAAAAGAAAAATCCACTACCAGTTCAATCCTGACAGTTTTTCTCATGTTTTGGTCTTTTAACTTACTACGGAATATCGCAGGGAAAAGTTGTCTGTGAAACTTGTACTGAATGGCTTTTCAGCTAAGTCATTAGTTTTTTCAAAATGGTTCAAATGGCTCTGAGCACTATGGGACTCGACTGCTGAGGTCATTAGTCCCCTACAACATAGAACTAGTTAAACCTAACTAACCTAAGGACATCACAAATATCCATGCCTGAGGCAGAATTCGAACCTGCGACCGTAGCGGTCTTGCCGTTCCAGACTGCAGCGCCTTTAACCGCACGGCCACTTCGGCCGGCCCATTAGTTTTTTCACAACAGCATAAAATACAACCCCTTTCAGAGGGGCATGGGTTTTGATTCAATACATTGTGCTAAAACAACTATTGTATTTACCTTTCAGGCATAACATACAGGGTGTTACAAAAAGGTATGGCCAAACTTTCAGGAAACATTACTCACACACAAAAAAGAAAATATGTTATGTGGACATGTGTCTGGAAACGCTTAATTTCCATGTTAGAGGTCATTTAAGTTTCGTCAGTATGTACTGTACTTCCTCAATCAATTTGTAAATTTTCACAATCAACATGTGTGGGCTGACGAGAATCTGCACGCAATTGTGCAATCACATCATCAACACAGGTTAATAATTAAGCTGAAAGTAGTAAAGTTTTTCGCTAAAAAGGTACACTCGACAGCAAAAAAAGTGGGTCACCCCTGAATGTATGCAACCAACATAGCATATCTGTGTTGCACATAGTCGCAACCCTCCACAGTACAGTAGTTGTAAGATACACAATGGGTACCGCTAGAGACTGCTAGAGAACACTGGTCTTTATTTCAGTCCATCCAGATGTAAAGTAACATCACAATAGTATAGAAGAGATCAGGCAGTCCTTAACGTTTGTAAACTTAACTTAATTACAATAAATGACATTTCAAATGTTACGGGACATCTGGTTGTGTCACATAAATCGTTCAGTAATCCTTAGGCACAATTAAATATTTGAGACAGTATATGGATTTATAAAAGTTGTATGGCAATTGGAAGCAAGTTCTTTGCTGTCTAAAAGTTTTACCCAACACATGCTGAACGTGGTTCAACGTTCAATGGGGAGTGGTTTCGCATCAACTTTATGTAATACTAAGCAGTTAAAAGAAAACGTGATTAATGGCGACAACCACTCTACGGAAATCCCAACATTAACAGCGAATCACAAGTAATATCATTGTTCACATTACTCATCAACAGTTACTTGTACACGAAGTTGTACTTTAAATGACATGACCAACGTCTTTGTTCTGGATCCGGATGCAAACCCAGAACGTAAAGCCATTGTTAACCAAGCAAAGCTTTGTGCCTTATCGAGACGCGATCACTAGGCAGAAAGAGACGTCAAATATTGACGTTTGCACCAGTATCAGTTATCAATTCTCAACTTGAACGTAAATGACGATAAAGTTTGTACGAAAGCAGGAACCCTAACATGACAATTACCTTCTTGGTAATTAACCTCGAAAGACGTTTTACAGTGTTGCATTGTCAAGGAATAAAGGATGCACATGTTTAAAATTGAAATGCCATCATGTAATGCTGGGGACAAGGATGTGAACCTAGTACCTAATCGGATTGTTGAATAAGTACGTAAAATCAGAATGTAGATATCACAGTTTGTCACCTGTAGTGGGGTTGGAACCTTAAATGACGACTGAAGTTGTATTGCCTGACCGGGATTCGAACCCGGCGCCTACAGCCGTCGTTGTCTAACCAGGAACAGACGAGAAATTTCCAATGTTGGTCCACCATCAGCGAGATGTGCACACGCTTAACTAGAAATAAGGTGACGAAAACGTCTATGCTGACTGAGAGTCGAACGCCGCACACATGGTTATGAAGACACGTTAATAATCAACTTCATATTCAGTAGTAGCTAGGAGTAGCATGTTTAGTTGCAAACCTTAAGGCCTTACTCATCCCTAGTAACATGTTGCCTAATATCTGCGATACCATGATGTTAATTTACAAGTGGACTGACTGCCGTAAAGAGTAATGTTCTCTAGTAGTCGTGTATCATTAAGATGTAAATGAAGTGCCTCAGCAGAAAGTAATTTCCGTCGTGCAGCACGTATTGTTTCAGAGACACTGAGTACATGTTATAAGTGCACAAAACGTGTATTATATACTAAGTATATACTATTATTTGGAGAAGCTGCCGCGCAAACCTGTTTACTTTTACATTCCGCTTAGTTGTGGTGGCTGAATACAGGTTTTCTTAAGGCTACATCTAATGCACAGCGCTTACAAGGAAGTATAGTTTCCTGCGTCATGCTATTACTAGCTAGGTGAAATATTTTGTGGGCTCAAATGGTTCAAATGGCTCTGAGCACTATGGGACTTAACATCTTAGGTCATCAGTCCACTAGAACTTAGAACTACTTAAATCTAACTAACCTAAGGACATCACACACATCCATGCCCGAGGCAGGATTCGAACCTGCGACCGTAGCGGTCGCGCGGTTCCAGATTCAAGCGCCTAGAACCTCACAGCCACTCCGGCCTGCCGAGGTAGAGTCGTCGCTCTCATTGAGGAAGGAGTATGTTCTATCACAGAAGCTGGCAGACGGTGTGACGTACCACATGCCACTGCAACGAGATGGTGGAGGATCTGCCTTGAAAGAGGCACCACCAACAGGACTCCTGGCTCAGGCAGGAAGAGAGTGATCTCACAGCAGGAAGACAGGGATCTAGTGTCCAGGAGCAGAGAAAATCCCTTTCTGAACGCGAAGCAGTTGCGGCGGGAGACCAACTTCCCCGGCTCCAGTGACACGATTCGCCGAAGGCTGAGGGACGCTGTACCGCATGCACGACGATCCGCCGTGAAACAAGAGCTCAGCGAAGACAACGTTTTATACCGGCTATCATTTGCGGAGCTCTATCTGAGGGCGTCGTGGGACAGCGTCATTTTCACTGAAGAGAAGGTGTTTTCCACCAATAACGACGGTCCACAAATCGTTTACAGGCCGCAAGGGACTCGCCATCGATGCGAATATGTAACCATGACGAGAAGAAGTGGCCGGCTATCTGTTACCTGCTGGGGTTGGAATTCCGCGAGAGGGGCTGGAATTCTTCACAGGATAGAAGGAACTCTGGACAGCGCGCAGTATGCCCACATATTGGAAAATGTGATGCTTCCTTCAGTGCGAATGCTGTACGCAGAAGGGGACGTCACATTGGAAGAGGACCATTCTCCCATTCACAAGTCTGCATTTTTTCAGCAGCGGCTCGCCACGATTGGCGTCAGCGTCATGGACTGGCCGCCACGGGCGGCTGATATGAACTCCATGGAAAACATGTGGGCTGAGGTCGCCAGAACATTAACAGAGAACTGGCCACGAAACCAACCAACTACTGCGGACGCTCTTTGGGACTGCGTCCCGGAAGCCTGGGAGGAAGTTGCTTCTTCAGGCTGTTACGTCCGACGGCTTATACATCCTATGCCAAGACGCGTGATAGAAGTACAAAATAATGAAGGATTCTGGATAAAATATAAGAGTTCTTAAAATGTTTTGTTATGTCTTCTTTTTCGTCATTTTTGCTCATTGGGAGCTAGTGGAAGATCGCGTGGCAACAGAAAAGATACAATATGGGTTAGCTTTCCTTTGAGTTGCCCTTTTAATTCAAGTGGGCTTCTTTTGAATATACAGTTTGTTAAGTATTCTATTTTGATTTCATTTATACCCTGTCTACATACTTACAAACTAATCAGCGTAGATGGACTCTGTCACAGTAGTTTTTATTATTTCAAATACGTCTCTCTCTTCCCCTCCATCCATGAATACACCCCCCCTTCCTCCACACAATACGCCAACGCTTTCACATTATGTTTACTCGCCGCGCGGGATTAGCCGAGCGGTCTCAGGCGCTGCAGTCATGGACTGTGAGGCTGGGCCCGGCGGAGGTTCGAGACCTCCCTCGGGCATGGGTTTGTATCTTTGTCCTAAGGATAATTTAGATTAAGTATTGTGTAAGATTAGGGACAGATGACCTTAGCAGTTAAGTCCCATAAGATTTCACACACATTTGAACATTTATGTTTACTGGTTGTTAATATGCTTCTATTCTCTCTCACTCTCTCTCTCTCTCTGGCACTATCGCCGCAAGTGCCCTTCTATTACACTCCCCCAAAACTTTGTAAAAAAATCTAGCGGTTTCCAATGACGCTACATTTTCTCTTTTAATTGCTGCTGTCTTTACTCTCTATCATTCCTCTGACCACCTATGTAACCGTATTCTTTGATCTCCCCTTCCCCATAACCCATTCTTAGTTCTGAGAACAGTCCTTCCTAATCTCTCGGTCCTAAGATAAAACGAACTGTGGCACACATCTAAGTAAGCAATACTTTGCAAGCATTTCACGCTTATATTTTCCACTTCTGCACTTCTATCCATTCCCAGATCCCGCCCTCCTTCCTGTTACGCGTCCCTTGACATCTGCATCTACATCTAAATGAATACTCTGCAATTCATAATTATGTGCTTGGCAGGGGGTTCTGTGGTCTGGTGGATTAATCTTGTATTGATGTGTAAAACGTGTAGGTTCACATCTCACGTCAGGCGTAGATTTTTAACACACACAGGTAGCTCTCCTTCACCCCTAGTAACGCCAAGTGCAGAACGCCAGTAAGCTCCGTAGTTCAATATCCGCAGTAAAGATAACATCCCTTCGCTGCCGACTGGGCATTCGTTTGAGCTGTGACAGATGGAGAAACCCCGTAAGGCAGAGACTCTGTCACCAGCAAGCCGTCGTAAACTAGAAAAGGTATTTCATTTAATGAACCAATGGCCATGTAAGTTCTCAAGGCTCCTACTTTATTTGAAACTGAGACGTTGAAAATTGTGGTGCTGGACTGGGATTAGAATTCGATTTCCCTGTGTTTCCGAAGATTGCAAACTCTGGGCTATTTCCAGGCCATGGAAGCACAGTAACACCACTTTCATCCAAAACCTTTCCTATACTCTTAGCCTTATGGCATGGTGCTCAATCATGCATGAAAATACAATCTTCACCGTTAAACCATCGCCTGGTCTAAGGCAAAAGTCTGTCTTAACAATTTAAGGAATTGTCCTTGATGCATAGAACCTTCAACGATGTACAGATTTCCTGTACCCTTCCATGATAAAGCACTCCAGACAATGAGTGATGTAGAATGTTTTACAGAATGGCGTTTACAGTCTTGATAAAACTCCTCCGATTCCCTCCTCCTCACATATTGGTCACTTTCTTCTATGACACGCAACATTGATTCATCACTGAAACACACCTGGAAGTAAATATTAAGCCCTTAATTACTACCACACCCTGCTTTACTAAATAAATTTAGCGATATTCATAGGCAAATTTCGCTATCCAGGTCGACCATATCCACAAATTTTTCAAGAGCAATATTTTGGGAATGAGTTCATTTAATGACTTTTGTAGTAACACACAGTTTTTTTGTAAATATTTTTCCAGTCCCCAAAGGTCCAGTACTGTAGGGATTTTCACCAGTTTAAACGTTTTAACGCAATTTCGGGGTGATTTTGGGCTTAAGACAGGGTTGACGTCCTGGCAGACATGCGTTACATAGAACTCACCTTACAGTTCTAGCTGACACTGTTATTCCATATTCCTCCAACTTTGCAGCGAGTTGCATATTTGTAGCCTTACGATTGGAAATGACCATATATTTCAATTTTCGCTGAATTCTAGGGCTCAACTTTGGTTTTCCTCCACATCTGCCTGTGCGTTCTTGTCGACCAAGAAATTTTTCAGATTTAAAATTTTTAATATGACTCACTTCTGCTGTGAGATCCTGAGTCTGGAAACCATTTGATGCTATGTGTAGCGCGCTTCTGCCAAAAGTGCCCTAACAATGGCAACTGTAGGGGGTGAAAGTCTTTCTTCCTAACCATAATCTCAAAGTGCGTGACTTAAAAAGAACTGAAATATGCCAGTCACCTCGCCTCTGATATGTTACTTGCAGTTAATTCCAAAGTTTACTTAAATAGTTATTCACTTTATAAACAATTGATAATCACTAATATTCTCATCAATCAACAGAACACTCAAAAAATTCTCATTACATAATGAATGCAGGACTGCGTACACGCAACTGATTTTCAACTTTCGGAGTCTTGCAGTCATTGTAGCCAACCTATGCAATTCAAAATTCTCTAGAAATGCCAAAACTTATCTTTGAAACTCCACATCCGCCGCAGAATAAATTTATCAGATCTGATTCTGTAAAATGCATAGTATATGCCAAATTTTAAAGCAAACGCTGATTCTACAACATTAACATAATAATTTGGCCACCTCTGTAATAAAAGTACCAGTTAGAGGAAAAACTTAAGAATTGTAACTACAGTCTATATAAGTTACATAGACAATTTCAATCAAATAAAAGAAACTCAAAGAATACCGGAAAATGGGGGAATGTGTAGGAACGGACAGCATTGGATATGCAGACAGTGCTGAAAAAATAAGAAAAAGACAAGACACAAGGAATCATGGAAGAGTGTGTATATGGAAATTTAATATCAAAATTCTTGAAAATTTTAACTAAGACAGCTGTAGTATAATCCCTTAATAGCACTTGCGGCTTCAATGCGTTATAGATGCATCTTCAAGTAGATTTATTTTCAGATCATTTACATGAAATATTTGGTTGCACTGGACGTACCATTACTCTATACTGCGGCCAGCAGAGTAATCTGCTGGCAACCACCCTTGACGGCTTTTACCGACAGGCTTCGGATCCGTGTGGAGCTGATCTGCTTTTATGGTCGTCTTCTTCGTTCTGCCTGTTTTGAATTCTGATTTTGTCAGTATTTTGATGAATTTATTGCGTCTTGACTGGAAAAGATAGGACGCATAATGCGCTCAATGATCTGAAAGTAAACATACCTGAAGATACAACTCTAACGTGAAACTGGTAGTATAATTAAAGAGTAATACAAAAGCTGTTTGCTGTTTACTTTTCAAGACTGCATACCTTCAGCTGCGGATGCTCATATTAAAAAGTTTACCAAATATCAAATGACTGGAAGCGAGGGAGATTCTGCCTAGCGACGGTGCGAAGCCGTAAAACGTGTAGTGGGACGAAATTAAGCATCACCCATCCACCAATGTCAGCCCAGTTTGCAGGTGACTATAAGTTTAATTTAGTTTGTTTATGTATTTTTCTTAATATTTGTAATAGATGTGAATTACCTAAAAGTTTTGTATTTTTTTATGTGTTTCATGTACGGAGAGGGCGGCGCAACGAACGGAGACAGCATCTTCGTTGCCGCGACCAGAGAGGAAATTGCTGGCCGCTATACGTCGCGGGTCGACAGCCAAGGAGCAACAGAAGATCCTGGAACCGAGTTGTTGCATCGTGCTTCTAAAAATTAAAAATGAATTTTTTGTACTCTTTTTGTACAACAATGACGTCATATAGAGCTTAATCTTATTAAAAAGTCAGTCCTATTTTGTCAACGGTCAAGTTCACATCTGTATGTGTAGGAAGCTAATAAAATAGTGTATGCTACTAAAGATGAAACACGTGTTCTGAGGATTTATTTATGAAGAATTATGTGAACGGATTAATAATATATTTGACAAGATTATTGATTCTGACAGCGTTCATCGAAACTTTGAATCTCAAAAGTTTATTCGATGTGTGATTCTGATATCGATTAAATCAAGATAACGTGTGTCAATATAATTTCTGAGGAGAAACAAACGAAATTTAAATCGAAAAAGTTTATGGAAACCAATTGGCCCAAGTGATGTAATTCTTTGCATACGACTCAACTGATGTTTTATAGTTTCGTTCAAGAACCATTCTATGACAATTTAAAAAGCATATAAATCATTTTTGAAGCGGGTTGTAACTGACGTAGGTGACGAAGTCTGCACATGGTCATATATCAAACGAAAATCGGTTATAAAAAACTTACGTCGTTACACTACACCGTGGCGACCTTAGAAACAGGACTTGTGTGCAACTAAGGCACACAGGTACGAAACAAAACATCAAGAGTCCTTCGGAAGTCAACGCGAGTTTTCGTGGAGCCTTCACCAGCCAGCGGCGACTTCGCGGGTGTGGGCATCTGACGGAGCGCAGCCAAGCAGTACGGTCACGCAGTTGTTCCACGAGAAGACGCATCTGTTGGGCAGCAGCTGAACGCTGCAAACCCCGACAACCTTTTTTCTCCCTAAACTAATAGGCCCAGTACGTCAGCTGCGGGGTGTTCCTCCGGCTGGTATTAGAGGTGTTGCTGAGGGCTTCGCCTGTCTACGGCGGTGCCGGGCGTGGTTGCAGCCAGTGACGTTTCCGGTGTTCGACTCAGCGTCCTGCCGGCTGCGGAAGCGGGGTCGCAGCATCTCAGCGGCTGCATCGACGGCTGTTACATCTGCAGCCCATAGCAGTACACTGATCATCGAGAACTACAAATTACAATATTAGTGTCCGGTGAGTTTGTTTCAAGTTGGAAGTGGAGTGTTGTACATAGGGAGTGTGCTTTTACAGGATTGTTGATTACAAGTCTGCGTGTGTAAATAGTTAATTTCTTACAATAATGTCGGGAAGTGAAATGTCAGACGAAGAGCACTCTATGTCCGATAGGAGCGTGAGATCCCTTTTTAGGGCGATCGCTAAATTAAAACAATCTAACGGGAATTTTCTAGCTGAATTAAAACAGTATAACGAAGAATCTGCTGCTAGATTAGAAGAGGAACTAAAACAGGAATTAAAACAGTCTAACGAAGAATCTACTGCTAGATTAAAACAGTCTAATGAAGAATCTACTGCTAGATTAAAAGAGGAACTAAAACAGGAATTAAAACAGTCTAACGAGGAATCTACCGCTCGATTAAAAGGGGAGCTAGAAAAATCTGCAGACAGGTTACAGGAACATCTTAATGAAACCAGTCGAGAATTAAGTGATAAAATAGTCTTCTAAAGTTGAAATGCAGGAAAAATTAGTAGGACTTAGTAATAAGATTGCTGATAATTGTAAAAGGTTAGAAGAACATATCCAGGAATCGCGCGAGGAAAAAACTCGCATGCGAAACGATATTACTGACTTAACCGAGAGACTAGATAGTGTCACTATCTTAGTTGTAAATGAAATACAGAAAAATAACGATATGTTACGAGATGAATTTTCTATGCAAACAGAAACTGTTCGTAGAGAATTATTGGAATCTATTAAAGAGGTCTCTACCAAACCTGTAGAGCTTTCTTCAATAGATAATGTAGAATTAGAGACATTAACTCATCAAGTAGAAAAGGATCATACCGAAATCGAAAACATGAAATTTTTAATTACTGAAATATGCAGTAACCTTGAGACTGCCAAAGATAATAACATTGACGAAGGTACAGAGCGTTCACATCGTGAACACAGTGAAGAATCGATATTAGCTAATCGCGTATCCAATACAGAAATGCGAATACAGGAAATTACTAAACGGTTATCGGAATTAGATAATAATGGAAACATTTCAAGTAGTGAAGCAATAACGTAATCAGAGACAGTCGTATCGTATTTGCTAGCTCGGACGACAACAATATGAATAAAGAAATCACGGCAAGCCAATCCCATGCAACTCCGTCTCTGCAATCTAAACAAAATCCGACTATTTCTCTCGCAGAATGTCTGGATGACATAACGACAAATTCAAATGTAGCAAGTCGATTTCCTGTATTCAAACCAGGAGGCGAACTTCACCCTATAATCTTTATAAAAGCTTTGAAACATCATTAACTCCTAAATGGAGTAATGAAAAACGCATTCAATTTGTAATAGGACATTTAGAAGCAGAAGCTGCGGAATGGGCAGTACTGCATGGAACTGAATTTAGAGACTGGGATGATTTTGTTAAGCAGTTTAAACAAAATTATTGGTCAAGAGGAAAACAACAACACTTAACTTTAGAGTTGTTAGACCCTCCTCCATATTCTAAACGGTGGAGAGGTTATAGGAATTATTTCAAATGGAATTTAAACCGTGCTAAATTAATTGAAAAACCAATTATTGAAAGTCATCTAATACGAGTCCCAATTAGTAGGTTACCGTATTATATAAAGGAAAGAAAAAATGTTAGTCTACGAATTGTCTATCCAGACGAAAAAGTTTGCGAACAGATTGTAAAAAATGCCGAACGGAGAATTAAAAGTTATAATCAACAGGCTATAGAACCCTCATTTCAGGTAGGAGATCTTGTGTTAGTACGATCTCATCCTAAAAGTTCTAAGATCGGTAAGGAATGTAGAAAATTCTTCTTTATCTTTGAAGGTCCATATGTTGTACATAAGATTGTACATCCCAAAGTGTTACTTCTTATGGAACCTTCATCAGGTGTAATTAAAGGATTATATAGTGTTGATCAAATGAAACCCTTCATTCCTAAATAAGTTAATATTTAGTATATGTTACACACGGAAGAGCGTTCATAGTTTATTCATGTGAAGTTTTTCGTGATAGTTACGTATTATTTTAAAGAATGAAACAGAAAGCTTAAACAAGTGTTCTACAATAATCTACTGGTATTTCAAAAAGAGAAAGATAACCAAAAGGGGGATTTATATGGAAGAAATTTTGCTCTTAGGTCAAAAGGAATTTTGCATATTTTAAATTTACTCGGATAGTAGGAACCAAAGGGGATGGTTAATAGTTTTAGGGACCATGTCCGTCCAGAGCTATATGGCTCACGAGAACATAGCAGAGCGCCTTTAATAGAGGTTTGTAATAGTGTTAATATAGAACACACCAAACGGGGCTCTCTCGCTTGGTTCTCCTAAATAAATTGCCATTACCCAACAGGGTGTCCGAAGGTAAAGAAAGCCGTGCCGAGATTCTAAAGAAAGTTTTGCTTGATTTTTTCTTGACCTCAGGCATAAATAAAGCATTAGGGAAAAGAATGGCGTAAAGTAAATAGTACTATTAGTTATTGTGAGAAACTTATTAGTAATATACAATTTTGGAAAAAATAACTCTAGTAAGTGAATAAAACTGAAACTAATTTATCATAATTTGAACGCTCTGTCCTAATGTAACAACGTTAAAGAACGTACTAAATTAGTATTTATTAGCAATTATCAAATGAAGAGGAGTAATCTCCATATATTCGGTTATGAATTACCATAATAGCACAATTAAGAGTAAATGACAAATAGTCACAACAATATCGTGTTAAAAGGATTAAATCTATCTAAGAGCAAGGACTCTAGATTACGAAAAATGTGAGGAAAATGTATTAACATTGAAATATTGTATATTGAAAAGTTTTATTTTCGGTTAAAACCTGACAAACTGAGCTTGTGGGTGGGGTATGTAGTGGGACGAAATTAAGCATCACCCATCCACCAATGTCAGCCCAGTTTGCAGGTGACTATAAGTTTAATTTAGTTTGTTTATGTATTTTTCTTAATATTTGTAATAGATGTGAATTACCTAAAAGTTTTGTATTTTTTTATGTGTTTCATGTACGGAGAGGGCGGCGCAACGAACGGAGACAGCATCTTCGTTGCCGCGACCAGAGAGGAAATTGCTGGCCGCTATACGTCGCAGGTCGACAGCCAAGGAGCAACAGAAGATCCTGGAACCGAGTTGTTGCATCGTGCTTCTAAAAATTAAAAATGAATTTTTTGTACTCTTTTTGTACAACAATGACGTCATATAGAGCTTAATCTTATTAAAAAGTCAGTCCTATTTTGTCAACGGTCAAGTTCACATCTGTATGTGTAGGAAGCTAATAAAATAGTGTATGCTACTAAAGATGAAACACGTGTTCTGAGGATTTATTTATGAAGAATTATGTGAACGGATTAATAATATATTTGACAAGATTATTGATTCTGACAGCGTTCATCGAAACTTTGAATCTCAAAAGTTTATTCAATGTGTGATTCTGATATCGATTAAATCAAGATAACGTGTGTCAATATAATTTCTGAGGAGAAACAAACGAAATTTAAATCGAAAAAGTTTATGGAAACCAATTGGCCCAAGTGATGTAATTCTTTGCATACGACTCAACTGATGTTTTATAGTTTCGTTCAAGAACCATTCTATGACAATTTAAAAAGCATATAAATCATTTTTGAAGTGGGTTGTAACTGACGTAGGTGACGAAGTCTGCACATGGTCATATATCAAACGAAAATCGGTTATAAAAAACTTACGTCGTTACACTACAAACGTCGAAGATTACCTTAGCGACGGAGTAGAAGCGTTAGCGGTCTGGAAGCAGTAGTAACTGCGAGTTGCCGTTGTAATTCTGATGTATCAGTAGTCGTGACTTTCGAGCAAAGATACTGTGAAATACTTTACTCGACAAAACAGCAGCCTCCCCAGAACTTACGAGGCAGTAGTCATACAGGTAAACTACCGCAACAAGGCGGACAAGCTCAAGTCCATGTCGCCTGCAGGCCGACTCTACTAACTGTAAAAAACGTTTGTTGCCTTAGAGGGTCATCCTCTAAACTGAGAGCGAGAGCTAGCTTTGTGTGCTGTTTACAACTTCTACAATCAAAGAAAGCAGTCGACTGTTCACAGAGGGACTCTTCCCTCTCTGTCTTTCTTAGCTTTGTGTGCTGTTTACAACTTCTACAATCAAAGAAAGCAGTCGACTGTTCACTGAGGGACTATTCCCTCTCTGTCTTTCTTTTTTTACTGCCAGCCGAAAGGGTAACAGTCACTTCACAACGCTTCCTGCAAACGTATCGTCATTTTGACCTTACGCACTATGTCTGCGGGTACAGAAACTGCTAGAGACTTTCGTTGGTGATCGATACGGGCCTCCCACAAGACTTCATGCACGCGTAACGAATATTTATAAAAACACGCCATTCTTGGAATAATTTGTTGTAATTACTGCTATAATTAAACGTCACGTGATGATTTATCGACGGTTAATGCATTCATAAAAGTGCTCTCTCTCCTCCCATGAGTGAGATATCGTCAATAATTTACAAATTAAGCATGAAAGACTCTTTTATTATAACTTGCAGTACGCCTTTTTCAGTGTAACGGAGCACCGAAAATTTGTCACAAACACGTCACTATTTTCACTAAATGTCAGTTAAAAACGTATCAAAGACGTAAGATTTCAAAAGATAGTATGATAACCAAGACAGGAAAGAGGTATTACACGACTAAATGCTGTCATAATGAATAACGTTGTGCGTGCTGGAATCGACTGGGTGTTGTGTGACGTCTTAGGTTTGTTAGGTTTAAGTAGTTCTAAGTTCTATGGGGCTGATGACCATAGATGTTAAGTCCCATAGTGCTCAGAGCCATTTTGCTGGAATCGAAATTTGTAGGTTCTGATCTCACCACATTACAAGCCTTTTCATGTTAGCGCTGTTATCACATTTTGGAATTTTCTTATGAGTGTAATACAAATATGTTCCACAATATTCGATTTTATTTATATTTAGAGAACGAAAGGTGAAGTAAATATTTAGCGATTCCCGAGTTGTGGTTAAGTGGGAACCAGAAACGGCAGTTCAAATTGCTGCGAGTGAATCGAGGAGCGATAACATTCATAATTTTCCTTGTCACAAAGTAGAAAGCCGATCAAGCGGTCGTCAATATTGTGTGTGACGTCAAAATGAAGTCACGTTTGCAGGAACTGCTGTAAAATGAGCATTACCCCAAACGAATAGAGTTCACTTCCACGTATCACCACTGGCTATAGAGGAACTTTCATCTGCTCTCGCATCACATATAAAATTATTAATACAAACAAAATCCTGCCTAACAAATTCAAGTTTCTACGATATCTCCGGCTTCAAATGCTTCTTATGCTTTAATTACCCTAATTGTTCATTATTTAATACATTCGACTTTCTCTGTAGAGTGCTGTGTTACCGCACCACAGGAAAGCAGAAGGAAAGGAGCGCCGTTCTGGCCACAAACCAACCAATCTGGCCAATCTACACACATCAAAAATAGTTTTGTATCACCTAGGTTCCGAGAGTTTCGGAGCCTGTACACAAAATTAGAATAGAGATCGACACAAATATAATTTCCACAGTTTTTATTGTTCATGAAAACCACACATTGCATGTTGTATCACCATACAGCGAGATCTTCAGCGGTGGTGGTCCAGATTGCTGTACACACCGGTACCTACAATTCCCAGTAGCACGTCCTCTTGCATTGATGCATGCCTGTATTCGTCGTGGCATACTATCCACAAGTTCATCAAGGCACTGTTGCGCCAGATTGTCCCACTCCTCAACGGCAATTCGGCGTAGATCCCTTAGAGTGGTTGGTGGGTCACGTCGTCCATAAACAGCCGTTTTCAATCGATCCCAGGCATGTTCGATAGGGTTCATGCCTGGAAAACATGCTGGCCACTCTAGTCGAGCGATGTCGTTATCCTGAAGGAAGTCATTCACAAGATGTGCACGATGGGGGCGCGAATTGTCGCCCATGGAGACAAATGCCTCGCAAATATGTTGCCGATATGGTTGCACTATCTGTCGAAGGATGGCACTCACGTATTGTACAGCCTTTACGGCGCCTTCCGTGACTACCAGCGGCGTACCTCAGCCCCACATAATGCCGCCCCAAAACAGCAGGTAACCTCCACCTTGCTGCAGTCGCTGGACTAAGTGTCTAAGGCGTTCAGCTTGACCGGGCTCCCTCCCAACAGGTCTTCGACGACTTTCTGGTAGAAGGCATATGAGACACTCATCGGTGAAGAGAACGTGATACCAGTCCTGAGCGGTCCATACGGCATGTTGTTGGTCCCATCTGTGTCGTGGTTGCAAAAATGGGCCTGCCATGGACGTCGGATGTGGAGCTGCGCATCATGCAGCCTGTTGAGCACAGTTTGAGTCGTAACACGACGTCCTGTGGCTGCACGAGAAGCGTTACTCAACATGGTGCCATTGCTGTCAGGGTTCCTCCGAGCCATAATCTTAAGGTAGCGGTCATCCACTGCAGTAGTAGCCTTTGGGCGGCCTGAGCGAGGCATATCATAGACATTTCCTGTCTCTTTGTATCTCCTCATATCCGAACAACATCGCTATGGTTCACTCCGAGACGCCTGGACACTTCCGTTGTTGAGGGGCCTTCCTGGCACAAAGTAACAACTCGGTCGCGATCGAACCGCGCTATTGACCGTCTTGGAGTGGTTGATCTACAGACAACACGAGCCGTGTACCTCCTTCCTGGTGAAATGACTGGAACTGATCGGCTGTCGGATTCCTTAGTCTAATAGGCGCTTCTGATTTATGGTTGTTAGGGCGGCTTTAGTAACATCTCTGAACATTCAAAGGGACTGTGTCTGTGATACAATATCCATAGTCACCGTCTATCTTCAGGAGTTCTGGGAACTGGGGTGACGCAAAATTTTTTTTTTATGTGTGTCTGTTTGGGAACTGGATATAAGTCCTGTATCCTTCTCTGTCGATCCCCCCTCCCCCTCTCTTTGCCCATCTCCCCCTCCTGCGCCTCTCTCTGCTTATCATCTCCTCACCCTCTCCTTATCCATCTACTCCTCACCCATCACTATCTCCTTCTGCTCCCTTCTCTCTCTCTCCATCTTCTGTTCCCCCTCTCTCTGACCTTGAACGTTCCTTACTTTTACTGCAAATTCATGTTCTGTAGTAGATTTTAATCGTAAGTCAATAAGACATAAATACTACTTTCCTGTTTAAACGTTTATTACAGTAACAAATAAATATTCCAAGTAGATCTTAAAGGTACATTTTGAGTTTTTGGTAGCAATGTGTTTCCTTTATTAACGAATCAGATACCTAAAAACATACCCTCACTAGAATTCAAGGCTGAGTCAAACTTTCAAAACAATCGGTGAAGAACTTTCGGAGAATTGAGATTCTGAGGAAACGAACATATACGTTTGCGCTTATATAAAAACTGTAAATGTTCCCAATCGTCTATCTCCGAAAGTGTTTCCCCGAATGCTCTGAAATTTTGATACAACGTTGCACTGGAATACGCATGTGTTATTATATATTTATTTTTTAAATGCATGTAATATATTTTGTACAAATTTAATAATAGCGAAAAGTTGTTACAACATGAGCCATGGAAGGGGAACAAGGAGAAACAAGGGGGAAACAAATGGTATCATCAAAATTTTTCTTTTAACAGGGTGGCTTTATTCGAGTGAACAGTTACACTAATTCTCAATCTTTCAAAATCAGCTTTAGTTCTTTAAGGCAAGCAGCTGCGATTAATCAAAGCAACAAACACTTTTAATACAGTAGCAGAGGGCAAGCTGGGAAGACAATGAAATTCAAATAACAACTCTCCACAAATATGGCTTCACAGGTAAGATCAAATTTATGATAGTTAAATTTTTTTTTAAAAAAATACTTACAACAAATATCCATTAATGCCTTTAGTAAAACAATAAGTGATAGGCCTAACGAGAAAGTGCAATTCACCCCAACATTTCCATAGATCATAGACCCAAGTTGCACAATTTAACCCCAAGGATTTGCCAAGATAAAATTCCCCAAAACGTAAAAGATACATCATTACATTAAAATGCTGCATCAGTTATCAACATAAAAATTCACAAGGAGCCCAAGGCTAGATTTTAACATTTCTGACATCGCAGCAGTAGGCATGATAAAATCAGTTAACAAAATACAATTACACCAAAAGTCAAATACAAGTTAAAATTTAACACACACGGCGAGAAACGCCAGCTTACAATAGTTCAAAACATTATCCAATCTAATAGGTGCGCAGATGTCAGTACCAAGGGGAGTGTGCGAACGAACTTGAAGCAACTATAACATGCCATAGACCAAATTACAGATTCGGCGGTCTATGCAGAGAAGTCGGCAAGAAACGGTAAACAAGTCAAGAAACGATCACCGTCGCCCACATACACTCTCGCGCACGGGCACAGAGGAGCCAATCTTAAGCCAGGGAGATAGGACAGGCAGGGTGCAAAACAAAAACAATTCGTCACGGGGCCCACCGAACCACTGGGGACGAGAACTACCAAAATTCACTCAAACCTTACGTACGACCCCCGGGCGAGGAAACGGGAAATCGTATGGACACAGGCCAGGAAAAACCCCAGACAAACACACAGAATCCCATAAATTCCAAAACATAATTTAATCAATTATCCCCCAAAACCCCGGAACTTGGCACAAGCGAAATTACAGGCCACAGGATCCAAAGGCACTCTGCAGAAGAGTAAGGAGGGAAAAGGTTAAACAAAGTTCTGCAGCGGCACAATAGAACGCCAAGAAAAACACACTAAGTAAGGGACATCACCTCACAGAATGCCGAGAAACAGGAACACTGGGGTTTGCCCACGTTTCCGACACAATCATAACAACGAAGATAATCTTCTTAGCCGTAGCACGCTGAAACACACAAACAGCACCAAACTTCCGACGACGGAAAAGTACTCCCCTGTAAACTAAATCCGGGAGCAGCACAGCCACAAGCTCCTACTAAGGCGCTGTCCAGAGAAATCGCCGCGAGAAAGATGATCCAGCACGAGCATCGTCACCCAGACCTCAGCAAGGAGCAGTCAGACAGGGCAGGAAAGCTGGTAATCAGGCGAAGACTCCAACCACGGACCCGGGGAGCAGCAAGTAACACCAGCCCTGGCCAGCGACAGCGCGGCGAGACCCACCGCCCGACGCAAAAGGCAATGCTGGCGCCACCGCGCCCAAACTTGACTGCCCGCGCACACGCCACCGGGCAGAGACGGCGCCACCCGTCGCCAGGAGGCGCCCCGCAACGGAAAAAGAAACACCACTCGGAGGCCCAACGATCGAGAATCGATCGGAAATACCGGCGCCATGGCACACAACATATCTTAGATATTGACTATGTACCTAAAAACACACCTGTATTAGAATGTAACGTTCTCTCAAAATTTCAAAGCAATCGTTGAAGAACATTCGGAGGTAACAAAAACACATTTACATTTTTATTTATACAGGTTATTAGATTTATTTGGCACTTTCATGAACATTTAGATGACCACAGTCAGAATCATCTTGTAATATTACCTGCAAATTGACAAAACACTTAATCAGTACAAACAAAAGAGGAGAAAAACATTCTGAACAACCGGGAAACAAACCACAACCTATTTGTCCTTCTAACTCTTTCCTTTTTTATCTTTACCTATGGATAAGGAAGAAAAGTGAACGAAATAAGGTTTCACGTGATTTGGCACCAGGAACAGGGAGGAATCAAAGGCCACAGGGGAACTTAACCAACACCCTGTCGACTAAAGACAAGAAAAAGCACATTAGCAAAAGGTACATGATAACCGTGCAACCAGACATTGGTGAAAAACTTGGGGATCAAGGTTGTTCTCTCCATCAACAGCGTAGGGTAAGTAGTGATCCAGGCGCCAGACGATCGTATTCGTTTTCATCTGATGGAAGAAGCATACGTCCCAATGAATAATGCATTCATCCGAGAAAGTGGATTCAGGCCACCACTCAGGTACGGACGCGGGCCGCCTGTTTGTTGCGAACTGTAGAAGTTCAGCAATTAAGATTCAGCAAACTCCTAAATAAGGTACGAACATATGGGATTGGTTCCCAAGTATATGAGTGGCTCGAAGACTTCTTAAGTAATAGAACCCAGTACGTTGTCCTCGATGGTGAGTGTTCATCGGAGGTGAGGGTATCATCTGGAGTGCCCCAGGGAAGTGTGGTAGGTCCGCTGTTGATTTGTGACTGGTGTAAAGAATGGCAGCTAACTCTAAATGTAGATAAACGTAAATTAATGCAGATGAATAGGAAAAAGAATCCTGTAATGTTTGAATACTCCATTAGTAGTGTAGCGCTTGACACAGTCACGTCGATTAAACATTTGGGCGTAACATTGCAGAGCGATATGAAGAGGGACAAGTATATAATGGCAGTTGTGGGGAAGGCGGATAGTCGTCTTCAGTTCATTGGTAGAATTTTGGGAAGATGAGGTTCATCTGTAAAGGAGGCCGCTTATAAAACACTAATACGACCTATTCTTGAGTACTGCTCGAGCGTTTGGGATCCCTATCAGGTCGGATTGAGGGAGGATATAGAAGCAATTCAGAGGCGGGTTGCTAGATTTGTTGCTGGTGGGTTTGATCATCCCGCGAGTGTTACGGAAATGCTTCAGGAACTCGGGTGGGAGTCTCTAAAGGAAAGGAGGCGTTCTTTTCGTGAATCGCTACTGAGGAAATTTAGAGAACCAGCATTTGAGATTGACTGCAGTACAATTTTACTGCCGCCAACTTACATTTCGCGTCAAGACCACAAAGATAAGAGAGATTAGGGCTCGTACAGAGGCATATAGGCAGTCATTTTTCCCTCGTTCTGTTTGGGAGTGGAACAGGGAGAGAAGATGCTAGTTGTGGTACGAGGTACCCTCCGCCACGCACCGTATGGAGGATTGCGGAGTATAGATGTAGATGTAGAGGCAGTATACGTTCTAATAGTAATAACAGTCAATTGTGGTATGAACAATCTTCCGTTTTGAAGTATTAGTTCTACCAGCTCTTATTACACTCAGTATACAGGGACGAAGCTATTAGCAGAGTATGGCGAGAACCAATAGATCGCTAGAAACACGCTTGCCTTAGTTATTAGGGCCCTTATTTCTGCACTGAGCTTTCACCGCATATAACAATTTGGCAGCGACAAACTGCACGGTAATAAAAGCGCACACAAGAAAAAAATCAAGACAGTAGAATGGCAGGAGACCGCAAGAACTGGGGACCTGGTGCGCCTACAGCAGCGGAGCGACAAAAACCAGCGGCCCAGCCGTGCACGGAATCGTGGGAGGCTAAGTTCCACAGTGGAGCGGTGTGCGGCCGCAGCGCACGCGCGGATACGGATGGCTGCGCCGCGAAAGCAATAGCGGCCGCCAGCCGACAAGAATGTTGGCAGGGGGCCCAGAGAGCGTGTGTTATACGGCGATGCCCGCAAATCTTCCGCCAGACGTTGTCAAAAGACACTTCGCCCTGACTACATCTCGGGGGGCATTCTGCAGAGGCAGGGAAGCGGAGCAGTTCCGCTCGTAAACGCGTGCGATGCTTCCTGAATGTGCACTTCCAACAGCGAACAGGAGTATTTAAGGCATCTAGAATTTCAACATGCACTGCTGATATTATGTTCACATTGGAAGTTGTTGCTATGGTCTCCGGTCCGATGTTTGGTTTCATGCAGTTCTCCACGCTAATTTCTCCAATGCAAGTCACTTAATCTCTTCATATAGCTCTCAAGAAGACCACGCGAAGAGCCATAGTCGGATTTCCCAGAAAGTTCGCTCAATGTAAGAGGAGTCAAAATAAATTAACACGTGTTTCGGCTTATCCGTGGATACTCGAACATTGACCTATTAGTTGTAGTCACTGCAAACAACAGAGACCAGTTAGAAGAGAAAGCCAGTGGAATACTACAAACAATTACTCAATGGTGTCACAGCAAAGAACTCAGGGTAGCCGAAAACAAAACAATATACACTTTACTGAAAGGATCACTCCAAAGGAATCCTTCGGTTAAAATTGGGGACACAAACATCAAACGAGCACACATTACGCGCTATCTTGGGGTACACATAGATGAAAAATTGAATATCCGCAAACACATGAGGCTAACAACAGACACAGCAGAAAAAATACTACACAAACTGGTGAGGCTAAATTCAAAACAGTACAGACTACCTCTGCCAGTCATACGTACATACCACTGTGCGCTCTTCGAATTAGTACTCAGCTTCGCAGCTAGCACGTGGGCACATAGACTGAACGTGGTCACCAACAAAGCATCCGTCAGACGAGGGAGAGAAGTGTCCTACTTAGGCTATATGGAGCCTTCGGTACCACCTCAGCGAATGCACTGTGTGTGGTGCTCGGAATATACCCCATAGATATCACGATCAAATACAGAGCTGCAAGGTACTGGTTAAAGGTGGGGAGACTAGATAAGGTACACACAATAACCGGCGTGCCCATAGAGACGATACGTCACCTTAAAAGTTGGCGTTTGGATACATGGCAAGGTGAGTGGGATGTAAGTGATAAGGGACGTAGACTGCACGACTTCCTCCCTGACATAAGGGAGCGGTTGAGAATGAGATGTATTGATCCCAGCCGCGGTATGGTACATTATTTAACCGGACACGGACCTAAGCCCACGCACTTAAAGCGCGTGAGTCTGAGGCAGACACCTACATGCACATTCGGGGAAGAAGGTTCCCCAGAACACACTCTCTTTTTCTGCGGGCAATACGCGAACAATAGACATACACTACACTTAGACTACACAGATACAGACATAGATATATACACAGCAATAAGAGACGAAGAACAATGGGCACAATGAAACGCACTGACAAACAGTATTTCAAAAACAACACATGAAGAGTATATGCGGACACGACATCACAGACATGCCTATGTGCACCGTAACAGCAATCTCCAGAGGATGGACAGCGATACCCACAGTGACAGCGAAAATAGTGACAATGAGGAGGAACAGGAGGAGGAAGCTGAGATGTGACAGTAAATAAGCAAAAGTGCTGGCAATCTAGCCAAGAAAACACCAAATGCTGTACATGGATGGGCACCTATAGTAGTTAATAGATAGGATTAGTAATAAATAGCATAAGCAACATTATTTCTCTACTAATAACAATTTGTGTGTGTGTGTGTGCGTGTGTGTGTGTGTGTATGTGTGTGTGACTGGCGGTCAACGGCTCGAAGAAACCATTCCGAGGTATTCACCGTCAGTCACATTTGGTGATGGTACTAACAAATCTCTCATCTATCCTATCTTCTTTTTATATTCTTCTTAAAAAAACAACAAAATTTTGTTTATATTTCAACCTTAAATTATTGTTGTTTTGAAAAGTATTATTCTTTGTAAATGCTGTAGATAAAACAAAAGGAAAGAAAACTGTAAAAAGATGAAAAACGAAAATTGTAAGATGTACGACCTGTTTTAAACATCAGGTAACAAGTCTATAATTTCGCAATAAATAAATAAATAAAAATACTCGAACATTTCCAGAATACGACGATCAAAGTTTTCGACGTAATTTAGATGTCTTAGTCGAAATGGTGCCACAGTGGCTGCCGTTGCGGCTTGTCACTCCTGCGTTCCGCTTTCGGAATACAATCACCGTTTCTACTTTTTTTTTTCTACCCATGTCCGTAGAAGGTTACTACACGAATGTTTACAATAAGCGTAGAAGGTGATGATCCAAAATCGAACAGTAATATTGTGCATTGACAGTCTGCCGTGGAGGAACGTAATGCGTTAGGATAACACCGTTACAGTCGTACACGAGAAACACCATAACTTTAGACCGCTCCATTAGCACCACTAACAGAACAGGCCCTGCTAACGGTACACTACGCCTTCCACATCGCTGGCAACGGGTTCTACACAACGCTGGTGACTACTTTGAAGGACAGTAACAGGTACATACATTTAACTCCTTTGTATCGGTTGTGAATAAATAGTCGCACTATTTAAGTTCCAACCTTCGTATAAATCCCGAACAAAAAAAATGGCTCTGAGCACTATGGGACTTAACAGCTGTGGTCATCAGTCCCCTAGAACTTAGAACTACTTAAACCTAACTAACCTAAGGACATCACACACATCCATGCCCGAGGCAGGATTCGAACCTGCGACCGTAGCAGTCGCATGGTTCCGGACTGCGCGCCTAGAACCGCGAGACCACCGCGGCCGGCTAATCCCGAACACCACAGCTACGTTTCATCGTACGAATCCCACTCGGGAAAGAAACATCGTTAACACTACCGCGGATTTTACGCGTTGGCAATAATTTCGCGGCAGTCCACGCATAACGGATTACTTTACCGAAAAGTGGCGCTTATAACTGATACTCCTTAAAAACACGCTACAGGAATTTTACCGAAAACAAATTTAAATGACTTTCGCATTCATTTTCTGTATTTTCCCTTTCTTTTGACTCTTTTAACAGTTTCACTATTAGTAGACAAATTAGGGTAACGTTACTTCAATATACGTTGAAAACATTCGTGGAGAAATCTTCTAAGGACATGTGTAGATAAATGAAGAATAAAGCAAAAATAACAATCGGGTTCGAACGCCGGGCGCAAAAGCACGAAACAGCGATGCAAGCCACTGTGTCACCACTTACGCATAACATTTCTTCTTGCTAAAAGGCAAATAAATTGCCTCGAAAACTTTGCCCGTCGTTTCCTCAGAAACGGTCGAGACCCTACGTATAATACGAGACACGAGTTCGCTTATTTTGACCCAGTGAGCGAAGTTTCTAAGAAACCGGGTTGTGGCACTTTCTGTATTCTCCTCGTCAGTATCATACCAACGATTATTGACGAGAGTACAGTCACATGGGTTATGAAACGAATTTTGTGACTGGATTGAGGATCTGAGCAAACATCCAGATCTTGCTAAGACGTAAAACTGGTTAAAATGGTTCTAAGACTGCGTTTTATGTCGTGTGTATATATCCCGATCTGCGATGTTAGTGATCTTTATTCTCGGTAGTATAAGAATCCAGAGGAGCTTTGCACGCACAGTTTAAAAGATGTTTGTCGCCTTTCTCTTTCGCTCGTTGCATTACGAGACATATTTTGAAATCACGCACCCATTTTACACTGAAGAGCCAAAGAAACTGGTGCACCTGCCCAGTATCGTGTAGCGCCCCCCCCCCCCTCCCCCCCCCCCCCCCCCCCCCCCGAGCACCCAAAAGTGCCACAACACGACGTGTCATGGACCCGACGAATGTCTGAAGTAGTGCTGGAGGCTGGAGGAACTGATGACTGACAGCATGAATCCTGCAGGACTGTCCATAAATCCGTAGGAATACTAGAGCGTGGAAATCTCTTCTGAACAGCATGTTGCAAGGCATCGCAGATATGCTGAACAATGTTCATGTCTCGGAAGATTGGTGGCCAGCGTAAATGTTTAAATTGATAAGAGCGTTCCTGGAGCCTCTCTGCCGCAATTCTGGACGTGTAGGGTGTCGCATCGTCCTGCTGGAATTAACCAAGTCCGTCGGACTGTAGAATGGTCATGAATGGATGGAGGTGATCAGACAGATGTTTACGTACGCGTCACCTGTCAGGGTCGTATCTAGACGTATCACGGGTCCCACATCACACGCCCCACACCGTTGCAGAGCCTCCATGAGCTTGAACAGTCCCTTGCTGACATGTAGAAACCATAGACTCATGGGGTTTTCTCCATGCCCGTACACGTCCATCCGCTTGATACAATTTGAAACGAGACTCGTCCGACGAAGCAACATGTTTCCAGTCATCAACAGTCCAATGTCGGTGTTGACGAGCCCATACGAGGCGTAAAGCTTTGTGTCGTGCAGTCATGAAGGCTACGCGAGTGGGCCTTCGGCTCCGATTATGTTTCGCTGAATACTTCGCACGCTGGCACTTGTTGATGGGACAGCATTAAAATGTGCAGCAATTTCTTAATTCTGTCACAATGAACGATTCCTTCAGTCGTCGTTGGTCCCGTTCTTGTAGGCCGCAGCGATGTCGGAGATTTGATGTTTTACCGGATTCCTGATATTCATGGTACACTCGTGACGTGGTCGTACGGGAAAATCCCCACTTCATAGCGATCTCGGATATGCTGTGTCCCACCGGTCGTGCACCGACTGTAACACCACGTTCAAACTCACTCAAATCTTGATAACCTGCCATTGCAGCAGCAGTAACTAATCTAACAACTGCGCCAGACACTTGTCTTAATATAGGGCAACACCGTATTCTGACTGTTTATATATCTCTTTATCTGAATACGTATGCCTACACCAGTTTATTTGGCGCTTCGGTATACAAACTACATTTTGCACTGTTCGTTGGAAGATTAATATAGTGACGTACATGCAGGGTCTTGCGATAAATAAACTATGATTATTATTTATTTTTTTTCAGAAATACTTTGTTTTCGTTTGGAAAAGAACCTAAACAAGCAATCACAATATAATTCTTATGAGTAATATTTCTGATTCACATCAGTGCTGATGTAGCCAAGTTCTTGCTCTTTCCCATCAACTTTAATTTTTTTTCTAAGTTTCTCTTTGATTACCTTTACTGGTTGCTCTATGAACAACCAGAGTAAAATTGAGGATGGGCTGCAAGCTGTGTCCAGTACTGCCTCTCTTCCATCTCAGAGTCTACGTGAAGTCTGGTTTCTGTGTAGTCATAGGTAGCCTTCTGCTCCTTGTATTCCATAGACTATAACTTACGAATGTCTAAGGACGCAGACCATTCCAGACTGAAACAAAAGCCTTCTGTGAGCCTACAAATGCTACCACATGTAGTTTTGCCTTTCTTCAATGTTAGAAGATAAGTCGAAGGATCAGTATTGTTCCACGGGTTCTAACATTTATCCGGAATACAGATATGTTCTCCCAGATTGGCTTGTATCAGAATTTCCATTTTTTATCGGTATTTAGCGTAGGTATAGTTCGGATATAGCATTTATCTTGTTGGTTCTTGGTATTATTCTTGAAATCCGAGCTAGTTCCTCAGTCTCATGTATCCAGCTTAACAGTTGCAACGATATTGTCGTGGATGGTTCACGCAGCAATATTAATAATTCTGCAAGAATACCGTCTACTTCATGTGACTAGTTTAGATTTAGGTCTTATAGTCCTCTGTCACATTCTTTTTGCAGTATCGCCACCCCCATATCACCTTCATCAACTTTCCTGTATATTTCCACAAAGCCTTAAAGTCTGTCTTTTATATAACCCTTCAATTTATATGTGAACCGTGTCGGCTTGTCGGGCTTTATCGACATTGGTAGCAGGGCTTTGAAACGAGTATTGCTCCCTCTATGGGGCGGGGGGCGGGGAGAGGGGGGTGGGAGGGAGGGAGGGAGGGAGAGAGAGAGAGAGAGAGAGAGAGAGAGAGACGGGGGGGGGGGGGGCGTGGAAAACTGTGAGTTTGGTAGTCGTTGGTCGTTGCAGTATGGGCTGTAGAGCGTAATCAGATACAAGTTTTTCTGGACGCGTCCTGCTGTCCATACAGTAGGGGAAAAAGGCTCTCAACACCGCGGCCTGGAGGAACCTTCTACTCATCGTCTGGCATCTTCGAGGAGCGTGGAGCTGGTTACAAGGAAGGTACCAGGCTCTCAGTGGCATGTTCACCATGACGGTGTTTTTCTGCTGTGCTCCAGTCGTGGATATACCCGTCTCCGTGGTGGTAGAGTGCAGTGGCTTACCTTTAGTTAAGAGAGTGAGTTGACATTAAGGTCTGTTGAATTTTTTCTCTGTGAGGCTTCCAAGCTTTGTACTGGAACTTTTGCTCTGTTATGCCGTGCATATGAATTTTTTTTATCTCATTGGATTCTTTTACGGGCCCGTAATTGATGCTATGTGTTCTTGAAAGGACAAGGCCACTATGATATGCAGCCCTGGCTGTTATTGTGTACTTCCACGTGCCATCTTCTTGCCTCATAACATTTTTGTTAATCAGGTTGGTGTTTAAAGGAACTTCAAATTGTTATTCTTGTGCTTGTCTGAGACACGAGTCGCGAATTAATGTCAAAAATTCTAACCTGAGCCCAAATATTTTAGTGGGATGAATTTTTATATTTGGATCGGCTAAATTATGTCATCCGACTAAGGTGGCCTTATTCCTTAATTCATGTTTAACGGGTGATTAATCACGCTATACTATTTCTCCTAAATTTCAGCAATAAATTAAAGTTATTCTAGGTTGTCTTTTTGATGCACTGGCTGAATGATATATGCTTATTGTAACATAGTGGCTCACGTAGTAACCAGTCTGTTTCGGTATATACTGCATATTGGTAACTCAGGGTTTCTTCGCAGAGTTCACTTGATTTATAAGGTCTAGGGGTCTCGCCGGCACGGTAGCTCAGCGTGTTCGGTCAGAGAGCTGGTTGGTCTCTGTAATAAAAAAACTGAGTGTAACGATCAACAACCGCACTTTAACGGATGTCATGGTACGTCCGCAACAACCAAACACAACAATCAACAACGAACAAAAAAAAAGAACAAAAAAAAAGGGGGGTAGCGTCTTTGATTCATAATCAAAACGTCTTCGGTTTCGGGTTCGATCCCCGCCACTGCCTAAATTTTGATAAATAATCAGCATTGGCGGCCGAAGACTTCCGGCATAAGAAGTCAGCCTCATTCTGGCAACGGCCTTGTCAAAGAGGGCGGAGGAGCGGATAGAGGTTCAGGGCACTCTCTTGTCCTAGGGGTGGGAAATTGCCCCTAAAGGCGGAAGAATCAGCAATGATCAACGACATGAGGATTCAGAAGGCAATGGAAACCACTGAATTAAAGACACGTAACGTATATCCACAGGACATGTGGCCTGTAATTGAAGAAGTGTCATGATGATCTCTCCATTGGCAAAAGATTCCGGAATAGTCCCCCATTGGGATCTCTGGGAGGGGACTGCCAAGGGGGGAGGTTACCATGAGAAAAAGATTGAATAATCAACGAAAGGATAACGTTCTACGAGTCGGGGCGTGGAATGTCAGAAGCTTGAACGTGGTAGGAAAACTAGAAACTAAAAAAGGGAAATGCAAGGCTCAATCTAGATATAGTAGGGGTCAGTGAAGTGAAGTGGAAGGAAGACAAGGATTTCTGGTCAGATGAGTATCGGGTAATATCAACAGCAGCAGAAAATGGTATAACAGGTGTAGGATTCGTTATGAATAGGAAGGTAGGGCAGAGGGTGTGTTACTGTGAACAGTTCAGTGACCGGGTTGTTCTAATCAGAATCGACAGCAGACCAACACCGACAACGATAGTTCAGGTATACATGCCGACGTCGCAAGCTGAAGATGAACAGATAGAGAAAGTGTATGAGGATATTGAAAGGGCAATGCAGTATGTAAAGGGGGACGAAAATCTAATAGTTATGGGCGACTGGAATGCAGTTGTAGGGGAAGGAGTAGAAGAAAAGGTTACAGGAGAATATGGGCTTGGCACAAGGAATGAAAGAGGAGAAAGACTAATTGAGTTCTGTAACAAGTTTCAGCTAGTAATAGCGAATACCCTGTTCAAGAATCACAAGAGGAGGAGGTATACTTGGAAAAGGCCGGGAGATACGGGAAGATTTCAATTAGATTACATCATGGTCAGACAGAGATTCCGAAATCAGATACTGGACTGTAAGGCGTACCCGGGAGCAGATATAGTCTCAGATCACAATATAGTAGTGATGAAGAGTAGGCTGAAGTTCAAGACATTAGTTAGGAAGAATCAATACGCAAACCAGTAAGTAGACTGATGACAAAAAAAAAAAAAAAAAAAAAAAAAAAAAAAAAAAAAAAAAAAAAAAAAAAAAAAAAAAAAAAAAAAAAAAAGACGTTTGTAGAAACGATTCTACGCCTCCGCCAAATACACTGTGGGATAAAAATTCACTATTTTAGTTGGTATTTTGTTTTAAGGCTTTAAGTCTAAAATAAAGAAATTTAAACATTCCTTGGTGTTTTCGGGCCCTGCTGAGGCCTTTAGATTGTTATTTTCTATATAAAGGAGGCCATACTCGATCTCTTGGAGTGTCTGGCGTTATAATAACACTGAAGCGCCAAAGAAACTAGTATAGGCATGCGTATTGAAATACAGAGATATGTAACCAGAGATATGTAAACAGGTCGAATCTGGCGCTGTGATCGGCAACACCTACATAAGATAACAAGCTACTGGCACAGTTGTTAGATTGGTTACTGCTGCTACAATGGAAGTTATCGAGATTTCAGTGGTGTTATAGTCGGCGTACGAGAGTACGGCGTACCCTCACACCCAGCTTAAGTAATTGGTTGAAAAACACGGATTTTAAGTTTTGATCGTGTCTTATATGTATATTGTATAAAATCACTTGCCTTGTATCAACTGTATATTGAATAAAATCACCATACGATTAAATAGCACATGCGACTCGCAGTTGAAGAGGCGTCATTAACTTTAGGGCATGTAACCGCATAAACTCCATTTCTTTTTCTGCTGTTTCGGCCGAATACATTTCGTCCAACTTCAGAATGAGCGGACAAACTGTAGCTACGCCACCCGCTTCTTCCTTTTAAACCTGCGAATTGCGCCACTGCGCTTACGGCCACAGATACACAAGCGCCAGAGATGTCGATCGATGGCAAAGAATTATGCATAAAATGAATCTGTGGCTGTGCAATCGATCCATGCTGGGATATCCATGTATCATTATGACATGCACTGTAGCGACGTCTTTATTAAAGAAAGCGGCGAATGCCTCTAGTTGTCGCTAAAACCATCATATTAATTCAATTCTTCCCCAAACGAATATCAGCTGCTACTTTCACCAACGAATCCCAAAAGAACTGCACTACCTCATCAAACCTATGCGACTACTAGTCGCAACACCCTCTAAAATTTGTTTTGCAACTTAAGTTCGTAGAATTTGTAGATTTAGAGAAACCTTTGTCCAAAGTTGAATTTACGAAATTGTCAAGGAAGCAGAGATAAAAGACATGGTACAAAAGTTTATTTACAACTTGACTAGAAAGCAGGCTTCAACTATGTGAGTCAAAGAACCTGGAAAGAAGCAGCGGTTGAGGAGGACGTGTAGAATGATAGCCTATCCCCAATGTTATTCAATGTGGAATGAGCAAGCAGTAAAAGAAACCGAGAAGATATTAGGAAAGGGTATTAAAATTCAGACGAAAGATATGAAAACGAGGAGGTTTGTTGATGACACTGTAATTATGTCAGGGGCAGAAAAGGACTTCCAACAACAATTGAACGGAATGGATAGCGTCTCGAAAAGAGATTGTGTGATGAATATCAACAAAACTAAATAAGGGCAATGGATTGTAGTCGATGTAAATCAGACGATTCTGGAGGAGTTAAGGATTATGAAAACTTGCACCGTTCTTGCTTTACTACTGCCATTTGAGTTTTTTCTCAGGAGTCAGGAATGGCACTCCAGAGCCAGAGCCTGGTCTTGCGAACCCTTTGTGTCCTGTTACACTGTAGTGAATGCTACTGCGTTCTTGGTATTCCCATGAACTGCTGACACAAATATTTTCATTGCCCGTAAGATGATTTATTTTTCAAGCTGCACAAGCCGTACCGGGTGTTAGGTGTGCAAATTGCAGATATTGTCATCGGGGGTATCTCAATACATGCCCAGTTGAGAGTGTAAGTTGTTTTTTCTCTGTATCTAATAGCCTTCCCACAAACACGTCATGTGGTGTTTTACGCATTGCCATTACTGCACCAGTTAAGTGGACTACGCCTGTCAGTGTGGACGGTATGGACGTTTTGCATCCATGCATCCAGACATCAGCACCTGACCTGCTGCTCAGAGAAAAAAATAAGCTTTAATGGCTCGCTCTTGCTACATGTACTTGGAGGTACTAAGCAACCTAAAAACATACTACTCCTAATAGCTGTAATCATTAGTCTGCAAATGAAGTAAATAGTGATATAGTGTTCAGTATAAAGTCCTCAGTTAGCAATAAAAATAAATGTGCTTATACCCCTACCATCCTGCATAGGAATCCCAGTGGCTCATTTTATAGTTTCTCTTAAACTCTACTCCTTAGAGTGTAGCAAACTGTTTCGTACTTCCTAGTGAGAGACAAACTGTGTATCCTGTGACTGCACGGAATGAAGCATAGCTTTCATTACCCGTTGCTATTCAATGTCCGAATATTTGCTGTCCGCAGAAAATAAGCGAATTACTCTGTTAAAGCTATAATCATTCACTTGTACTCATGATACTAAAAAGGTCATCTCAGATAATTTTAAGTATCGCTAAATATGCGCTTCATGTTGACAGTTTTAAATATCACTAAATGTGTGTGAGTGTACGTGTAGCTGTGCGTGTGTGTGAGGGAGGAGGGGGGTAGTTATTGTAAATGTTCAAATATATGCAGCACGTTGATTAAAGTTTCCATTATTAATGGAATACATATTTCGTTTACTTTATATTTCATGCATTTGAAAAAAGAAAGAAAGACTAACGACACAATGTCGCTAGATTTCAGTGAACGTTCTTGTAAGTAGAACGGCACAGTTCGAGAAGAGCTGCAGAGGTAAATTACACGAGTGACTGAATACCGTACACGTTACGCTCACTGAAACTGCAATTTACTCTGTCGTCTACAGGTTCTGCTTGAAAGATATGTGATTGCGTTGTGCATCGCTTCCCCCTGGAATGAGAAATACGTACTCCAGACTGGCATTCGAGAAGTTACATAGTTCTCCAGTATTACCACACGGTCTCGTGGCTAACAGCTATGTAGCGGCCTTAATTACCCGAGTTCAACAGAAGCGAACATG
Organism: Schistocerca americana; assembly: GCF_021461395.2. Classification (NCBI taxonomy): domain Eukaryota; kingdom Metazoa; phylum Arthropoda; class Insecta; order Orthoptera; family Acrididae; genus Schistocerca; species Schistocerca americana. Next base: position 213,464,178 of record NC_060122.1, on the reverse strand, counting down.
GTGCGGCAGTTGCTATGAATTACTTCCTTGACAAATGTGTTTCTTATTGTGTGTGTCAGGGACAGAAAAGGCTCCCTGTCGATTTCACAGGCGGGTCTCCCTTGATCAATTCATGTCCGAGCTTTTATTAGCTACTTCCGAATGAATATCGCTTGTCACTGACATCAACCATTTCTTTTTACATTATCAGTGTCACAAGTAATGTTGGAACTAACTATGATCTATCTTTCAAGAAAAGAATACCTCTCGATTGTATGCGCCATGCGTCTACAAATAGGATTATGTATTTTGCTCACATCTCTGTCCACCGACAGGTCTTAGTCAAAGGTCTTTTAGAAAATGATAGAACGTTTTTATTCAATACAAAGTCTGCAAAGCATCACTAAACGTTGTATCCAATCGCTGTTAGATCAGCTTGGTGTTGTAACTATAGACGACAGAGAGGAAATAAAATCTTAAATTCTTTATTTGTAAACACATTGAGGCGACAAAAATCATGGAATTGCGACATGCACGTATACAGGGTGTTACAAAAAGGTACGGCCAAACTTTTAGGAAACATTCCTCACACACAAAGAAACAAAATAGTTATGCGGACATGTGTCCGGAAACGCTTACATTCCTTGTTAGAGCTCATTTTATAACTTCTCTTCAAATCATATTAATCATGGAATGGAAACACACAGCAACAGAACGTACCAGCTTGACTTCAAACACTTTGTTACAAGAAATGTTCAAAATGTCCTCCGTTAGCGAGGATACATGCATCCACCCTCCGTCGCATGGAATCCCTGATGCGCTGATGCAGCCCTGGAGAATGGCGTATTGTATCACAGCCGTCCACAATACGAGCACGAAGAGTATCTACATTTGGTACCGGGGTTGCGTAGGCAAGAGCTTTCAAATGCCCCCATAAATGCAAGTCAAGAGGGTTGAGGTCAGGAGAGCGTGGAAGCCATGGAATTGGTCCGCCTCTACCAACCCATCGGTCACCGAATCCGTTGTTGAGAAGCGTACGAACACTTCGAGTGAAATGTGCAGGAGCTCCATCGTGCATGAACCGCATGTTCTGTCGTACTTGTAAAGGCACATGTTCTAGCAGCACAGATAGAGTATCCCCTATGAAATCATGATAACGTGCTCCATTGAGCGTTGGTGGAAGAACATGGGGCCCAATCAAGACATCACCAATAATGCTAGTACTTTAGAGCAATGAGTCGCATGTCAAAACAAGCACCGAAGTCAACATTACCTTCCTTCAATTGGGCCAACTGGCGGTGAATCGAGGAAGTACAGTACATACTGACGAAGCTAAAATGAGCTCTAACATGGAAATTAAGCGTTTCCGGACGCATGTCCACATAACATCTTTTCTTTCTTTGTGTGTGAGGAATGTTTCCTGAAAGTTTGGGCGTACCTTTTTGTAACACCCTGTATAGAAGGCGGTAGTATCGCGCACACAAGCTATAAAAAGGCATTGCATTGGCGGATCTGTCATTTGTACTAAGGTGATTAGTGTGAAAAGGCTTCTGGCGTGATTTTGGTACACTACAGGAATTTATGAACGCGGAATGGTAGTTGGAGTTAGACGCATGGGACATTCCATTTCAGAATTCGTTAGTTAATTCAACAGCATCAAGAATGTCCGGAGACCATCAGATTTCAGGCATTACCTTCCACCACGCAGAAAGCAGTGGGCGACGGACTTCACTTAACGACCGAGAGCAGCGGAATTTGCACAGAGTTGTCAGTGCTAACGACCACGCAACAATGCGCGAATAACCGCAGAAATCAATGTGGAACATACGACGAACATATCCGTTGAGACAGTGCGCGAAATGTGGCGTTAAGGGGCAATAGCACCAGACGACCGACGCGAGTGTCTTTGCACGACATCGTCTGCAGCGATGACCATATTGGTTGGACCCTAGACGACAGGAAAAACGTGGCTTGGTCAGACGAGTCCCGATTTCAGCCGGTGAGAGATGATGGCAGGCTTAGAGTGCGTCGCAGACCTCACAAATCCATGGACCCACGTTGTCAACAAGGCACTGTGAAAGCTGGTGGTGGCTCCATAATCGTGAGGGCTGTGTTTACATGAAATCAACTGGGTCCTTTCGTCGAACTGAACCGATCATTGACTGAAAATGGTTATGTTTGGCTACGTGGAGATCATTTGCAGCCATGCATGGGCTACGTGCTCCCAACGAACGATGGAATTTTTATGGATGACAATGTGCTATGTCACTGGGCCACGGTTGTTGGCGATTGGTTTCAAGAACATTTTCGACAGTTCGAGCGAATGATTTGGTCACCTAAATCGCTCGACATGAATCCGATCGAACGTTTATGGAACATAATCAAGAGGTCAGTTCGTGGACAGAATCCTACACCAGAAACACTTTGGCAGTTATGGACGACTGTAGACGTAGCGTGTGTCAAAACATCTGCAGGGGACTTCCAACGACATGTATGTCCATGCCACGTCGAGATGCTGTACTACTCCGGGAAAAAGAAGGTTCGACATGATATCGGGAAGTATCCCATGATTTTTGTCAACTGAGTGTGTATTCACGATTGGTAATCACACAACAGCAGCAAAGTTTGACTGCTGCAGTAATTAGAAAATAGGAGATGCTGAAATCAGTACTCTCGATAGTAAAAAACAGTTACAGTAGAGTCTTGATTGTTCGAGTCTCGATAGATCGAGTTTCCAATAATCCGAGCCCTGATCGACGTAACCTGTCTCATTCAGCCCTAGGGTTAGGGCGTTCTGGAATGTCTAAAAAAAGTATCGACGGCGATAGCTACAGTCAATCCTGCATTCCGAAGACGACGAAAGCATTGTAGGAGTTTTGAAGAAAGTGACTTTGAATTTTTTTTTTCCACTTGCCGCCCTGATTTTACGACCCACCACCTAAGTGCTTAAGGTGGGTCTATTTTGACCACTTGGCCGCTACGACCGGTGTACGGATGCTGATGTAGTTGATGAAACTCACCCCAGTTCCCGCATCCTGCCGCACCGTTGCCCGTGTCCCGCCACGTGGAGGCGGGTCTGTGCCTTTTTTTCTTATTTCTTTTTTTTTTTGCTTTGGCAGCTTTCCCAAAACCGATTTAACAAAAATTTACAAAATTAAATTTTGGATTAGAAGAAGGAAATACATGGAATAGTTTAGACTGAAGAGGAGAAAAGACGATAGGAAAGGAAGGGATGATAGTCCCACCACCTTAGGGGACTGAGGATGAGCGCCTTGGGATTTATCTTCAAGCCTCTGATCCTCAGTCTCCTAACCTTAGCCTAGGAAGTTCTATTCTATTCTATTTATGGCGATTGATATCTCTATTTATGTTCTATCTAGTTACTTATATACAGGTTTAGAGTGCCGTGGTAGCTGATGGCAATTGCGACGGTGCGCCGACACTGTTTATGCCTAATTTCATACATTAATCCATTGTCCGTTTCAGGTCTACTTATGTAAGTCTATTGCATGTCAGTTGTTTTATATTGAGACTTAGTTTAGCTCTTCCACACTATGGTGTCTGTCTGGGTGCTGCATATAGGTTTATTGTCTGTGTGGTCTTCCGTTCCTGTACTCTTTGTGACATTCGTCAGAAATTTTGACTTTGAATGACGTCATGTACTGGATTAGCGAATCTTGGAGCGAAATAAAGTCAGACACGATTTCTAAGTAATGGAGGAAAATTCTACAGTATGCCAGACACAGAAACTGAAGATTCAGCAGATGAGGAAGATCAACCATTGTGTAATTTAATCAGAAGATTGCCATGGTGTGAAGAGGCAGAAGAGGTGGAAGTAGGTGAATAGTTAAATTCGGACGAACAGTTGGAAGTGACAGACTCTTCTATAATTGGCATGGTTAACATTCCATCGCAGTGTGAGTGTGACGAAGATGACGAGCCAGAGGCTGCACCGATGATGAGTCACACCGATGGCTACGCTGCTCTTTAGGCCGCCATATGCTACGTGGAACAACAGCCTGAGGCGATACCAACTGACCTACTGTTCCTGAGACGGTGGTGTGGCAATGCCACGAGGAAACGTTGCAGCTTCGCCAAACCAAAGACACTTCACTATTACTTGTCTAAATAAATAATTATTGTTATTCTGCCAATGCAAATGCATGTGTAAATACTTTATTAAAATAAAAGTTCATATTTTGACCTGTATTACTTACAATATCATAATGTTTCTTTTCCCCATGTAAATTTCGATAGTCCGAGTTTTCGATTGTTCGAGGTGGTTCCGGTCCCGTTCACCTCGAACTATCGAGACTCTACTGTACAACACAGATTGCAAACAAATCACCAAGAGCTTTTCCAGTTAGACCTGACAGTGAATACACTGCGGAATTAGCTCCATTCCCTGTCAATATTTGTCACAGTCCCTCCCGCAAGGCAATTTCCCGCATGACTGTAATAATCAGAATGTCATTTCTGTACATAAGAGTAAAAGAAAGACTGCACAGACACATATTATCCTCTATTGCGAGTTAATAACGGATATTCCCAATAGAACCATAATGATACTTCTGATAGAAGACCAGCTTCTCTCAGTACCATTCATGGATACAGGAAAAGTCGTCTCAAATACATCTCGCACCTTTCTCTCGTAATACAGGAATTCAGAGACACGTTGGTAGGACAGACACGGTGGTAGAATCGTAACACGTCGGCCACGCCCACAGGAAACAATGAGACAGGAGGCATTTGCATCAAGCTGTGGGCGGAAACAATGGATACTTCATTCAGCGTGGCAAAATCGGATTAGAACCCGCATCCCTCCACTGCTAGTCAAATGTCATCACTCAGTGACATGAGCACGGCATAATTAGCATGAAGTGTCTACTAATGAAACACAAAGCAGATAAAATATTCCAAAGATACCTACTAAAACATTTAATTACGACTTCAACTCTCAGAACAGAAACATCGGTTGTCTAACAGTGAACCAGTGAGGAATCCACTCAGTGTAGGTGGAAAAAGTTCCAAGCCTATGAAAACAACTTTCACTATGAATACTAGGGTCACTCCAAAAGAAATGCACACTATTTTTGTAAAAATACAGTTTTCATTTTGCATGTGTGAAATTTTTACAGTGTGTATATACATCCTTACCGCTTGTTTTCAAACTTAGTTCAACCTGTTCCCGTGAGTTGCGCCGTCACAGCATGTCTTCAAGATGGCGGCTACAATTTACGTTCGTCAGAAGCAACGTGCTGTCATAGAATTCCTGTGCCGTGAAAACGAGACAGCGGGAAACATCCACAAGAGGTTGAAAAAGGTGTATGAAGATGCTGCTGTCGATCGCAGTACAGTTAGTCGCTGGGCAAGCAGGTTGCGTGATGAAAGCGGGCACAGCAATAAGGAGGATTGTCCTCGCAGTGGCAGGCCTCGTACTGCACACACTCCAGACAATGTGCAGAGTTAACGAATTAGTGACTGCTGACAGACGCATCACAGTGAACGAATTGTCACGCTACTTTGGGATAGGGGAAGAAAGTGTTTGCAGAATACAGAAAGTGTTGGCGTTAAAAAGATTTGTGCCAGGTGGGTTCCCAGAATGTTCACAGTGACTCACAAAGAAACAAGAATAACGGTATGCAGCGAACTTTTGGAACATTACGAAAATGGTGGAGATGAATTTCTTGGAAAAATTGTGACAGGTGATGAAACATGGCTCCATCATTTCTCACCACAGATGAAGAGGCAATCAATGGAGTGGCATCATGCAAATTCACCCAAGAAAAAAAATTCAAAACCACACCTTCTGCTGGAAAAGTTACGGCTAGGGTGTGTTTCGATTCCGAAGGACTCTTGCTTGTGAACATCATACCAAGTGGAACCATCATAAATTCTGATGCATATGTGACGACACTGAAGAAACTTCAAGCTCGACTGAGTCGTGTTCGACCACATCGGCAAAAGCAGGATGTTTTGCTGTTACACGACAATACACGGCCACATGTCAGTCAAAAAACCATGGAAGCGATCACAAAACTCCATGTGACTATCATCTCTTGGGGAAACTGAAAGACTCTCTTCGTGGAACAATGTTTGAAGATGATGACTCCCTTGTGCACGCTGCCAAACAGTGGCTCCAACAGGATGGTCCAGAATTTTACCGTGCAGGTATACAGGCGCACGTTCCAAGATGGCGCAAGGCAGTTGAGAGGGATGGAAATTACGTGGAGAAATGAAAATATTGTTCCTAAAGGATGTATCTACACATTGTAAAACTTTCAAACATGTAGAATAAAAGATGGATTTTTAAAAAAATAGTATGCATTTCTTTTGAAGTGACCCTCATACATACGTCATCACTGATGGTCCAACTTTGTTGACAGAGCATTGGATCTATGTCAGTGAATCGACCTTTCAGTCGTACACATCCAGTTTTGTATGAATTCGTCAGTACGAGGACAGTGTGGATCATGTTTTATTTGGCCATAATATTTCTTCAAAAACTGCAGATCACGATAGTTTCAGTGGCTTCAGTTGCCAGCGGCACCAGAAATGTGTATTTTGCTGTTCATAATCACACTTCGTAGCTCGTCCTAATCCCTACCCTTTGACATGTTGTCAGTTACTATGAGAGTTCTGCATGCATAACCATTACACATGTCGTCACCTAGTAAGTGTGCCGCCTGCGCTGAAATTAAATAAATTTTGTAAATACAGAATCAAAATTGCTGCGAGTGACAGAGTAACAGGAGCATTTATGCCTTACTGCTTTTCTTGACGGGCGATAGGTTGAGAGTTTACATCAATTGCCACTTGTCACTCAATGGATGCTATGAGGGTTCACAGGAGAGGGCTCTGTAAGCTGCCGGCATGGCCAGGTAGCGACTTGAAGGTGGTGGAAATTTGTAAGAGGCGGCAAGCTGCTGCAGGGGAATTTATGCAGGACTTTGGAAAGTTTTGAGAGTAGAGTCGGCATAGCATCTAGCCACCGCCCAAACACCTTCCGCTACTTATCGTGAGCGAACTTCAGAATTTTGACTGTAAAATTAATCTCCGGGTTCCAGCGACCTACATTAAATCCAAGTCTCACAAACATTCCGTATCGGCGACAAGAAATCATTGCAGCTTCAGGGATCTACACTTTTTCAGTTATCTCGGAACTTTTTGAAGAGTGGAATAACAGGACTTGTCCCTGAACTGATTTTTACCTGGGACACGTTTTTTAACACCAGTTCATACACGCGGTGGCGGCAAGGAAAAAGAATGATACTTCTGTTAAGTTTTTGCTCAAGTAGCACACAGGCACCATTGATATGACCTGTATTTGAATCCATAGTATCACAACAAAGAATTTGCACTTTAAATAAAAAATGGCGTTACAGTCTTCGATCGCTATTCTTTATTTTCAATTACCGGTTTCGGGCTAGCTGCCCATCTTCAGATCTGTTAAAAAATGTTTGCACATCTCCCACAGCCTGACTAGGCACAAGTTTATCAAAACTAGACATGACTGTCTCAATGGGAATTCCGCGATCGTTCATTATATAAAATATGGCGTTTCAGTCTTCGATCCGCGAAGTTTTGATAAACTTGTGCCTAGCCAGGCTGTGGGCGATGTGAAAACGTTTTTTAACAGATCTGAAGATGGGCAGCTAGCCCGAAACCGGTAATTGAAAATAAAGAATAGCGATCGAAGACTGAAACGCCATATTTTATTTAATGAACGATCGCGGAATTCCCATTGAGACAATCATGTCTAGTTTTGATAAATTTGCACTTTGTCTTCTAGATTCCAATCCAAAATCACGTTCCAAACAGCTTTCTCCTGTTCACATCCTGAAGCGTTTCCCAACCTTGGCACAGCAATAAGTTGCTCTTTATTTCTATAAGAAATACTTATATAAAGACGTTCTCCTTTTGATTACCGATCATGTGTAGCAGGCAACAGTTTGCCATCCCCATGAACAGACGCTTCTGGTACCTCGTGTTGAAAATTAACTTTTATAGCTTCCGCACGATCTATCCATTTCTCTGTACGAATTCTTTGAATCGAAGACTTACTTATAGAAAATTCATCAGTATTATGTCCAAGTGCCTCAATGGTAGCTTCAAGAATATACACTGAATCTCTCGCACTCAACTGACACCTATCTAGCGCTGCTTTATTTTGGAGTAATGAAATTTTTCCGCATAGTTGTTTGACTGGTTCCACGTTTTATGTTCTCAATCACAGGTGGGAAATTTTCTTGCAAACTCATCTCATTTTAATTACAGTCTGAAGATGAGTCATTTTCTAATGCTTCATAAGATGCTGTCGAAGGATCTGACGTGGAAAAATATTTAGCACGTCGGTTTTCTTCCTCAATAGTTCTGATGCGGGACCTTTCTCTTTATAGCCAGTTTCTTGCCCACTCCAGCTAAGTGACCAGGCCGACCTGGCTCTCTCTATCACTGTAAAAAGATTTTATCTTCATTTATTTTCATTAACTGAAGTGCATCGGCGTGTGCAATGTCGAACAAATCATCCAACTTGCTGACAAACTCTTGTCAGCGCTGCTCAAATAACTTTTAAGTTTTTTGTGCATTTTTTGCAACTCCCTGCAAACTTGATATAGGTTCACTAATTTCTTCACACAATTAGGTACGGATTTGGTAGGTGCACGCTCCTTTTCCCAAAAGATCATACATCCCCGAATAATGAGATTTGCTCTTTCACTGACAGTTGAATTCACTTCCCGGATATTATAAAATAAAACTGCTAGAACTTGTCCATTAGATGACAGTTCTGAACCTTTTATCTGATGTTTTATCGCACCTATTGAAAATATACGCGTTTTAGAACTACTACGTAATTCCACTGACATTTTCACTTACTGACAACAATTTAGACTAACATTGTTAGAGACACACCGACACGAAGGCGCCCGCCTGCTCCTTTCTTACCAAGTACAGCCAACCTGACATGTTTCAAAAGTCGGCACGGGTTGCCAACATCCTATGGTTCTGAAATTTTACATATAGCTGTTTTGGCATCGTACAAATAAATTAAGAGGGTATGCGTTCAAGTACAACCTACTTCGAATTTTTGGGACACCCTAATAACTATGCGTATGATCCTGAAATATGATCAAACTTTCGAAAATCGGATATAACGAACACAGGCATTCATAACCAGCTCCAGGTGTCATGAGCTTTGCCGGCCGAAGTGGCCGTGCGGTTAAAGGCGCTGCAGTCTGGAACCGCAAGACCGCTACGGTCGCAGGTTCGAATCCTGCCTCGGGCATGGATGTTTGTGACGTCCTTAGGTTAGTTAGGTTTAACTAGTTCTAAGTTCTAGGGGACTAATGACCTCAGCAGTTGAGTCCCATAGTGCTCAGAGCCATTTGAACCATTTTGTCATGAGCTTTCCTGAGAAAGACGTTGCAGGATAACATCGCTCTTAATTGGAAGTGTGTTTGTAGAAGTTATTTTCAGGAGAAGAGGGAAGATATTTTTATAGTTTTGTAGGGCATGGAGAGATGTTGGTACCTTCTTGCACACTGTAGTTACGTTCTTCGTCCAATAAAGGTTTTTATGTAGTATGATTGGAGAATGAACTCATTAAGAAGTCAAAAGAAACTATATCGATATGACTGCTGCAGAAATGGCAAGTAATTCAAAAGATAATGGTATAGAAAAATCAAAATAACTTTCTGTGAAAATAAAAGCAAGTGCGAAAACTGCAGAAAAGGTAACAATAGTTTCTAAACACAGAACGACGAGAATATCATTGAAAAGAGTCCACTGAGACGCTTTGCGAAAATGTGGAACTGTATGATGACTTAATACTGGAAGATGTTACACAACTGTTGGGGCATGTTGCAAATAACTGATTATTATTCAAGCTAACGTGCAGAACCTATGAGACGAGAGGCGTACACCAGATCTTCGAAAGTGCGTCACTCACAAAATCCCGAAGATAGAAAAAACAAATAAATGCGACAGCTATTTCATAATCAGTTTGACAGCTAATATTCCCGAGTTGTTGACCAGAAATACATAAGAAGAATGGAAATGAAAGCTAGGATCTGTTAGATGAGGATCCGTTTGACTTGGACAACAGAGTATTAGTTCTGAAGTTATTGTTGCAAATCGAAGGAAAACATAAGGGAAACCAAGAGTTTTCATTGGATCTATCACCCTAAAAAAAAGGTTTCGGCGGAGTGAACTGGTTCAAGATATCTGAAAGATAAAACCATTCAACAGCCAAGACCACATAAAATATTTCTTTATTCAAGACAACAAGTTTCAACAGACTATGCTATCATCTTCTGGTCTTAAAATCTTTCTATTGTAAAATATGCTCATTTGACGCTGATGTCACCCACAAGATGTCAAGTGAGCAAAAATAGCACATTATCCACTTGACATCTTGTGTACGTGTCAGCGTAAAATTAACACGTTTTACAACAAAAAATCTTAATACATGAAGATGACAGTATAGCCTGTTGAAACCGGTTGTCTTAAATCAAGAAATATTTTACGCGACCTTGGCTGTTGAATAGTTTTTAACAATTAAACAGATCGTCCTTCAGTTCTCTCAAAACGAGGAAATTCGAAGTCTTAAAGCCTCCTATAGATAGGTATTCTATGTACAGAAAGGTGAGTATTATACGATATGTAAAATAACCAAGGGGGTATAATAAGAATGTAAGACCAAGATACAAGTATTCGGACTGCAAGATTGCAGTCTGTCTTCTCTATGCCTACCTGTATATCGAAGACATAATGAAGGAATTACAATAAAGGTTCATAAGTGTGTTTGACACACATTCTGGAAGGACTTCTTCAGTAATAGAACCCAGTACGTTGCTCTCGATGGTGAGTGTTCATCGGAGGTGAGGGTACCATCTGGAGTGCCCCAGGGAATTGTAGTAGGTCCGCTGTTGTTTTCTATCTACATAAATGATCTTTTGGATAGAGTGGATAGCAATGTCCGGCTGTTTGCTGATGATGCTGTGGTGCACGGGAAGGTGTCGTCGTTGAGTGACTGTAGGAGGATACAAGATGACTTGGACGGGATTTGTGATTGGTGTAAAGAATGGCAGCTAACTGTAAATGTAGATAAATGTAAATTAATGCAGATGAATGTTTGAATACTCCATTAGTAGTGTAGCGCTTGACAGTCACGTCGATTAAATATTTGGGCGTAACATTGCAGAGCGATATGAAGTGGGACAAGCATGTAATGGCAGTTGTGGGGAAGGCGGATAGTCGTCTTCGGTTCATTGGTAGAATTTTGGGAAGATGTGTTTCATCTGTAAAGGAGACCCCTTATAAAACACTAATACGACCTATTCTTGAGTACTGCTCGAGCGCCTGGGATCCCTATCAGGTCGGATTGAGGGAGGACATAGAAGCAATTCAGAGGCGGGCTGCTATATTTGTTACTGGTAGGTTTGATCATCACGCGAGTGTTACGGAAATGCTTCAGGAACTCGGGTGCAAGTCTCTAGAGGAAAGGAGGCGTTCTTTTCGTGAATCGCTACTGAGGAAATTTAGAGAACCAGCATTTGAGGCTGACTGCAGTACAATTTTACTGCCGCCAACTTACATTTCGCGGAAAGACCACAAAGATAAAATAAGAGAGATTAGAGCTCGTACAGAGGCATATAGGCAGTCATTTTTCGCTCGTTCTGTTTGAGAGTGGAACAGGGAGAGAGGACGCTAGTTGTGGTACGAGGTACCCTCCGCCACGCACCGTATGGTGGATTGCGGAGTATGTATGTAGATGTAGAGGACATAAACGATAAAATTCGTTAATAGTTTGCTACTGAAAATGGTGAATTACAGTCGTCGTTCACTAGAATAAAATCTTATATGGATATGGAGTAAAGAAGGACGAAACTACGGAGAAACAGCAGAAGTGAGACTAACAAAACTAACAACAAACTTTACAACAAATTTGGGATCAATGTAGTTCACGAATGGCAGAAATGCTACTGGCTAGTGCCGAGAGAAGTGACACAATGGTTAGTATAGTGTATTCTAGGTCGCGAGGCTGACTGTCCAAATCCCTAGCCATCCAGATTTATTTTTGTTATTTCGCTAACCTGCTTCAGGAAAATGCCGGAATGGTTACTTTGAAAAAGCATGGCCGATTTCTTTCCCCAGCCTTTTGTGATCCGAGCTTGTGCTCCGACTCTAATAACCTCGCTATCGACAGAATGGTTAAACTCCCACCTTTCTTCCTCCCTTTTTGCTACCTAGGAAGGAATGTAACGTCCAACAGAGGAAAAAAGCAGGATGTAACAAGCATATTAGCGCAGGTAAACAGAATAGTATTCGTAAGAAGCAGTCAAAGGGCATCAAACATTGGACGTAGCTGGAGTAAGGAATATCTGTGGAGGTATGTCTGGCGTCCTGCGTGAGCGAACTGTGCGAAAATCGAAAAAAAAAGAATCCAAATGTTTGAGATGTTGACACGGAGAAGGATGCTACAATTAAGTAGGTTGTTAATACATGTAGACTTTCTGCGCTCTGTGTCCATTGTCCCTCACGATAAACTGCTACGACCAGAGATGACGCCACCAGTCGGGCATTCTACGGCGTCGTCCACTTAGATTCCGTCAGTCGCCTCATAGAGGCTGCACGTAACAAGAACCTGACACATCCGCCGCACGATTCGCAAATAGTCGCTTCACTAGCTACGCCAGCCACCAAACATAGCACTGATACGGGGGAGTACTTGCTGCGTGAGCAAAATAGATCGCAGATAGACATTACGACGGGTCGAGGTATGTTTTTTTGGGTTGAGCGACAAAAGACGTTTAGTGTCTTCGCGTATGCAAGACTAGAGATAATGACTTGGCTATGGGAAAACACGTAAGACGTGTCAAGTAAGTTGAGGGTCTGGTATAGCACTACATTCGGCTTGGAAAACCACATATCGGCAATCCCATTTCAAATCTGCAAAAAAAAATTGACCTTGTATTATTAATGTCTAGGAACAACATTTACTGAGATAAGACATAGAATATCAACTAATATCATATAGGACGTCCTTTTGTCCGGCGTAGTGCAGCACCTCGACGTAGGATGCAGAAATATTGATCCACGCTGCCTCTATAGCGGCCATAATTGTGAAAGTGTTGCCGGTGCTGGAGTTTGTGCACCAACTGACCTCTCGATTATGTCCCATAAATGTCTGATGGGATTCATGTCAGACAATGTGCGTGGCCAAATCATTCGCTCGAATTGTCCTGAATGTTCTACAAACCAGCCACGAACAGTTGTGGACCGGTCACGTAGCGCATTGTCACCCATAATTATTCCAGCGTTGAATGGGTGCAAATGGTCTGCAAGTAGCCAAATATAGCCATTTCCAGTCAATGATCGGTTTAGTTGGAACAGAGGACCCAGTCCATTCCATGTAAACACAGCCCACATGATTATGAAGCACCACCAGCTTGTACAATACATTGCTGACAATTTGGGTCCATGGCTTCGTGGGGTGTACGCCACGCTCGAGCCCTACCATCAGCTCTTACCAACTGGAAGCAGGACTCATCTGACGAGGCCTCGGTTTTCCAGCCATCTTGGTCTAACCGTTATCGTCACGAGCCCCTGAGAGGTGCTGCAGGCGATGTCGTGCTATTACCAAAGACACTCACGTCGGTCATTTGCTGCATAGCCTATTAAAGCAATATTACGCCCACTGTTATTTTATTTTTTTATTTACTCGTCAAGATCCGTAGGACAAAATTGAGGAGCAAATGTCCAAGGTCATGGAACGTGCCAGTACATGAAATTACAATATAAACGTAATAACAGATAAAAGTAAATGTTCATGAACATTAAAAAGTCAGTCCATAAGTTTAAGTAAACGCTATCAGCAATACGATAAAAATCATCTTAATTTTTCAAGGAACTCCTTGACAGAATAGAAGGAGTGACCCACGAGGAAACTCTTCAGTTTCGATTCGAAAGTGCGTGGATTACTGCTAAGATTTTTGAATTCGAGTGGCAGCTTATTGAAAATGGATGCAGCAGTATACTGCACACCTTTTTGCACAGGAGTTAAGGAAGTCCGATCCAAATGCAGGTTTGATTTCTGCCGAGTATTAACCGAGTGAAAGCTGCTTATTCATGGAAATAAACTAATATTGGTAACAAGAAACGACTACAAGGAATATACGTATTGAGAGGCCAATATCAAAATACCCAGACTCGTGAACAGAGGTCGACAAGAGGTTCGTGAAATCACACCACTTATTGCCCGAACCACCCGTTTGTGAGCCAAAAATATCCTTTTAGAATGGTAAGAGTTACCCCAAAATATAATACCATACGACAATAGCGAATGAAAATAAGCAGAGTAGACTAATTTTCGTGTCGGACGATCACTCACTTCAGATACCGGTCGAAAAGTAAAAATGACAATATTAAGTCTTTGAATAAGATCCTGAACGTGGGCTTTCCACGACAGCTTACTATCTAGCTGAACACTTAGAAATTGGAACTGTTCATTTTCACTTACCATATGCCCGTTCTGTGAAATTAAAACGTCATATTTTGTTGAATTGTGTGTCAGAAACTGTAAACACTGAGTCTTACTGTGATTTAGCGTTAGTTTATTTTCTACAAGCCATGAACTGAGGTCATGTACAGCACTATTTGAAACCGAGCCAATGTTGCACACAACATCCTTTACTACCAAGCTAGTGTCATCAGCAAACAGAAATATTTTAGAGTTACCCGTAATACTAGAGGGCATATCATTTATATAAATAAGGAACAGGAATGTCCCCAACACTGATCCCTGGGGCACTCCCCACTTGACCACCACTCAGACCCCACAACGCAGCCGTTATCAGCATTGTGAATAATGACGTTTTGCTGCCTGTTGCTAAAGTGAGCTACTCCCCGTATTCCGTAATGGTCCAACTTCTGGAGCAATATTTTGTGATCAACACAATCAAATTCCTTAGTTAAATAAAAAAATGCCAAGCGTTTGAAACCTTTTGTTTAACCCATCCAGTACCTCACAGAGAAAAGAGAATATGGCATTTTCTGTTGTTAAACGACTTCTAAAGAGGAACTGTACATTTGATAGTAAATCGTGTGATTTACAAATGCTCAGTTATCCTTACATACATAGCCTTTTCAATAACTTTTGCAAGCACTAATGGCGTAGAAATAAGTCTAAAATTATCTACAGTATCCCTTTCTCCCTTTTTATAAAGTGGCTTTACTACTGAGTACTTTAATCCCTCAGGAAACTGACCATTCCTAAAGAAAAAATTACAAATATGGCTAAATACAGGGCTAACATGTGCAGCGCAGTACTTTAATATTCTGCTAGCTACTCCATCATAACCATGAGAGTCCTTAGTCCTCAGTGATTTAATTATTGACTCAGTCTCCCTCTTGTCTGTATCACAGGGAAGTATTTCAGACATCAATCTCGGAAAGGCATTTGCCAAGAAAGTTATATGATTTCCTGTAGAAACTAAATTTTTATTTAATTCACCAGCAATGCTCAGAAAATGATTGTCAAATACTGTACTTATATCTGAGTTATCAGTAACAGAAATATTTTTACTGTGAACTGACTTTATATCAGCGTCGACCTTGTGCTGCTGACCAGACACTTCCTTCACAACTGACCATATGGTTTTAATTTTATCCCGCAAATTAGCTATTCTACTTGCATACCACATACTCTTTGCCTTCCTAATAACATTTTTAAGCACCTTACAATACTGTTTGTAATGGGCTAGTGTAGCTTGATTGTGACTACTTCTAACTTTTTGATACAATTCCCGCTTTGTTCTGCATGATATCCTTATCCCACTAGTCAGCCACCCAGGCTGTTCATTACTGGTAGTAACTCTAACGAATACGTTCGTCGTGCGTCCCACGTTGATTTCTGCGTTTATTCCACGTAGTGTTCCTATTGGCACTGATAACTCTGCGCAAACGTCACTCTTCTCAGTTGTTAAGTGAAGCTCGTCGGCCACTGCGATGTCTGTAGTGAGAGGTAATATCTGAAGTACGGTACTCTTGAACACTCTTGACAATGTGGATCTCGCGGTATTGAATTCCGTAACGATTTCCGAAATGGAATATCCCACGCGTCTAGCTCCAACTACCATCCCGCGTTCAGAGTCTGCTAATTGCCGTCGTGTGACCATAATCACGTAGGGAGCCCTTTCACATTTATCACCTGAAACAAATGACAACTCCGCCAATCCACTGTCCTTCCATACCTTGCGTATGCGATACTACTGCAATTGTACATGTGCATATCAGTATCCCATGACTTGTCACCTCACTGTGCTGGAAATGAAAACAACTTTCATAAAGGTATCTCTTATTAGGTCTACAACTTCGCTTCCACCGTTTTTCCTCGAAGTTTGAGGCTTTATTGTGAATAACTTACAAGAAACTTACGATTCAGAGTATCCGAAGTCGTTGGCCACTAGTTTCTCCCAGTTTTCTGGCAGCATACCAACCCCGTGGCGGAAGAACTTTGTGTCTTTTGAGGAGATTCATGAACAGATCAAAGTCTGCATTTGTTCATGTGACCGGAAGTACGGCTCATCCAGGCCGCCTGCCATTGATCTAAAAAGATGGTAGTCGGAAGGAGCAATGTCTGTAGAATAGAGAGGATGAGGTAGGGCTTCCCATTCCATCGTTTCTAATTATATTCTCACGAATTTTGCGACACGGGGCCGAGCATTGTCCTGCTGAAAAATCACATTTTCATGTCTACAGCTGTACTGCGGTCATTTGTCTTTCAGTAGTCGGACCAAATGCATCAAATGCTTTCGATAACGATCTTTTGTTGTTGTTTCCGTCGGTTTCAGTATCTTTGGAAATAGTGTCTCTTCCACCGTCATGCGCCGCGCAGGGTAGCCGCGTTGTTTGAGGCGCCTTGCCATGGTTCACGCTGCTCTCCCCGTCCGAGGTTCGAGCCCTCCCTCGGGTATGGGCGTCTGTGTTGTCCTCAGCGTAGGTTAGTTTAAGTTAGATTAAGTAGCGTGTGAGCCTAGGGACCGATGACCTCAGCAGCTTGATCCCACAGTAACTTACCATCACAAAAAGTTCCACCGCCATGCTGGTCTTAGAGGTCGGAATCACCATTCTTGAAGCGTTTTATCATTATTCTCGTGTCAGAAACATACAAGTACATGTACATACATTTTACACATTTTTGACCAAAACTTATCCACTTCCAGTGCATTTTCTGTTGCTTGTTGAAGATCATCTTCTGTATATTAGACTGGGCATAATCGACACCGAAGCATGTAGCGAACTGACTGTTCTTCTCCACAGTCACACCGAATATCATTTGGATCAGTGTATCCCCATCTCGCCAAGTTAACTTTTGGTCTTCCAGCTCCGGATCTCAGTCTATTCAGGGACTTTCAAGTTGTCCATCCCCTGTCATGGCCTGGACGTAGAGCTTCAACAACTCTTTTCCAACCATGGGGAAGGTAAGTCGTAGCCCTCCACTGTTGTAACCTAGCTTTTTCAGCAGTGGTTTTAAGTTCATTTGATGTCCTACTGAAACTCTTACTCGACTTGAAGCGTTGAAAACATTCTCTGCACGTTCTTTCACTAATAAGTCCCTCACCAAAGGTGCTAGTCTGAATTTTATGAGCGTCAGCCGCGCACTTTTTAATGTTAAGGCAGAAAATTAAAACTTTCCACACACGGCGAGAATTGGGTTCACAGCTTAACATATACAGTCGAGAATAACTTGATGATTCAATCACAAATCGACAAATATTTTCATAGCGTTATGTTTACAAATGCCTAAGATCCCTGTATATCACTTTGACCTACCACCTACACCATCACCTGCTGCTATAGCCTTATAATGCAAAACTGCGGAAGCAAAGTTGTAGACCTGATAAATGTTTACTAGTTTTCGAGCTAAAATTCGGAAAAGTTTGCGCCATTTTCCGAAAGGAACTATCTGTCTGTCGTGTAACTCAACAGTCATATATCGTTTTTCTGTGAACTACAATTCATTTTAAAGTTGAAACTTACTGGCAGATTAAAACTGTGTGCCGGACCGAGACTCGAACTCGGAACCTTTGCCAAGTGCTCTCGGGTAGCTCAGTTGGTAGAGCACTTGCCTGCGGAAGACAAAGGTTCCGAGTTCGAGTCTCGGTCCGGCACACAGTTTTAATCTGCCAGGAAGTTTCGTATCAGCGCACACTCCGCTGCAGAGTGAAAATCTCATTCTGGAAACATTTTAAAATTGTATGTCTGATATTGATGGAGTTATATAACAGTAGCATAGCATTAATAATTTAAAAATTTTATTTCATGTATTAAGCATAAGCATAATTTTCATGAAAATTAAGCTTACATAGGCTTGAACTTATTTTTATTACAAGTTGATTTCATTTTTAAGTTCTTTGGAGCCCCTTGCCTGAAATGTGGCAACCAATAGTCAATAACAAATATTTAAGCTTGTGCTCTACTTATTACTCTACCACGATATTATTTCACTTGGCCTCCCGTGGCCGTTATTGGAAACGTGTTACAATAAAGAAGTACAGTGGTGACTGAGGACAGTGCATCGCACTGTGAATGATTGCTATTGTGCATATAGCCAAGTGGTTCCATATGCGCTCGTGAAACATCACGATGAAAGCTCATAATAAGCAGACCGAGGCGCCCTCTCTACCACGTGCAGTAATACAGTGGTCGGCTAGTAGGTTGCGATGGGCTGCCGGCTGCCACTGGACTGGAGAAGAGGCCTCGCAGAGTTATGTTGCGTAATACAGCGTAGCGCAGACAGCGGCTTTTGCCATGTTTCAGTCAACTTTCTATTTTTTTTCTATAGCTCTCCACTGAAGATACTATAAATTTTTTTTTCGAATATCGTTTTTAAATCAAAAGCTGAACAGTATGGAACAGTTTTTATTCCTCTTTTTTCAGAAAAAAATGAAACATAAGAAAAATTACATTAAATTTGAGTTATAAAAATATCTCGTAAGTAGCACCTCGAACTATGTAATAATATGATCATTTTGAATTTTGTATAAATGCAGAGTCTCTCGCGGCGATAACATTGAATAAAATGTTCTCGGGTTTCCAACCGCGCCAACTGGTTGACACGAGCTTTCGGCCAAGCACTCCTTGGCCATTGTCAAGTGTTATGACTTGACAATGGCCAAGGAGTGCTTGACCTAAAGCTCGTGTAGTTTTAACCAATTGACGCTGCTGGAAACCCTAGAACATTATATTCAATTTTGAATTTTATTTGATAATTAAATGATTCTGAGACTCATAGCTCATAAAATCGGAATTTTATTAAATTGCGGTAACTTTGACCTTTCAAAAACCCCGGAAGCACTTCCTTATCAGACCAGCGATTTTGCAAAAGATGCTAACTTAACCCTGCTGCAGATGACAGAAAAATGAACCTCCGCAAAAAAATTGCAAGGTTTCCTGCAGTTCGAATTGAAATGAAACAGCCCATAAGCAAGAACAAAGTACAGTGCCGTGACCGAGCAAAGCTAGTGCGTATGGAAATCCGTCCCTTTGGAAACCAGCCGGCCAGGATCTGCTTCATATTGCCCTAGGACCACTATTCCCGGTCCAAACAACCCGAACGGTCATTCCTGCGCCCTCTTGCACAGCAGATACACACAAGACTCTGCATGTAGTTTGTTAAGGTCGGCACCGGATAACCATCCAGAATACAGGAAAGTCATGTTAACTAGATTTTTATTGCTATAAACATGTCCCATTCACAATTGCCTTAAGGAATTTCACGTAAAAATCGTAGTCGTTCAAAATGCCCAAGTCGATGACTATGTCGATCACTTACTGTTACGTCGTAAAGTTAGCACCGGCAGGCCAGTCGCGAAGGACAGTGAAGAGAGGGCTGTAAGAAGAGGTCAGACAATCGCCCGCTGACCGACCTCCCTCCACGAGGACAACGCGACAGCAGCAGCCGTAAGGTAAATGTAAATGTCGTGTGACTAGGGCCTCCCGTCGGGTAGACCGTTCGCCGGGTGCAAGTCTTTCGATTTGACGCCACTTCAGCGACTTGCCCATCGATGGGGATGAAATGATGATTAGGACAACACAACTCCCTGTCCCTGAGCGGATAAAATCTCCGATGCAGCCGGGAATCGATCCCGGGCCCTTAGGCTTGACATTCTGTCACGCTGACCACACAGCTACCGGGTGCGGGCCGCAAGATGAAGACGAGATAAGCGCTGCGCCCAAGTAGTGGCAGCCCACTTCCTAGTCAGCTTCAACGTTAGGCACTTCGTTAGCCGACGCGTCGTAGCCTCTTCATTAGCAATCTCTACGTAGCACAGTTAGCAGTCACTGCAGTTCAGTCGATTTTGTATATCGCCCTTTGCTTACGGCACATCTGTGTAATCAAAGTTAAGTATTTGTATTTGTCTAGTTGCAATAGAACTCATTAATATGAGTTCAAAATGGCTCTGAGTACTATTGGACTCAACTGCTGTGGTCATCAGTCCCCTAGAACTTAGAACTACTTAAACCTAACTAACCTAAGGACATCACACACACCCATGGCCGAGGCAGGATTCGAACCTGCGACTGTAGCAGCAGCGCGGCTCCGGACTGGAGCGCCTAGAACCGCACGGCCATAATATGAGTTGTCTGATTGTTTATCTAGCGAACCGAGTATGCAGGATTCCTAGACCCAACACTTACCACAGCTACATCATTGAGTGACTGTCAATAATCGCAAGTAGCATCCTCTACTCATTCCTCCGTTCAGAATTAACTATGCCACACCGAACGAGCAGAGAAATGTATGTGCAGCCACTCACCAAAGTTGCACATCATTCAAACCTGAAGTGGTATGCCATCTCTCCCCTTGTCGACATCCCAGCTGTAACTGCAGATCGCGAAGTCCGAACATCCGGCCGTTGTGACCGAGCGGTTCTAGGCGCTACAGTCCGGAACCGCGCTGCTGCTACGGTCGCAGGTTCGAATCCCTCCGCGGGCATGGATTTGTGTGCTGTCCTTAGGTTAGTTAGGTTTAAGTAGTTCTAAGCCTAGGGGACTGATGACCTCAGATATTAAATCCAATCCTGCTAAGAGCCATGTGAACCATTTTTTTGAGGTCCGAGCAACTAGTGTCTTTTGGAACCTTCATCTCCCGATTGGCTCGCCAAATCAGTGATTGCAATAGCCAATCGGGAGGCGGCACCTCTCTTTACTTTCCTCAAGCATTTATTATTAATTTTTATTTCAGTTGGAGGATGTACGAGAGATAAATCTCCCAATATAACATGCTGGAACAAAGCCTCTCTTGCCTGTTTGTAATGAAGGTGACTACTTTCTTACTGAAAAGAGAACATCCACGATGCAAGTGACGGACTGAGGCTTGTCTATTTATTTGGCCACACATGCCGCGGTGGCGACTTTTTCCTACAAAAAATGGTTCAAATGGCTCTGAGCAGTATAGGGCTTAAAATCTGAGGTCATCAGTCCCCTAAAACTTAGAACTACTTAAACATAACTAACCTAAGAACATCACACACATCTATGCCCGTGGCAGGATTCGAACCTGCGACAGTAGCAGTCGCGCGGTTCCAGACTGTAGCGCCTAGAACAGCTCGGCCACTTCGGCCGGCCGACATCAGTATTTAGGTCATTCGCCGACTAATAGTTATGGCTATTACAAGCCCGCATGGTTTTGCGATTGTTAATACCTCATAGTATAGGGATTTTTGTGTGGCAACATCAAGTCCTTAATACTTATTTTACCGTTAGCAGCAGGTCAGGTTTTGAAGTATGAGCGCGTTTTCGCAAAACGGTCAGTTTATACCGACAGGCGTAGTCCACTCAGTGGTTCACTTATGATCATGCAGAAAACATCAGATCGTAAACTTTATGACATGTTTGTGGGAAAACTATTCGACACAGAGAAAAACAACCAGCACATTGTAAGTGTAAAGATAGCACACATTGAAATATCTACACAACCCGTATGTATAATCTTTTAATAAATTCTAATAAATTAGTGCTACTGTTGCGTCCTGGCGGAGGTTCGAGTCCTCCCTCGGGCATGGGTGTGTGTGTTTGTCATTAGGATAATTTAGGTTAAGTAGTGTGTAAGCTTAGGGATTGATGACTTTAGCAGTTCAGGCTCATAAGATTTCACACACATTTGGACATTTTTTTGCTACTGTTCCACATTGTTTTCAAGATTATTGCTATTACAGTATTAATCACCCTGTGACGAATCTAGTTACAAGCATGCAAGCAGCAACTACCTTACCGATCCTCTTCCTTCTATGTTTATGATCGGCGTCAAACTTGTTTGGTGAACACAACATCGCAGAGATTGCGTAATCATCCGGGGAAAGGAATTATGGACAACACTATCTATAATGACTAGGGTAACGTTAAGGCATCACTGAATGTACTTGAGTTGGCCTTCAAGGGCCATAATTGTAGGAGAAGGGAGAGATTTGTATATAAGCGACTAATAATATCGAGGACCGTGGCTCTACGTGCTGATGGAAATTAAGAGTTTGTCACAAGGGGGTGGGGGGGGGGGGAATCTTGATGGGTCACATTAAACCAGACAAAAGACTTTTACGTCTTCCTTGTTCTCCTCTCCCTACGCCCCCACCTGAAGGACCGCGATATTTTTCTCCTTCGCATGTAGGCATATTTATTTGCTGACTGACATCCTACATAGCATGGCTCTTGTAATTATAGTTCCTTTGAACTCGTTCTTCTTGGTGCGTGGAAACCAGCTGGCATAGTGGCTGTAAACCGGATTTATGACTATACTACTACATAAAGATAAGTCGTTGTTTAACGTCCTTGTCAAAAATTTCGAAAAGTAACCATTTACTTCAAATTATTACACATTACTCCAATACATATCAGGACGGATGTAGGCTACATATTTTTAATTCACAATATAAACGTATATCATATAAAATAGGGAAACGGTTCGGAAAAATCTAGAAAACTACTTGTCCTATTTGCTTCGGATTTTTATGCGTTAGTGCAAAAGTTTTTGGAGGGCCGTGGATATACTTATTTTGAATATAATGTATAAATCCATATATAATACGGAAATACTACCAGCAAAAATCACGAAAAGTTCGTGATCGCTTTATTAAAACTTTTATACACTATTGTAATAAATATTCAGACGGACATACGATACATGTATTTTAAACAATAGCGACTACTTTCCTGCTAAAACGGGCTACGAGAGACAAAATGCTGTGCTGTATTTTGTTCTGCTGTGAAAATGTGTGGTTTTGTTTTGTTTCTCACAGTCAATTTTAAATATGAAAGCATGACATTTAAGCCATTAGAGAAATTATTTCTTCAATACATACGTATTTTTTCACATTACACGCATTTTAAAACAAACATTGCATACACATCAATGTGCTGCTTTGTTTTCTCCCTGCTTTCAGTTTTCACACATAACAGGAAACCTCTGTGTGAGGCTAATTAGTTTATGATTTGAATAATACTACTTCGGAATCAGAATTTGTAAAAACAAACAACAAGGCTCAAGATCAGAGAGAGGGTGGAAGAGGGGACGAGCAAAAGGGCCAGGAAATGGCTGTGGAGAGTGGGGAGGAAGAGATGGACAGAGGTGGCAGAAGGCGATGGAGAGGAGTGTGCAGGGGGTGGTAGACAGAGAGTGCGGGGAGGAAAAGATGGACAGAGAGTAGGAGCAAGTAAGATTAGATCGTATAACGAATTCTCATACATATTTAGCGACTGCAAGACATTGCTAGGTTCGCTCGTGTTTCTATAAAACATTCTTAGCTTTGACATGTGGAATAATCGGGTCTACTGCCGGATGTATGTGTCGCTCTGGCACAATATTTCGGCTACGTAACTCGTTGCCTTCTTCAGGTGCTACCTGAGACTGCCGTATTGGAGGATCTTGTCCAGTATTTATGCCCAGAGGGCGCTGGGTGCTCTGTTTGCCGTCCGCGTGCGCCTGGCGCTGCTTCTAAGGTGTTTTCTCTTCCCCGGTGCTCCCTCAGACGTCCGCGCCCGACTTGGTCGCCATCTGTGGCAGCTGTCTGAGGCCCGTCCTGTGTCGGGCGTTCTGTTCGCGGTCCGCGCCCGCCTGGTGCTGCTCCTGAGGCTTTGGCCCCTCCCTGGTGCTCCCACGGACGTACGCGCCCGGCACGTCCACCATCTGCAGTCGTGGCAGCTGTCTGTGGCCTGCCTCGCGTCGGGCGCTCCTTTCGCGGTCCGCGCCCGCCTGGCGCTGCTTGTAAGGTGTTGTCTCTTCCCCAGTGCTCCCTCGGACGTCCGGGCCTGATTCGGTCGTCATCTGGTCGTGACAGCTTTCTGAGGCCCGTCCCGCGTTGGGCGCTTCGTTTGCGGTCCGCCGCCGCCGCCCCCGCCTGGCACTGCTCCTGAGGTGTTGGCACATCTGGCAGTAGACCCGATAATTCCACATGTCAAGATCTCGCCGGGAAAGCCTGAAGAGTTACATTATTAGCTTTATTATAAAATGACATGATTACACCTGCTGGTGGAACACTGGCTATCTGATCCGATGGTTTTCTCAGTGTTTGGCATAAAAATAATCGACACATTACATAATCCACACAGAGAAGTAGGCCTTCATATTACGCTTTTGGTCATTACAGCTGCAACAGAACGAAGTATAAGAACGAAATTTTATTTATTGGACATATACAGCATTGATTTGAAGTTACACAGGAAGCGAAATTTCTCATTCAGAGCTGCAAACGCTGCCACCAACAAAGGACCAGGTCGGGTATCGAGTCGAATTATGCTTGGTTAGCCGGCCGGTGTGGCCGAGCGGTTCTAGGCGCTACAGTCTGGAACCACCGCTACGGTCGCAGATTCGAATCCTGCCTCGGGCATGGATGTGTGTGATGTCCTTAGTTAGGTTTAAGTAGTACTAAGTTCTAGGGGACTGATGACCTCAGAAGTTAAGTCCCATAGTGCTCAGAGCCATATGGAACATTTAAGCTTGGGTAGCAGATTCAGGTACGTAATTACATGCTGCTGTATGCAGCTCTATGTCAGAGCCTTTGAATCGTAGTGGTGGTGTGTCATTGTCTCAAGAACCAATGCCCTGATGTTTTCAAAGAGTCAGAGATCTGGTGATCGTGCAAGCCAGCCAGAGTGACGTTTGAGCACTCTCATAATTTGTCACATGCCTCAATACATAAACGATCAGCATTTCATCGCATCCTCACAAAGTAGATAAGATGTCTCACATTTTGACAGCGGCAGGACCTTGACCTATTTATACAGCGATTTATCATTCCCCGATACCGTTGCTCCTTTCGGTCGTGATCCCACAACTGTCGTGCAATATGAAGACAGCGCGTGTACGAGAGCCATAATGTCATGCAGGATCTCAACGCATCCTCGGGACTAGCGCCCGAGAGTACAGACACCTTGATCGCTCAGTCGTGCAGGATCCTACAGCTACATAACTGCTCTAGACACGTGAAATGAATTTGGGTGCAGGAAGGGAAATACCAGCACGGACAGTGTGAATACGACTGGAACACCACAGAATGCCAGCATGGTCACCATTACAGCGACTTCCTTTGTCACGGCAGCAGAGAGATGCGCAACTTATGTTGTTTGGCCAACAACACTGGACACACGATTGGAATTGTGTCACGCTTTGGCCGAGTCGCAGTTCTATGGACAGCATCATGGTGAATGTATCCACGTATTGAGGCTGCGAGAAGACAGAATGTTACCAAGTTGCGAACGCCATGACTATAAAGGCTGCTTCACGCACATCAGTGACACGACATTGCTGTCAACAGCCCACTGTTGGACCACCTGTGATGCTATAGTGACACGTATTCAACAACGGCCAGTGCTTTTCCAGTGTGTGGCAGTGCCCTTGAGTGGCCGGGATGTCGAAGTTCTTGGATGATGTTCTCACGCTAATTGTGGCGATTTCGGAAGAAGAGAGAAAAAATGGAAATGTGTTCATCAGGCTTAGCGAAATAGAGTGACAGAGGTAGAATTTACAACTCTGTAAAGTGAACTTATGAACGACGGATCAAAGGGGTTTAGGAATGTATCAGAATGCCAGAAAATTCATTCAACTTACTTTTGAACAAATTGGAGATAATCTAAACATTTAGTTAATGCATGGGGCATAGTACGGTTCACAAGAGAGCAGCAAGATAGTTAAAGAGAATATGACGGACGAATTGATGCCTACGCCAACAGAATAAATGTGGAAGACTATTACTAGGGTTCAAAAAATGGTTCAAATGGCTCTGAGCACTATGGGACTTAACATCTGAGGTCATCAGTCCCCTAGAACTTAGAACTACTTAAACGTAGCTAACCTAAGGACATCACACGCATCCATACCCGAGGCAGGATTCGAACCTGTGACCGTAGCGGTCGCGCGGTTCCAGACTGAAGCGCCTAGAACCGCTCGGCCACACTGGCCGGTTATTGCTAGCGATTTTTATGAAATGTGGGATTTTCCCAACTGTAGAGGGATAGTGGATGGGATTCACCTAACTATTTAGGGTCTTTTGAACACTTGATCACTACACTGAGGTGATGAAAGTCATGCGATAGCGATGTGCAGATGGCGGTAGTATCACATATGTAAGGTATAAAAGGACAGTGCATTGGCGGAGCTGTCATTTGAACTCAGGCGATAAATTTTAAAAAGGTTTTCATCTACATCTACATCTACATGGATACTCTGCAAATCACATTCAAATGCCTGGCCGAGGGTTCATCGAACCACCTTCAGAATTCTCTATTATTCCAATCTCGTATAGCGCGTGGAAACAATGAACACCCATATCGTTCCGTACGAGCTCTGATTTCCCTTATTTTATCGTGGTGATCGTTCCTCCCTATATACTTCGGTGTCAACAAAATATTTTCGCATTCGGAGGAGAAAATTGGTGATTGAAATTTCGTGAGAAGATGCTGCCGCAATGAAAAACGCCTTTCTTTTAATGATATCCAGCCCAAATCCTGTATCATTTCTGTGACACTCTCTCCCATATTTCGCGATACTGTAAAACGTGCTGCCATTCTTCGAACTTTTTCGATGTACTCCGTCAGTCATATCTGGTAAGGATCCCACACCGCGCAGTAGTATTCTAAAAGAGGACGGACAAGTGTAGTGTAGGGGTCTCCTTAGTAGGTCTATTACATTTTCTAAGTGTCCTGCCAAAAAAAACGCAGTTTTTCGTTAGCCTTCACCACAACATTTTCTATGTGTTCCTTCAAATTTAAGTTGTTCGTAATTGTAATACCTAGGTATTTAGTTGAATTTACGGCTTTTAGATTTGACTGATTTATCGTGTAACAGAAGTTTAACGCTTTTTAGCACTCATGTGGATGACTTCACACTTTTCGTTATTTAGGGCAAATTGCCATTTTTTCCACCATTTAGATATCTTTTCTAAATCTTTTTGCAGTTTGTTTTTATCTTATGATGACTGTATTAGTAGATAAACGACAGCGTCATGTGCAAAAAACCGAAGACGTCTGCTCATATTGTCTCCAAAATCGTTTATATAGATAAGGAACAGCAAAGGGCCTACAACACTGCCTTGAGGAACGCCTGAAATCACTTCTGTTTTACTCGATGACTTTCCTTCAATTACTACGAACTGTGACCACTCTGGCAGGAAATCACAAATCCAGTCACATAACTGAGACGATATTCAGTAAGTACGCAATTTCTCTACGAGCCGCTTGTGTGGTACAGTGTCAAAAGCCTTCCGCATATCCAGAAATACGGAATCGATCTGAAATCCCTTGTCAATGGCACTCAAAACTTCATGTGAGAAAAGAGCTAGTTGTGTTTCACAGGAATGATGTTTTCTAAACCCATGTTGACTGTGTGTCAATAGACAGTTTTTTTCGAGGTAATTCATAATGTTCGAACACAATATATGTTCTAAAATCCTGCTACTTATCGACATTAACGATATGGGCCTGTAATTTAGTGGATTACTCCTACTAGCATTCTCGAATCTTGGTGTGACCTGTGCAACTTTCCAGTCTTTGGGTACGGATCTTTCGACGAACGAACAATAGTATATGATTGTTAAGTATGGAGCTACTGCATCAGCATACTCCGAAAGAAACCTAATTGGTGTACAGTCTGGACCAGAAGACTTGCTTTTATTAAGTGATTTAAGTTGTTTCACTACTCCGAGGATACTTCCTTCTACGTTACTCATGTTGGCAGCTGTTCTCGGTTCGAGTTCTGGAATATTTACTTCGTCTTCTTTTGTGAAGGCATTTCGGAAGGCTGTGTTTAGTAACTCTGCCTTGGCAGCACTGTCTTCGATAGTATCTCCATTGCTATCGTGCAGAGAAGGCATTGATTGTTTCTTGCCGCTAACATACTTCACATGCGACCAGAATCTCTTTGGATTTTCTGCCAGGTTTAGAGACAAAGTTTCGTTGTGGAATCTGTTCGCATTGAAGTCCGTGCTAAATTTCCAGATTTTATAAAAGATCGCCAATCTTGGGGATTTTGCGTCTGTTTAAATTTGGCATGTTTGTTTCGTTGTTTCTGCAACAGTGTTCCAAACCGCTTTGTGTACCAAGGAGGATCAGTTCCGTCGTTTGTTAATTTATTTGGTATAAATCTCTCAATTGCTGCCGATACTATTTCTTTGAATTTAAGACACATCTGGTCTACACTTATATTATTAATTTGGAATGAGTGGAGATTGTCTCTTAGGAAGGGGTCAAGCCAATTTTCATCTGCTTTTCTAAATAGGTATATTGTTCGCTTATTTTTCAAGGATTTGGGTATTGCAATGTTCAACGCTACTATGGGCACAGGATGGGAATTAACAGACCTTGAACGCAGGATGATAGCTGGAGCTAGATGCATGGGACATTCCGTTTCGGAAATCGTTAAGGAACCCGGTATTCCGAGATGCACAGTGTCAAGTGCGTGCCGAGAACACTAAATACAATAGGCAACATGTAGCCCTGCTTTATCTTGTTGAAAGATTACGTCACCGATACCTCGAGCATGGTGCACAGTAGTGGTCTTAAAAACTCAGTAATGTAGTGCCTGCTGAGGAAATTGCCGTCTTTGAGAATGGAGGTAATAGTGCTGCATACCAAATTGCTCTCCGTATCATCGTTCCAGGTGCTGGATGCTTAAGACCGCTTCAAATACATCAGCGACGCAACAGTGCAGTGACCGGCCCCTTATACCGCCGACGTGTTTGGAGGTACTGTCCTAGGAATCGAAGGACAGTGTTCACATTCGCCCTTGGAGTGACCTTGACAGGGCAAACCGTGCTCCCGCCGCTGTATCTCTTGCGGCCGATATTTTCTCATTTTACGACCGCGACACGGTCATGTTGTTGTGTTGTCGAGCAATGTTTTATCATCATAAACATGAATGATGAAAAACTTATTGAAGTAGTATGCAACCAGCCTGTGTTGTATGAGTTCTCAATCCCAAATATGTGGAGACAAAGCTAAAGAATACACACTGGAATAAAACAGGAGCAGAAATAAAAACCAATGTTAGGTATATACATATATAAGTCTGATTTTACATTAATGTTTATTTTGTTTCCTATGTCCCGACATCAGTAGCAATGTAGTAACACTGAACATCTACAAGAGGGGGCAAAGTTATGTAGTCTACAATGTATTTTTGTAATTAAAGAATAGTGATCTAGTACTCGAAAGAGCCTGAATAGTAACATGTTTGCCACAGAGTGCTCCTGCACAGCTGAAAGAATTACACATCTGATAAAAATCGCTAGCAATGTGCTTCCACATTTCTTCTGTCAGAGTAGGCATCAGTTAGTCGTCACATTGTCTGTAATTACCTTCCAGGTGTCTCGTACGCTCTTTTCAACCAAACTATCCTGGATGTGATTGCTAAAAGAAATCGTGCTTACCAATCTCCAGTGGCCAAATATCTGAAAAAAGTAGACGGAAGGGATATAACAAACGAAAATTTCACAGGTTCTCTCAGCAGTAACGAGTCAGTATCGCGCGGAACGGAAGAAAACACTGAAGATCGTATAAACAGGAGCCAATAATGATGAATGTTGATTTCATACAATTACCAGCAGACTGTCAGAGTGCGTTAATTATATTATATACTAACCTCGAGCAAACGGCGAGCCATTCTCTTCACGTAATCGCTTTTCTCTACCGTGTGTTTCGCTTTTTCAGATGAATTTCCATTTTGTTCAATAGTAAGTGGAATGAATTTTCAGACATTTTGGAATATTGATAAACCCCTTTGCTCCATTGCCAATCAGTTCACTATACTGAGTGGCAAATTCCCCTTCTGTTGCTCTATTTTTCCACGCCTGATGAACTAACTTTGTAGCCTCCCTCTTACTAATCGGCCTATCCTGCTTGCGATATGAAATATGAACGTGGATTGCGTGTATGACTACTAGGTTTTTTCTAATTGTTTAAGTCTATCTTTCCCGAAGAAGGGATACCGATAAGTAGGAGGAAAGTGTACAACCGACCCTTCTGATGGAAAGTCCACTAAAAGTAAAAGTATTTAAACCGAACAGGGCGGCTATAATTTGGAAAATGAAAGTTATTTTGTGCATTCACTCACGAACAACACTGGACAGAAAGGGGTACCACTGATCATGAATCCAAAATTTACACTAATGAACGAAAAGGAAGTAATTAACGGTCGCCAGCCCACTAGGGCAATTTACATCCAAAATCCTGTACAACATGATGGGAAAGAAAAACATGTATTATTAAACAATGAAGTGGCAACTAAAGGTTGCCACGGTTTTTTTACACTAATTTTAAGTGAGTATGTAATGATAAAGAAAACTGAGAAGTCACTCTTACGTTATGTTTGCCATTAATTTTTGAAAAAAGCAATCGAATAATGATTTGAAAATATGCAATTAAACTGTATGTTAGTACTGAACTTCGTTACGTGAACAATGACTTTCAGTGACCTCAGCATAACGTCATCAAAGAAATTTTGAAAAAAAGCAAGAATTTTTTACTTTGCCGGTACTTATTTTTTGCAAATTGGATTTCATATTATTGTCTGAACAACTGAGCGTTTTTTGCTGACTTGAACAGAACTAAATACTAGAATACGTACCAAACCAAACAGCCATGTGCTCCAAGCTATATGTAAAATAAATAAAATTTCCGCACTCTTAATTTGTGCATTTCTTTAGATTTTGATTTTTTCCGGTGATTGATTCTCAAACTTGAAAAATGAAATTGCTTTACTTTAGTCATATACTGAAGCCTCTGTTGTACAACAGTTAATTGAAAGTAGACTCGGGCTAAAATTCTTAAAACAGAAATTATTCATTAATAAACTGGCTGTAACTATTCAATTTGTTTCTTATGACACTCAGTTAGCATATTAGGAAAAAAAGGAACAAGGATCCTGCTTGGCAACAATGTCTGGGGGCAACGAGGACACAATCGCCCTGAGTTTAACTGATTATTATTTAAATAAATCTTATCAATCAAATCACATTCAGTTCTGCTGCTGGGTTAGCCGTTAATACTTTCTACCAATGAACAGTCTTACTTCAGTGCTGTGTATACGACAAAACTCGGAGCCGACAACAAAACTGTGTTGCTGGAACTGCTGCTGTTGTTGAAGACAGTAGCATATTGTGGCTAATTATAGGAACGGGCAATCGTAATTAATACAGCCTCTTCCGCCTGTCCACTGTCCGCACTCCAGCTCTAGACATCTGGCCGGAGCGCGTACATGATGCCGCCGAAGATCATACTCTCTACTGCGAGAGCGTTAACACACTTCGCACACTACAAGCGCTGGAACCCGTCTCTCCTCTCTCCGCGCGCTCTGTGCAACAGCTCCCTACCCAAAGATTTTACAACTCACAAGCACTGCTATTATCGTTGCTAGTCGTTGCAAATAACAATTCCTTTGGCTTTTTTCCCCAGAGCTTACAACTTTCACAGTAAAACACAGATAAATCCAATGAAACGTCAACAGGCTTCTACCCAAATGTACACATACAGTGAAGCAATGTCCTTACTTATTAAAATAAAGCGGTTAAATTTCAAATATTTACATACAATTCAGAACAACAGATATATATAGGTAGCAGGTGTCATGCATCCTGCATTTTCGGCATTACAACTTCAATTTTTTGACTTATTTCTCCTCTTATTCATCCAAAATCACAACAGTCGTTGTGGCTGTTCAAGTGCCCTGACACACGCACTGACCATTGTGAAGAGGAGTCAGTGTGCATCACGGCCGGTGCAATCACGGGCCGGCCACGGCACTGTCTCGTCACTGATATGCGTGAAGCGGCCTTTATAGCCATGACGATCCTAACCTAGCAACGTTCGGACTCCTCACAGCCTCGACACACGGAAACATTCTGCGTGTTGGCACTTCTGTAGTGATGGGACAATCGCCTGTTTGTAACAATCGTTTAGTCAATCGATTGTTTTTTCTTTCAGTCTGTTTTCTTCAGTCGAATGAAACAACCGAATGAAACTGGTCTGAGCGGCCATGTCAGCTATATCAATGTTTTCACTCACAGTGGAACAAGTCTCCGTCGGTTTCGGCTGTTATATGATGTTTTCACTCACTGGGTTTGAGTGATTTTATTTACACACTTTTTCATCCATTTCGGTTAGGCATGAAACATGACTAGGATTGACAAATTTCTTAGAGACAAATAAAGCGTCTTATTTCAAGAAGATGTGAATAAAAAGTATGTTGAACTTCCTGGCAGATTAAAACTGTGTACCGCACCTAGACTCGAACTCGTGACCTTTGTCCTTCTCGGGCAAGTGCTCTACCTTTTTTTTTCGTAATTCATCGTTTTATTGTTCGGGGCGGACGTCCTATGACACTTGTTGAAGTTAATCGTTGATACATTAACTCTGTTTTTTTATTACAGAGGGCAGCTAACCTTCTGACCAAACACGCTGAGCTACTGTGCCGGCGAGTAAAAGAGCAATCACTTTTTAACACGTTTTTGTTAGGTCGGTTTCTTGTCTACCTTTTTTTTACAAATTTTGCAATTGATTTTAAACTAGTTTCCCGATAAGCTAGAGACTTGAAACTTTCAACGTAGCCCTGAACTGGATGATATTGTAAAATTATTCGCTTTCGAGCTTTCCATTACATGTAGAAGAACGTGTAGATATATCGAGGAATACAGTGCAAGTGAGTCAGCAGTACTCGACCACATGTATGAAAATTGTGTGACGTGTAAGAACTTGAGCATTACTTGCGTAAAAAAATATATTGAACGAAATATTTGCCTCCATGTTTTCTGTCAATCATTACACTCACATTACCAAACGAATTAAGTGTGGATAAACGTCGAAGCTATTGAAAGTTTAATCTGGAAACACTAGAATGTGAACTGCTCACCGAAATAATATAAAAATGAATAGAAAGAAAACGTAAAGATGTTCCAGAGAAAGATCAATTTGCTTTCAGGAAGGGAATAGGTTGCAGAAAACCATACCTGACACTGCGATTATTAATGGAAGCGGATTGCAGAAAAATCAGTATACGTTCGTAGCATTTGTCCATCTATAGAAAGCCTTCGACATCGAAAGGCGTAATAGCAAGTCGCAGTTTCATGATCGTCAGAACACTGGGACTGAAATTTTTTTTTACTAGTCGTCGATCTCTTGACTGATTTGATGCGGCCTACCATGAATTCCTCTTATGCAAACCTTAACTTCTCAGAGTAGCTAATTGCAATCTATGTCGTTAATTATTTGCCGGATGCATTCCAGTCTCTCTCTCTACCTAAAACTGCCCTTAATACCATGACAACAAGTCCCTGAGGTTTTAACGGATATTCTGCCATCCTGTCCCTACTTCTCGTCAGTGTTTCCACATATTCCTTTCCTCACCGATTCTGGGGATAACCTTCACATTCCTTATTTTATAAGTCCACCTATTTTTTGACATTCTTCTGCAGCACCACATCTCAAATCTTCGATCCTCTTCTGTTCCGGTTATCCCACAGGCCATGGAAATGAAATGAGCGTATGGCATCGATAGCCGAGAGGCCCCATCCGGGGAAGTTCGGCCGCCAAGTGCAAGTCTTATTTCAGTCGACGCCACACTGGGCGACTTGCGCGACGGAGATGAGGATGGGTCCCCGAGCAGAGCAAAAAACTCTAACCCGGCCGGGAATCGAACCCGGGCTCGCTTGCATGGGAGGTGGGCACGTTACAACCCAGCTAAGCAAGCCCCACAGTCCATGTTTCACTATCATGGCATGTTGTGCTCTAAACGTATACTCTCAGAAATTTCTTCCTCAAATTAAGGTCTATGAGATCAGTAGACCTCTCTTGCCAAGGAATGCCCTTTTTGGCAGTGCTGGTCTCTTCTATGTCCTCCTTGCTCCAAACATCATGGCTTATTTTGCTGCCCAGGTAGCAGAATTTCTTGAATTCTTGTACTGCGTGATTCCCCTTTCTGATGTTAAGTGTCTCACTGTTCTCATTACTTTCGTCTTTCTTCGAGTCACTCTCAGTCCCTATTCCGTACTCATTCGACCATTCCATTCAACAGATCCTGTTCTTTTTCTCTTTCACCGAGGACAGCAACATCAGCAAATCTTAGCATTGATATCCTTTCACCTTAAATTTTAATTCCACTCTTGAATCTTTGTTTTATTTCCGTCAGTGCTTCTTCGACATATAGACTGAGCAGTAGGGATGAAAAATACACCCTTGTTTTACACCCATTTTAATCCCAGCACTTCGTTCTTTATCTTTCGCTCTTAATATTCCCTCTTGGCTCTTGTACATATTGTATGTTACCTGTCTTTCCCTATTTCTTACCCTTATTTTTCTAAGAATTTCGAACATCTTGGACCGTATGACTTTGTCCAATGCTCTTTCTAGGTCGACAAGTCCTATAGAGGTTGCTTGCTTTTCTTCAGTCTTACTTTATCAACCGCAACTGCCTCTGCTGCCTTTAGCGTTCCTAAAGGCAAACCGATCGTCATGTATCAGATCCTCAATTTTCTTTTCCATTCTTCTGTATCTTATTCTTATCAGCAACTTGGATGCACGATCCGTTTAGGTGATTGTGCGATAATTCTCCATACGTCAGCTCTTGCATTCTTCGAATTGTGTGGATGACGTTTTTCCGAAAGTCTTATGGTATGTTGCCAGTCTCATACAGTCTATACGTTTTGTCGCGACTTCCTGCAATGATTATTATAGAAATTATGATGTAATATTATCTATCTCTTCTACCATATTCGGTATCAAGTCACCGAAAGCTCTAATACTGGATCCGCTACCTCTTCTATACCGACTCCTGTTTCTTCTTCCATCACGTCATCGGACATGCCCTCTCCCTCACAGAGGCTTTCTGTGTAGTCTTTGGACATATCCGCTATACTATCCATTTAACACTGAAGCTTCTAATGGTTCAAAATGGTTCAAATGGCTCTGAGCACTATGGGACTTAACATCTGTGGTCATCAGTCCCCTAGAACTGAGAACTACTTAAACCTAACTAACCTAAGGACATCACACACATCCATGCCCGAGGCAGGATTCGAACCTGCGACCGTAGCAGTCGCGCGGTTCCGGACTGCGTGCCTAGAACCGCTATACCACCGCGGCCGGCCGAAGTTTCTAATGCTCTCGTAATGTTACCACTCTTGCTTTTAAGAAGCACGCGGACTGTTTTGACTTTTCTGTGTGCTGAGTGTGTGCTTCCAATAATCATAGGTTTTTTTTTAATTCCTCACGTTTTTCATGCAGCAGATTCACCTTTGTTTCCCTGCATTTCCTCTATTTAATTCCTAAGTGACCCGTATTTCTCTATTCCTTAATTTCCCTGAACATTTTGTACTTCCTTCTGTCGTCGATGACCCGGAGTATTTCTTCTGTTCGGTAAATTTGGAAATATGTAGTATGTTCCTATGGGACCAAACTGCTGAGGTCATCAGTCCCTAGGCTTACAAACTACTTGATCTAACTTTAACTTACGCTAAGGACAACACCACACACACACACACACACACACACACACACACACGAGGAAAGACTCAAACCTCTAACGGGGGGAGCGCGCGAACCGCGGAAAGGCGCCCCCGAACGTGGGGCTACCCCGCGCAGCTTTCTTCTGTTACCCACGCTTTCTTCACAGGTGCTTTTTTGTAGGAATGTTTCTCTTTTTAACTTCGGTGCTCCCCGTTTTAGAGATGTCCATCCTCTTCAACTGAAGTGCCTACTGAGCTATTGAACATCGTAGTACCTACAGCCTCAGACACCTTCAGACATATTTCTTCATGAAACTTCCCGGCAGATTAAAACTATGTGCCGGACCGAGACTCGAACTCAGGACCTTTGCCTTTCGCGGGCAAGTGCTATACCATCCTTTCTTTTAACTCATTTTGTTTCGTGATCGTTCATTGCGTTTGTGCGGGGCGAACGTCCGATGACACCCGTTCAAGTCATCGTCGATCTAATGACTCAGTCACTTTTTACTACAGAGGGCAACTATCCATCTGACCGAACAGGCTGAGCTACCGTGCCGGCTCTAAGCTACCCAAGCACGACTCACGACCCGTCCTCCCAATTTCAATTCTGTCAGTACCTCGTCTCCTATCTTCAAAACTTCAGAAGCTCTTCTGCGTACCTTGCAGAACTAGCACTCCTGGAGTGGAGAAGTACAGTGACACACCGTCCGTCGCCACAGCAACTGCCCCAGCACCCTTAATTAATGTTCCAGACGCCTAAAGTACCACAGAGAATATCACTGTCGCCTCTTCAGGTGGCGACCGCAGTTGGCCGCGGATTGTTGGGTCATCCCCGCAGAAGAATAAAAACAGCGAATTGCACGTGAAGGGGCCTCTGACGCCGCAGAAAAACTGAAACCAAAACCTACAGGACTTACGAGTCAAATGCGGGAGGCTGCAGATGTTGACAGGAAGGCAGCTACTGATAGTTTGTCGGAAAATATAAACATCGAGGAACCTTCACCTTCCACCGTTTAAAATGAACCGTTATGGAAAGATGGTGAAACACAAGAAGGAACACCCACTTCCATCCAAGATACCGAAGTGTGTAGATGGGCTCTGTACTGAATTGTCACATCTATCAGAAGTACTTAGCGCCGCATATTAGGATACTGCAGACGATAGTTCGGAAACTGCTGTTTTACAGAGTCACTTATTATGGAATTTGCAATAGCTGCGCTTTCCAACACCGCCGCATTTACTAGAACTGTAGTCTTCCTCCTCGTGGAAAACCGGTTCTCGGAGTTTTGGTGCTTACTTTCAGAGGGAAAACCCGCAAAGGAACGGCTGGTGTTCGGATATCTGATGGTACGGTTACGAAGAATGTATGCCGGTATACGTCGTTGTCCATAACAGCAACTAAGAATGTTTGTAAACTTAAATGCAAGCTTACAAGCTAGCGACTATTAATATTAACAGGATAGACTCAGACGTAAAGGTACAATGCCTCAAAGATTATTTATATGCGGCGGATGTTGACACTTAGTGGCTACAAGAAATGACAGGTGCGAATATCACTAAGATAACTGGTTCAACAAATGGTTCAAATGACTCGAAGCACAATGGGACTTAACATCTGAGGTCACCAGTGCCCTAGACTTAGAACTACTTAAACCTAACTGAGCTCCTTAGCTTAGTTAGGTCAACATCACACACATCCATGCGCAAGGCAGGATTCGGACCTGCGACCGTAGCAGCAACGCGGTTCCAGACTTAAGCGCCTAGAACCGCTCGGCCACAGCGGCCGGCAGATAACTGTTTACGACGCCATTGTCAACATTGGGATTGCAGCTGGAACTGCGGCTTTGTGTAAGGAAGGCTTCCTTTGCATAAGCGCCTGATGCGTCGTGGTATGGGAAAACTTAACCAAAACGTAAGGTAAGCAGAGCTCAAAGACTGCAGGGAGTGAAAGCGTAGACCCAAATGAGGTTACCGTTTCAAACATAATTTAATATTATTAAACATTAAAAAACACTTTTTCACTGGTACCAATATATATACATATATCACAAAACACAAAAAAAATTTAAACTCCAGGCCTGAAGGGCCTCTGAACATTCACAACTGTAATGTCAGAATGACAACCTTAAGATTCAACATAAGGAGATAATCACGGCCTGAAGGACCCAACACTTTTGATTGTTGACCAATACAATAACTTACTGAAAGGAATGACTAATCATTCGACCAGAAGGGCCAACCAAGTATAACCACAAATGCTGTTTTGATAATGCAAAACCAACAGTTAATTTACTACGTCCTAAGGAGCAGTAAAGACCAAAAGACAAATTCATATACTAAAGGTGTTTCTTTTTTTTAATGAAACAAGCTAACAAGATAAAATTCATAACCAAAAAGGGGTAGTGACGTCGCCACTCGGCCTGAAGGGCCTGAATATCAGTAGTTATAAATATTTGAGAATGGTTGAAGTTAGTAAGTTAGCACTTAAAGCCAGCCCGTGCTCCTCATTACTAGGAAAGCTTTACAATCAGCTGTGCTAGGGCTACTTGCATTAGCAATATGGCACAGTCCAGCAGAACAACTAGAAACTTCAATGTGGCGAATAGTCCACATAGGGCATGGCAGCAACTCTCTATAACACACAAAATAAAAATTACTAGGCATTGAAACACATGGTTCAAAATATAACGCCTATCTAGGCAGGAACTGTTAATGACGCCCACTGGCCTTCGTAAATCTTCGACTTAGTAAATGTGACGACCAGTACTATATAATAATACCACTCAACAAACAGTAAAATACTAGATCGTTATTGCACTTGGGTCAGAATAAAATTTCAACCACAGATAATATTTTAGGTTCAGTTATTAAGGCACAGAGAGTTAACACTCGTTTTTAGTGATAGTCACACTTGACAATATAACAGCAGATCATTGAATCGGGATTTCGGGCACGCCAGAGCCTACTAAAATCGCGAAACACCATGGCACACGACCTTAGAGCAAAGCACACCCGACGACACGGGCAGAAATTGAGTGAGACACATCAAGTCAAGAAATTCTCACCGTTAGTCCAGAAGGCAGACAAGCATTCGGCGACAGGTTGCAACCAGCAGCAACTCGAGTTATGTCAATCGCCCCAGTTCCGCCATAGCAACGCGGACACGCCGCGTCAGCAGTTGCCACGCCGAGCTTCCTTATCACACAGACCGTCCAGAACGACTGCCACCGTCCCGAGTACACACGCTCGTAGCAATCACGTGCGTTCACAGGAAGTTATACCACTTTTCCCGCAACATTGCGCTGCCACACAACCGGAAACTAAACTCCCCGTCTCACTCCGGCAGCAGCACACGATACTCTCGTCGTCAGCAGGTCTCTCTACAGAACGCAGCGCCCTCCGAAATTTAAAGCAATCGCGGCAGAGGAAAGCCAAGGCTCAAGAAGACGGCACACCACACCTAGGCAAAGATGAAGATGATACGGTTCAGTGCCAATCTCTTGCACACCGCCAGAGGAATCAGTCTTCACATCAATATATATGCACCAACAGGCTCTATTAGCAAACGAAATAGAAGCGACTCTTTTAAAGATGCAATTATGAACCTTTACTCGAACGTTCGGACAAATGTAGTCATAGGCGGGGATTTTAATTATGTTTTGCGCAAAGTTGATCAGCCTCCGAATTTTAATGAGTGTGGTGATCTGTCTGTTCTAATTAATGAACTTAGTATGGAAGGCACTTGGGCCTATTTTCATTCTTAAGACGTGCGTTTTACGTATGTTACCAGAGATTCAGCAAGTATATTAGACCGCTTTATGCCAGTAGAGGGATTTTGGCCAACGTAATCGACTGTGAATATTTGACGGCGAGCTTTTCAGACCATGTCGCTTACCACATCACCTTGAGACACGAGAACCAACACACATTTCTCGGACGCGACACCTGGTAGTTCAACATCTCCTTATTGCTTGAAGACTGTCTGAAACAGGCAATCAACGAAACTTGGACCGCTTGTCTTTGATTTCCGCCTCGTTACAGAGACCGGATTAGTTGGTAGATACGGTACGTCAAGTCACATCTCCGTAAATGTGTCATTCAGTGGTCCAGAGACCGAGCCTATTGGCATAAGCGCACCACCGAATTCTACTTCCACTGTTTGCTCGACCTGTACACCATCCCTTCTCAACTAACCACTAATAT
Source organism: Schistocerca americana (assembly GCF_021461395.2). Taxonomy (NCBI): domain Eukaryota; kingdom Metazoa; phylum Arthropoda; class Insecta; order Orthoptera; family Acrididae; genus Schistocerca; species Schistocerca americana. The sequence continues at coordinate 213,424,009 of NC_060122.1, read as the reverse complement.
CTTGGAAATCAAACAGATAAAGTCAAAAATTGCTGATTTGGCACGGAGGTTCGTAGATGGTTAGATGATATGGCCGCGAAGTGTGGATTATGTTGCGCAAGATCGCACTTCCCTTTTCCACATCGTGAGGGATATAAGGCGTGTGCAAGAGAAAATCATTCAACGTTTAATAGACGGGAAGGGTATAGTGTACACCGATGAAATTTCGATCAAACGTCACGTGGAGACTTATTACACTGCGCTGTACAGTGAACGTTGACGTGGTTGCTGGTGAGGAACTTCTGTTGGTACTGTGGTGTCACCGCCAGACACCACACTTTAAATCGGCCGCGGTCCGTTAGTATACGTCGGACCCGCGTGTCGCCACTATCAGTGATTGCAGACCGAGCGCCGCCACACGGCAGGTCTAGAGAGTCTTCCTAGCACTCGCCCCAGTTGAACAGCCGACTTTGCTAGCGATGGTTCACTGACAAATTACGCTCTCATTTGCCGAGACGATAGTTAGCATAGCCTTCAGCTACGTTATTTGCTACGACCTAGCAAGGCGCCATTACCAGTCACTATTGATGCTGTAAAACATGTACCGTCAAGAGCTATGTTCACCAATTATGGATTAAAGTTAAGTATTCCAGCGGCTACGTACTTTATTTGCTAGTCTCAATTACTTTACCTGTTCCAGACCTCACGCCAGCCTGTGTGAGCTTAAACGCGTGCCATTCGGCTTCCTCCTAGTGGATTGGCTGTCTTGCCAGTCCACAACAGGTACTTCCCACCACACTAACGTTGGATGATAACGCGGGTCTCTTAGAGGAAATAACTCACAATAAAATAGAAAATACCGTCAAGGATGCGCCGCGCACGGAAAGCAGCCGGGCCAGACGGTCTCCCGGTAGAATTTTACACCTTGGTGTGGGATTTAGTTGGTCCAGCGGTGACGGAGTGGTATAATGAACTTTTAACGGGCACGCCCCTCCAGTCCCCATTCACTGAGGATATGCTCATACATGTCCCCAAAATGACAATACGTGATCTGTTAAAAGATTTTCGTCCATTGACTTTACTAAATGGGGATTTTAAAATTTTCAGACGCGTCTTGAACGCCAGACCATGCTCTATACTCTGTGTGGATATAGAGATATTATTCGCTTGTCATGGATCTGTAAGTGCCAGCTCGCTTTAGGGTTTTTGGATTTTTAACAAAGCATTTGACGGAACAGATCACAGGTTTTTCCAGAAAACTGTGAGGAAAATGGGATTTGATGAACGATTTTTACATGTCATCCGGAAATGAGTACGTGGCACCACTTCCAGGATTAAGTTTAATGGACAACTAATTAGGCCCGTTCCAATTAACCAATCAGTCCATCAGAGCAGTCCTCTTTCAATGACGTTGTATGCTATATTTGTGGAACCTTACTCCGGGAACTGCATGGGTCTTTAACGGGCTTAAAAGTCTTTAATGTCAAAACAGTACGTTATGCCTATGCAGACGACATCAGTGTAATCTGAAATACAACTGACGAAATGAACATCCTGCGACGGATTCCGTCAACATTTAACAGCTCTCCGGGGGCACAGCTTAATCTTCAGAAATCCCAACTCATGCATCTGAGCCCAAACTCCGGCAAAGTGGACACGACATGGCTCGAGGAAACCACATCAAGATTTCAACTTCGAATTTGCCTCATGCCGAAATCAAAAGAAATGATTTCTACTAACTGGTCAACTAAATTGAACGTCGTTCGTGGCATGCTTCGGGAGAACTACGTCCGGGCTTTAGATCTACTCCAAAGAGTATAGTTCATTAAAGCTTATATCCTGAGCAAAATTCTCCATATAGCGGCGGTACTACCGATTCCATCGGAAATTGCGCGTAAGATTCTAGCTGTAGCGTGCTGGTATACCTGGAAGAGGAAAATCTTCAAAGTGTCCTTCAACACGGCGACCCTAGACAGAAGCATCGGTGGGTTGGGCTTCAGGCAAGACCGGACGCAGTGTCGTGCCATGTTTCTCACCCGGACGTCCAGGATACTGCAGGCGGATGAGCCGGGGATAACACAGTGTCTGTTCGGAACTTTGCGACCGGTGGACTTCACTGCTCAATGCAATGTAGGACCTATCAATGTTGAGCTTGACTATGTACGCCATGATTTTCTGGACATTAGTTATCTTCCTTCTAATCAGAGACTTCTTAATTTAATGATTTGGTGAATTCTTCGAGTTCCTCCAATTTCCTTTTATGTCAAGACCTTGAACGCACGGTCGCCGTAGTTACAGTTGCAGAAGGAGCTATTTTATGTTTTATAATCAAAGATATTCTACTTTCATCTAAAGCAAAATTGTTTTCATGGACGCCACGCAGGGCACTGACACTGTGGATGGCGGATTCTATAAGAAAAAGGAAGGGTAGCATTTTCGATTAGTAATCCTCGGTCACGTGTTCTAAACACCCCACCGCATAAATATCGATTGATATTCAGCATTTACGGCCGAAGACTTTGACATAAGAAGTCGCCCTAGTTCTGTGAACGGCCTCGTCAAAGAGGGCGGAGGAGCGGGCAAAGCTTCAGGGCATCCTCTTGTCCTTAGGGTGGGATACTTACCCCAAAGGTGGAAGAATCAGCAATGATCAACGCGATGAGGATACGGAAGACAATGGAAACCACTGCATTAAAGATATATAACGTGTATCCACAGGGCATTTGGCCTGTAATTGAAAAAGTACCATGATGATCTCTCCATTGGCAAAAGATTCCGGAACAGTCACTCATTCGGATTTCGGGGAGGGGACTGCCAAGAGGGAGGTGACCTTGAGAAAAAGAGCGAATAACCAACGAAAGGATAACGTTCTACAAGTCGCGACGAGGAATGCCAGAAGCTTGAATATGGTAGGGAAACTAGGAAATCTGAAAAGGGAATTGCAAAGGCTCAGTCTAGATATAGAAGTGGTCAGTGAAGTGAAATGGAAAGAAGACAAGGATTTCTGGTCGGATGTGTATGGGGTAATATCGGGGTAGGATTCGTTATGAATACTATGTTAGGGCAGGCAGTGTATTACTGTGAACAGTTCAGTGATAGGGTTGTTCTTATCAGAATCGACAGTAAACCAACACCGACAACGATAGTTCAGGTATACATGTCGACGAGGCAAGCTGAACAGGAAGAGATAGAGAAAGTATGTGAGGACATTGGAAGGTAATACAGTACGTAAAGGCAGATGAAAATCTAATAGTCATGGGGAAGTGCAATGCAGTTGTAGGGGAAGCAGTAGAAGAAAAAGTTGCAGTAGAATGTGGGCTTGGTACAAGAAATGAGAGAGGAGAAAGACTAATTGAGTTCTGCAATAAATTTCAACTATTAATAGCTAACACTCCGCTCAAGAACCACGAGAGGAGGAAGTATACTTGTAAAATGCCAGGTAATACGGGAAGATTTCAGTTAGATTACATCGTGGTCAGACAAAGTTTCCGAAATGAGATACTGGATTGTAACGTGTACCCAGGAACGGATAAATACTCAGATCACAATATAGTATTGGTGAAGCGTAGTTGAAGTTCGAGATTAGTCAGAAAGAACCAATATGCAAAGAATTGGGATACGGAAGTACTAAAGAATGACGAGATACGCATGAAGTTCTCTAAGGCTATAGATACGGCAATAAGGAGTAGCTCAGTAGGCAGCACAGTTGAAGAGGAATGGTTATCTCTAAAAAGGACAATCAAAGAAGTTGAAAAGAAAAACATAGGTACAAAGAAGGTAACTGAGAAGAAGCCATGGGTTACAGAATAAATACCTCAGCTCATCGATGAAAGAAGGACGTACAAAAATGTTCAGGGAAATTCAGGAATACAGAAGTACAAGTCGGTGACGAATGAAATAAACAGAAAGTGCAGGTAAGCTAAGATGAAATGCCTGCATGAAAAATGCAAAATGGTTCAAATGGCTCTGAGCACTATGGGACTTAACATCTGAGGTCATCAGTCCCCTAGAACTTAGAACTACTTAAACCTAACTAACCTAAGGACATCACACACATCCATGCCCGAGGCAGGATTCTAACCTGCGAACGTAGCGGTCGCGCGGTCCCAGACTGTAGCGCCTAGAACGGCTTTGCCACCTCGGCCGGCTGAAAAATGCAAAGAAATCGAAAAAAAAAGATTGTCAGAAGGACTGACGCAGCATACAGGAAAGTCAAAAGAACCTTCGGTGAAATTAAAAGCAAGGGTCGTAACATTAAGAGCGTAACGGGAATTCCACTGTTAAACGCAGAGGAGAGAGCCGATAGGTGGAAAGAATACATTGAAAGACTCTATGAGGGGGAAGACATGTGTGTTGTGATAGAACAAGAAACAGAAGTCGACTTAGAAGAGATAGGGAACTCAGTATTAGAATCACACTTTAAGAGAGCTTTGGAGTGTGGTGTCACCGCCAGACACCACACTTGCTAGGTGGTAGCTTAAATCGGCCGCGGTCCATTTAGTACATGTCGGACCCGCGTGTCGCCACTGTGTGATCGCAGACCGAGCGCCACCACAAGGCTGGTCTCGAGATACGGAATAGCACTCGCCCCAGTTGTACGGACGACATTGCTAGCGACTACACTGACGAAGTATCGCTCATTAGCCGAGCAGATAGTTAGAATAGCCTTCAGCTAAGTCCATGGCTACGGCCTAGCAAGGCGCCATTAGCCTTACGTAGTTGATAGTTATCGTATGAAGTGTCTCATCAAGAACGTTGTAAACCAATGACGGATTAAAAGTATTCCCAAAGCAACGTACTTTTCGTTATAGCAATTCATTGAGCGTCCTGTTTCAGACTTCAAGATATTCTGCGTGAGCTTATAGCGTGCCTATCGGCCCCCTCAAAATAGCACTGTGTCGGCCCTTCTGTAGACACATCATGGAGGACATAAGGTCAAATAAGGCGAAGACATATCTAACATTCCGTCAGAATTTCTAAAATCATTGGGGGGAGTGTCAACAAAACATTCAAGTTAGTGTGTACAATGTATGAGTCGGGTAACATACCACCTGATTTTCGGAAATTCCGAAGATCGCAAGTGCTAACAAGTGCGAGAATTATTGCACAATCAGCTTAACAGCTCAGGCATCCAAGTCGCTTATAAGATTAATATGCAGAAGAATGGAGAAGAAAATTCAGGAGGTGTTAGTTGACGACCAGTTTGTCTTTAGGAAAGGTAAAGGTACCAGAGGAGCAATTCTGACGTTGCGGTTGCTAATGGAAGCACAACTAAAGACAAATCAAGACACGTTCACAGGATTTGTCAACCTGAAAAAGCGTTCGACAACGCAAAATGGTGCAAGATTTTTGAAATTCTGAGAAAAATAGCTGTAAGCTATAGGGAGAGACGGGTAATATACAATATGCACAAGAGGCAAGAGAGACTAATAAGAGTGGACGACCAAGAACGAAGTGACCTGATTAAAAAGGGTATATGACAGGGGTTTAGTCTTGCACCCCTACTCTTCAATCTGTACATCGAGGAAGCAATGATGGAAATAAAAGAAAGGTTCAGGAGTGGAATTAAAATACAAGGTGAAACGATATCAATGATACGATACGCTGTTGACATTGCTATCCTGAGTGAAAGTGAAGAAGAATTACGTGATCTGCTGAACGAAACGGGCGATCTAATGAGTACAGAATATGGATTGAGAGCAAATCGAAGAAAGACGAAAGTAATGAGATGTAGCAGAAATGAGAACTGCGAGAAACTTGACATTAGGATTGATGGTCACGAAGAAATTCTACTACCTAGACAGCAAACAATCAGTGACGAACGAAACAAGGAAGACATCAAAAGCAGACTAGCAATGGCAAGAAGGGCATTCCGGACCAGGAGAAGTCTACTGGCATCAAACGTAGGCCTTAATTTGAAGAAGGGGAGGTTGGCAAAGCTTATAGGTGACAGCATAGGTGGGGTTGGTGGGATCACTCATGGGAAAATTCCGGTAGTTGTGGGTGTTAGAGCTGTACCTTTTTTAGATTGAAGTCAGCTGATAGGTATTCCTGCTTAAGGGAAGTCTCTCTAACAAGTAGGAAGTATGCAGCAGACCTCAGCAGTTACGGTGGCTAGGACAGTTGCAAAGTCTAAGAGAAAGAAGAAGGTTCTGCTGTTAGGTAGTTCTCATGGTAGAGGTGTAGGCCAGCAGTTGCAGGAAGTTTTGGGGAGTGAGTACCAGGTCACCAGCATTGTGAAGCCTAATGCAGGATTGGCTCAGGTGACTTTTAACATAGGGGGGTTATGTAGGGATTTTACTAAAGAGGATCAGGTAGTGATTGTAAGTGGGGCTGGTAATAGTATTGATAGGGATGGGGAGTATGACATAGATGGTGACCTGGAAAAGATAGTCACTCAGACTGGCAACACGAATGTGCATTTCGTGGAACTGTTTCAGCGTCACGATCGGCCTCATCTTAATACAGCCGTCAGGCGTAATAACATGAGACTTGGGGGTGCGCTGATGACAGAAGGCATGAGTCACATTTCAGTGGTGTCGGTGGAGTCTATCAGTAGGACGGGTTTCACTAGACATGGCCTGCACCTCAACAGGTATGGGAAGGGGAGGTTGGCAAAGCTTATAGGTGACAGCATAGGTGGGGTTGGTGGGATCACTCATGGGAAAATTCCGGTAGTTGTGGGTGTTAGAGCTGTACCTTTTTTAGATTGAAGTCAGCTGATAGGTATTCCTGCTTAAGGGAAGTCTCTCTAACAAAGAAACCACTTTCTACAAAGCTTGGGTATCCGATTAATGAGGGAATTAGTATATTTCATCAAAATATACAAGGTATTAGAGATAAAGTTAGTGAACTGCTTATAGATGTTGACTCTGAAATTATTGGTATATCTGAACACTTCTTAAATAAGGAGATAATTCAGAGGCTTCCTTTACCAGGATACAGGTTGGCTGGCAGCTTTTCTAGGAGCTCTTTGCGGTGTGGGGGAGTAGCCATGTATGTGAAAAACGGTATCCCATTTGAGTCAATTGATGTTTCAAAGTACTGCACTGAAAAGGTGTTTGAATGTTGTGCAGGTGTGGTTAAATTTAGTGGAGCTAAACTTCTTACTGTTGTTATTTATAGATCCCCAGACTCCGATTTCACAACATTTTTGCTAAAGCTAGAGGAGGTTCTTGGTTCACTTTATAGGAAATACAAGAAGTTAGTTATATGTGGTGACTTCAATATTAATTGTATAAGTGATTGTGCAAGGAAAAGGATGCTGGTAGACCTCCTTAATTCATATAATCTTATGCAAACCGTATTCTTTCCAACGAGAGTGCAAGGGAACAGTAGAACAACCATAGACAATATTTTTGTTCATTCGTCATTATTAGAAGGGCATTCTGTTAGCAAAAAGGTGAATGGCCTTTCAGATCATGATGCACAAATTTTAAGTCTAAAAGATTTTTGTGCTGCAACACATGTTAAATACAGTTACCAACTTTTTAGGAAAGCTGATCCAGTTGCTGTACAGACTTTTGTAAACCTTATCAAGGAACAAGAGTGGCAAGATGTTTATAGTGCTGATACAGTGGACGATAAATATAACGCTTTCCTCAAGACTTTTCTCGTGCTCTTTGAAAGTTGCTTTCCGTTAGAACGTTCAAAACAGGGTACTAGCACAAACAGGCAGCCTGGGTGGCTGACTAAAGGGATAAGAATATCTTGTAGAACAAAGTGGCAATTATATCAAAACGTTAGAAACAGTCAAAATCTAAATGCAGCAGCCCATTACAAACAGTATTGTAAGGTGCTTAAAAAAGTTATTAGGAAGGCAAAAAGTATGTGGTATGCAGATAGAATAGCTAAGTCTCAGGATAAAATTAAAACCATATGGTCAGTCGTAAAGGAAGTGGCTGGTCTGCAGAGACAGGTATAGAATATAGAATCAGTGCGTAGTGGGGATGTCCGTGTTACTGATAAGTCGCAAATATGTACAGTACTTAATAATCACTTTCTGAATATAGCAGGTGAACTAAACAGAAACCTAGTCCCAACAGGGAATCATATAGCGCTCTTAGAAAAAAGTGTTCCGAGACTGTTACCTGAAATGCTCCTCCATGATACTGACAAGAGGGAGATTGAGTTAATAATTAAATCACTAAAGACCAAGAACTCTTATGGATATGACGGGGTATCTAGCAGAATACTGAAGTATTGTTCCACGTATGTTAGCTCAGTACTGAGCCATATCTGTAACTTTTCCTTTAGGAGTGGTCGGTTTCCTGACCGATTAAAGTACTCAGTAGTGAAGCCACTTTATAAAAAGGGAGACAGGGATAATGTTGACAATTATAGACCTATTTCTATGCCATCGGTGTTTGCTAAAGTTATCGAGAGGGTTGTATATACAAGGTTACTGCAGCATTTAAATTCACATAATTTGCTGTCAAATGTACAGTTTGGTTTTAGAAATGGCTTAACAACTGAAAATGCTATAGTCTCTTTTCTCTGTGAGGTTTTGGACGGATTAAATAAAAGGTTGCGAACGTTAGGTGTCTTCTTTGATTTAACGAAGGCTTTTGACTGTGTTGACCACAAAATATTACTGCAGAAGTTGGAACATTATGGAGTAAGGGGAGTAGCTTACAATTGGTTCGCCTCCTACTTTAAGAACAGAAAGCAGAAGGTAATCCTCCGCAATATTGAGAGTGGTAATGATGTTCAGTCCCAATGGGGCACTATTAAATGGGGCATTCCCCAAGGGTCGGTGCTGGGGCCACTGCTGTTTCTTATTTATGTAAATGATATGCCTTCTAGTATTAGAGGTGATTCAAAAATATTTCTGTTTGCTGATGACACCACCTTGGTAGTGAAGGATCTTGTGTGTAATATTGAAACATTATCAAATAATGTAGTTCATGATATAAGTTCGTGGCTTGTGGAAAATAATTTGATGCTAAATCACAGTAAGACTCAGTTTTTACAGTTTCTAACCCACAATTCAACAAGAACTGACATTTTAATCAGACAGAATGGGCATGTTATAAGCGAGACGGAACAGTTCAAGTTCCTAGGCGTACGGATAGATAGTAAGCTGTTGTGGAAAGCCCATGTTCAGGATCCTGTTCAGAAACTAAATGCCGCTTTATTTACCATTAGAACAGTATCTGAAATAAGTGACATTTCAACACGAAAAGTAGTATACTTCGCATATTTTCATACGCTTATGTCATATGGTATTATTTTTTGGGGTAATTCTTCTGATTCAAAAAGGGTATTTTTGGCTCAAAAACGGGCTGTTCGAGCTATGTATGGTGTAAGTTCGAAAACCTCTTGTCGACCCCTATTCAATAGTCTGGGAATTTTGACATTGCCCTCACAGTATGTATTTTCTTTAATGTCGTTTGTTGTTAGCAATATTAGCTTATTCCCAAGAGTTAGCAGCTTTCACTCAGTTAATACTAGGCAGAAATCAAATCTGCATGTGGAATGCACTTCCTTGACTCTTGTGCAGAAAGGAGTGCAGTATTCTGCTGCATCCATTTTCAATAAGCTACCACAAGAACTCAAAAATCTTAGCAGTAGCCCAAACACTTTTAAGTCTAAACTGAAGAGTTTCCTCATGGCTCACTACTTCTATTCTGTCGAGGAGCTCCTGGAAGAGCTAAAAAATTAAGCAAATTCCAGTGTTACATTCTTGATTTTCTTTATTTAAATTAACGACTTGTCGCCTGAATATGTTTCTTATATTTCATTTTATCTGTTTCTACAATCGTGTTATAATTTCATGTATTGACTCGTTCCATGACCATGGAGACTTCTCCTAAATGTGGTCCCACGGAACAATAAATAAATTAAAAAAAAAAAATTTCTGAGAAGGTATGTTTGGAGTACAGCATTGTATAGTAGTAAACATGGACTATAAGAAAACTGAAACAGAAGAGAATCGAAGGATTTGAGATGTGTTTCTATAGGCGAATGTTGAAAACTAGGTGGACTGATAAGGTACGAAATGAGGAGGTTCAGTTCAAAACCGGAGAGGAAAGTAATATATGGAAAACGCTTATAAGGAGAAGGGACAGGATGATAGGACATCTGTTAAGACATGATGGAATGACTTCTATGTTACTAGAGGGAGCTGTAGAGGGCAAAAACTGTAGAGAAAGACAGAGATTGGAATACGTCCAGCAAATAATTGAGGACGTAGGTTGCAGGTGCTACTCTGAGATGAAGAGCTTGCCACTGGAGAGGAATTCGTGGTGGGCGGCATAAAACCAGTCAGAAGACATGACTCCAAAAAATTTTCTATTAAATTTTCATCTCTCTTTACGTTCTGAATTACCCGTTCAACACCTTCGTAACTTTGTCTGTGTCTTCATATTGTGCTTGCGAAGTCGGCATGTATACCTGAACTGTTCTCAGTAACTCATTCTCTGCTCTACTTTGCTATTGATAAAAAATAATATTCCCGTTTTACCTTTTACTATTAATATTGTCCTATATTCGACTGACCAGAAATCCTTGTGTCCGTTTTATTTCACTTATCTGACCCCAATATACGAAGAGCGAGTCTTAGCGTTTCCCTTTTCACATTTTCTACCTTCCCTACCTGGTTCAAACTGCTGACATTCCACGCCCCAACCAGCAGAACGTTACCCTTTCGTTGGTTATTCATTCTTTTTCTCATGGCCACCTCCCACTTGACAGTCGCCTCCCAGAGATCCGAATGGTGGACTACTCCGGAATCTCTTGCCAGTTACAAGCCACATGTCCTGTGTATACGTGTTGCGTGTCTTTAATGTAGTAGTTTCCATTGTCTACTCTCATGTCGTTGATTGCCCCTTATAGGGGCAAGAGTGTGCCCTGAACCTCTGCCTGCTCGTCCGCCCTCTTTGCCAAGGCGATTGACAGAATGAGGGTGACTTACACGGGAAGGCATCGGCCGCCGTTGCTGGTGATTTTTTTTTACAAAGCTTGTGTGGTGGCGGGGTTCGAACGCGGGACCGAAAGCCTTTTGATTACTGATCAATGACGCTGTTCCGAGACCACGGGCGATACGCTTACTCTCCATAGAGCACTGAAGCATCGTTCAGATTTGCATGTAGTAGCAGGCGAAGCAATATCGATCAGTAGATTCTTTTTCATAGCAGTTAAAAAGTTTATATGTTTATCAATAGTTTTAGTGATCGATAAATCAACACCTGTTCCCCCTCAGCGACAAATTATCATACCACAATGTCGCTTCAGGTAATAATACATACAATAATATATCATAATAATATCTTGCAGCTGCTATGGCTCAGGGAACGCCGCCGGCCGCGGTGGTCTAGCGGTTCTAGGCGCTCAGTCCGGAACCGCGGGACTGCTACGGTCGCAGGTTCGAATCCTGCCTCGGGCATGGATGTGTGTGATGTCCTTAGGTTAGTTAGGTTTAAGTAGTTCTAAGTTCTAGGGGACTGATGACCACAGATGTTAAGTCCCATAGTGCTCAGAGCCATTTGAACCATTTGAACCAGGGAACGCCAAAATTTACCGAGCTGCAGATTATTAAATGCATACGTTACAGCATACTGAAGTTCTTTTTTTGTGGGTACTTTCTATAAGAGAAATGCTGGCAGCCATTCAGTGAATATACAGATGACAGACACGCGTAGAAAACTGCAGAGTAATCCTAATCGGTATTGTGATTTGAGAAAACTGCAGCGGAGTGTACGCGGATATGGAAATTCCAGGCATATTAAAACTGTGTGCCGGACCGAGACTCGAACTCCGGATCTTCTTTCTTACCGACTTCGTATTTGTATGGAACCTTCGTCGCATCCAGAGGAGGGGGTGGGAGTGAAGCAGGTAGGGGTTGCAACACAAGACCTGGCCAAAATGTCCCGTTCCCTCTCCCAGGAACCAAGGAAAACGTAGGGAACCTCAATGAGACGAGATTAAATGATTTATTTAGTTATTTTTATTTATTTATTTATATTTTGTTATTTTATTATCGCCAAGCGTAGTACGAAACCGACGTTGCTGAGAAGAACATTCCAATGACGAGAAAACAATCAGTACCGAGAGTGGAAAATGCGTGGATCAACTTCTCATTGCAGCAACATCCGAATGCCTGGGTGGGTTAAGAAAGACATTACAAAGAAACTTAGAGAAAAAATTGTCTGTATTTGGGATTGTCGTTCGTTAAGGACGTGTCAAAAATCAAAGACATTTCTCTCGCCATCGGAAAACTAGCAGTGAACTGCGTGTCCACAAATCCATTTCACGGAGTTCGTCTTCGTTTATGGGAAGCATCCCGTGTCCGGAAAGAGAAGCAGTAAGAAGGTATCTGACGAGGAGTCGTACGAATAACTAAAGCCAGCATCTGCCGCACGAAGGTCCAGACACCTATCGCCGACCCCCACACCAGGCGATGGTCGTCCGTGTTCAGAACATCAGAGGCGGCACACACTGGGGTCTCTGCAAGGTGAATCCCTTGATCCCAGATACCTTATAATACCGTGCGGGGTATCCCACGGTCTAGGGCGCCTTGCCACGGTTCGCGTTCGTTCCCACGTCGGAGGTCCTTAGCGTAAGTTAGTTTAAGTTAGATTAAGTAGTGTGTAAGCCTAGGGATAGATGTCCTTAACAGTTTGGTCCCATATGTACTTACCACAAATTTAAAAAAAAAAATAAAAAATTTTTTAAATCCAAGTAGAAGTGAAAGTGCAAGCTCTAATTAAGATGGATACGAACCATGGTCGCAGAGTACCCCTCCCTATCAACCAAAATGGTTTCCGTCCTAAAGTTTCTTCTGTCGACCAGCTCATATACCTCACCCACTTTCTATCCCACTGACTCTAGAACTGAAAATCTGCAATCTTTGTATTCCTCGATCTTGGGAAAATGTATGACCGTGCGCGACAGTATAGACGTATGCTCATCCAGTAAACTTGTTTCAGTTATTGCATCCATTCTATCCAACCGCAGGTCCTATGTAGGAATAAATAGCATTAACTCTTGTGTCTCCGTCCTACTGCAGCTCTGTCCTGAAGTTCTGTCCTTTCCCCACTACAACAACTAACCAGTAGAACACAGGGATTACATCAATCCATTACAGGGGCGCCCGCGGGATTTCATACTAGTACGGACAAAACATGTTGCAGTTGTTGTGGTCTTCAGTCCTGAGACTGGTTTTATGCAGCTCTCCATGCTACTCTATCCTGTGCAAGCTTCTTCATCTCCCAGTACCTACTGCAACCTACATCCTTCTGAATCTATTCAGTGTATTCATCTCTTGGTCTCCCTCTACGATTTTTACGCTTCACGTTGCCCTCCAATACTAAATTGGTGATCCCTTGATGCCTCAACACATGCCCTACCAACCGATCCCTTCTTCTAGTAAAGTTGCCACACAAATTTTTCTTCTCCCCAATTCTATTCAATATCTGCTCATTAGTTATGTGATCTACCCATCTAATCTTCAGCATTCTTCTGTAACACCACATTTCAAAAGCTTCTATTCTCTTCTTGCCCAAACTATTTATCGTCCATGTTTCACTTCCATACATGGCTACACTCCATACAAATACTATCAGAAATGACTTCCTGACATTTAAATCTATACCCGATGTTAACAAATTTCTCTTCTTCAGAAACGCTTTCCTTGCCATTGACAGTCTACATTTTATATCCTCTCTACTTCGACCATCATCAGTTATTTTGCTCCCCAAATAACAAAACTCATCTACTGCTTTAAGTGTCTTATTTCCTAATCTAATTTCCTCAGCATCACCCGACTTAATTCGACTACATTCCATTACCTTCGTTGTGCTTTTGTTGATGTTCATTTTATACCCTACTTTCAAGACACTATCCATTCCATACAACTGCTCTTCCAAGTCCTTTACTATCTCTGACAGAATTACAATGTCATCGGCGAACCTCAAAGTTTATATTTCTTCTCCATGGATTTTAATACCTACTCCGAATTTTTCGTTTGTTTCCTTCACTGTTTGCTCAGTATAAAGACTGAATAACATCGGGGAGAGACTACAATTCTGTCTCACTCCCTTCCCAACCACTGCTTCCCTTTCATGTCCCTCCACTCTTATAACTGCCATCTGGTTTCTGTACAAATTGTAAATAGCCTTTCGCTCCCTGCATTTTACCCCTGCCACCTTCAGAATTTGAAAGAGCATATTCCAGTCAACATTGTCAAAAGCTTTCTCTAAGTCTACAAATGCTAGAAACGTAGTTTTGCCTTTCCTCAATCTAGCTTCTAAGATAAGAAGTAGGGTCAGTATTGCCTCACGTGTTCCAACATATCAACGGAATCCAAACTGATCTTCCCTGAGGTCGGCTTCTGTTAGTTTTTCCATTCGTCTGTAAAGAATCCGCGTTAGTATTTTGCAGCCGTGACTTATTAAACTGATAGTTCGGTAATTTTCACATTTTTCAACATCTGCCTTCTTTGGGATTGGAATTATTATATTCTTCTTGAAGTCTGAGGGTATTTCGCCTGTTTCATACATCTTGCTCACCAGATGGTAGAGTTTTGTCAGGACTGGCTCTCCCAAGGCTGTCAGTAGTTCTAATGAAATGTTGTATACTCCTGGAGCCTTGTTTCAACTCAGGTCTTTCAGTGCTCTGTCAAACTCTTCACGCAGTATTATATCTCCCATTTCATCTTCATCTACATCCTCTTCCATTTCCATAATATTGTCCTCAAGTACATCGCCCTTGTATAGACCCTCTATATACTCCTTCAACCTTTCTGCTTTACCTTCTTTGCTTAGAACTGGGTTTCCATCTGAGCATTTAATATTCATACAAGTATTTCTATTTTCTCTGAAGGTCACTTTATTTTTCCTGTAGGCTGTACCTATCTTACCGCTTGTGAGATATGCCTCTACATCCTTACATTTGTCCTCTAGCCGTCCCTGTTTAGCCATTATGCACTTCCTGTCGATCTCATTTTTGAGACGTTTGTATTCCTTTTTGCCTGTTTCATTTACTGCATTTTTATATTTTCTCCTTTCATCAACTAAATTCAATATTTCTTCTGTTACCCAAGGATTTCTAGTAGCTCTTGTCTTTTTACCTACTTGCTCCTTTGCTGCCTTCACTACTTCATCCCTCAAAGCTACCCATTCTTCTTCTACTGTATTTCTTTCCCCCATTCCTGTCAATTGTTCCCTTATGCTCTCCCTGAAACTCTGTACAACCTCTGGTTTATCCAGGTCCCACCTCCTTAAATTCCCACCTTTTTGCAGTTTCTTCGGTTTTAATCTACAGGTCATAACCAATAGATTGTGGCCAGAATCCACATCTGCCACTGGAAATGTCTTACAATTTAGAACCTGGTTCCTAAATCTCTGTCTTACCATTATATAATCTGAAACCTGTCAGTATCTCCAGGCTTCTTCCATGTATACAACCTTCTTTTATGATTCTTGAACCAAGTATTAGCTATGATTAAGTTGTGCTCCGTGCAAAATTCTACCATGCGGCTTCCTCTTTCATTTCTTACCCCCAACCCATATTCACCTACTACGTTTCCTTCTCTCCCTTTTCCTACTGCCGAATTCCAGTCACCCATGACTATTAAATTTTCGTCTCCCTTCACAATCTGAATAATTTCTTTTATTTCATCATACATTTCTTCAATTTCTTCATTATCTGCAGAGCCAGTTGGCATATAAACTTGTACTACTGTAGTAGGCATGGGCTTCGTGTCTATCTTGGCCACAATAATGCGTTCACTATGGTGTTTGTAGTAGCTTACCCGCAATCCTATTCATTATTAAACCTACTCCTGCATTACCTCTATTTTATTTTGTGTTTATAACCCTGTAGTTACCTGTCCAGAAGTCTTCTTCCTCCTTCCACCGAACTTCACTAATTCCCACTATATCTAACTTTAACCTATCCACTTCCCTTTTTAAATTTTCTAACCTACCTGCCCGATTAAGGGATCTGACATTCCACGCTCCGATCCGTAGAACGCCAGTTTTCTTTCTCCTGATAACGACATCCTCTTGAGTAGTCCCTGCCCGGAGATCCGAATGGGGGACTATTTTACCTCCGGAATATTTTACCCAAGAGGACGCCATCATCATTTAACCATACAGTAAAGCTTCATGCCCTCGGGAAAAATTACGGCCGTAGTTTCCCCTTGCTTTCAGCCGTTCGCAGTACCAGCACAGCAAGGTCGTTTTGATTAGTGTTACAAGGCCAGATCAGTCAATCATCCAGACTGTTGCCCTTGCAACTACTGAAAAGGCTGCTGCCCCTCTTCAGAAACCACACGTTTGTCTGGCCTCTCAACAGATACCCCTCCATTGTGGTTGCAACTACGGTACGGCTATCTGTATCGCTGAGGCACACAACCCTTCCCACCAACGGCAAGGTCCATGGTTCATGGGGGGGGAGGGGACAAAACATACTAATGTGATTTACAAGTTTTGAGGACATTATTATGAACTCATCATATGGGGTGTCTCTCCTAAGAGTCGTCAGTCGCGTTTTATCTGGTATTTCGGCAAATATTTGCAGTTTCTTTCCTGCAATGAGTAGCTGGAGTCAGCCCAAACAAATTTTATTCATCACATCTTCATTTTCAAAGCGGAATTCACGTGCCAATAGACAGAGCTGTCCCAAATTAGTCTAGTGCGATTTTTCTTTTATCTGTATATGTTAACAGGAACAGGAAATAAAGGCATGTATTGACAGAGAATGGCAATAAATATGGGACAGGTAAGAATCAGGCAGGGGGACTTACCAGTTCCCTTCTAACGTCAATATCCAAACTATCACACTTCCTTCTAACCAAGGTAGTTACACACTGAGGTGACAAAAGTCGCTGAGTAGCGATATACATATATATATATATATAGATGACGGTAGTATCGCGTGTCCTGAGACTGGTTTGATGCAGATTTGCATGCTACTCTATCCTGTGCAAGCTTCTTCATCTCCCAGTACCTACTGCAACCAACATCCTCCTGAATCTGCTCAGTGTATTCATCTCTTGGTCTCCCCCTATGATTTTTACCCTCCACGCTGCCCTCCAGTACTAAATTGGTGATCCCTTGATGCCTCAGAACCAGTCCTACCAAGCGATCACTTCTTCTAGTCATGTTGTGCCACAAATTTTTCTTCTCCCCAATTCAATTCAATATCTGCTCATTAGTTATGTGATCTACCCATATAATCTTCAGCATTATTCTGTAGCACCACATTTCGAAATCTTCTATTCTCTTCTTGTCTAAACTATTAATCGTCCACGTTTCGCTTCCATACATGGCTACAAAAAATGGTTCAAAAGGCTCTGAGCACTATGGGACTTAACATCTATGGTCATCAGTCCCCTAGAACTTATAACTACTTAAACCTAACTAACTTAAGGACAGCACGTAACACCCAGCCATCACGAGGCAGAGAAAATCCCTGAACCCGCCGGGAATCGAACCCGGGAACCCGGGCGTGGGAAGCGAGAACGCGACCGCACGACCACGAGATGCGGGCACATGGCTACACTCCATACAAAACTCATTTACTACTTTAAGTGTCTCATTCCTAATCTAATTCCCTCAGCATCACCCGATTTAATTCGACTGCATTCCATTATCCTCGCTTCGGTGTTGATGATGTTCATCTTATATCCTCCTTTCAAGACACTGTCCACTCCGTACAACCGCTCTTCCAGGTTCTTTGCTGTCTCTGACTGAATTACAATATCATCGGCGAACCTCGAAGTTTTTATACTTCTCCATGGATTTTAATTTCTACTCCGAATTTTATTTTGTTTCCTTTACTGCTTGCTCAATATACAGATTGAATAACATCGGGGATAGGCTACAAACCTGTCTCATTCTCTTACCAACCACTGCTTTCCTTTCATGCCCCTCGACTCTCGTAACTGTCATCTGGTTTCTTTACAAATTGTAAATAGACTTTCGCTTCCTATATTTTACCCCTACCACCTTCAAAATTTGAGAGTATTCCGGTCAACATTGTCAAAAGCTTTCTCTAAGTCTACAAATGCTAGAAACGTATTTTTACCTTTCCTTAATCTGTCTTCTAAGATAAGTCGTAGGGTCAGTATTGCCTAATGTGTTCCAACATTTCTGCGGAAATCGAACTGATCTTCCCCGAGGTCGGCTTCCTCCAGTTTTTCCATTCGTCTGTAAAGAATTCGTGTTAGTATTTTGCAGCAGTGACTTATTAAACTGATAGTTCGGTAATTTTCACATATGTCAACACCTGCTTTCTTTGGGCTTGGGTTTATTATATTCTTCTTGAAGTCAGAGGGTATTTCACCTGTTTCATACATCTTGCTCACCAGATGGTAGTTTTTTCAGGGCTGGCTCCTCCAAGGCTATCAGTAGTTCTGATGGAATGTTGTCTACTCCCGGGGCCTTGTTTCGACTTAGATCTTTTAGTGCTTAGTATCCCGTACACAAGGTATAAAAGGGCAGTGCATTGGCGGAGCTGTGATTTGAACTCAGTTGGTTCACGCGAGAAGGTGCTCGACGTGATTATTGACACACGACGGAAATTAACAGACTTTGAACGCGGAACGGTAGTTGGAGCTAGAAGCATGGAGCATTCCATTTCGGAAAACGTTAGGGTATTCAGTATTCCGCGGTCACAGTGAAAACAGTGTGCCGAGGAAACCGGATTTGAGGCATTACCTCTCACCACGGACAACGAGGTGGCCGACAGCCTCCACTTTGCTACCGAGAGCAGTGGAGTTTGCGTAGAGTTGTCATTGCTAACGCACAAGCAAAACTGCTTGAAAGGACCGCAGAAATTTATATTGGCCACACGAAGAATGTATCCGTTAGGACAGTGTGGCGTTAATGCGTTATGGCAGTAGACGACGGACACGAGTGAGCCGTGCGTGGCTCGTGTTCTTGCCATATATCTTTTGACATCCTGTTTTTGCTGTCCGACCACCTCGTTATGTTAATTTCAATTACTGGTGTCACTGAGTTGCCTCCTTGCCTGCCCGTGAGCGGCAGCAGCGGCGCTTATCGATATAAGCATCTTTTCTGACTGCAATTACTTCCCGGTTGTCGTGTGTTGGGAGTTATTTCGGATCTGCCAGTGAGTTGGGAGGCGCTAGCTGTACAGTTCGGTCCTAGCAGTGTTTGACTCAAGACGCGGAAGAAGTTCAGTCGGGGCGTGGCTGCAGTGAGGTCCGGACAGCCATGACTCGCCCGACGGTTGCCGATACGTATCACTTGAGTGCAGACCATCTTGGTAGGTCGTCTTGTCGGACGAAGTGTATGTTGGCCAGCGATCGCTTTTGGGTTGCCTGCGTGTGCCGACTCGTGATTCATCCTTGTTACAGCACAGTCGCGCGCCGTTAGTATTGTCTAGTCCTTCGTGCAAGTGTTCGTGAAACTGTGTGTAGCTTGTGATGTCGACTGTTCAGTTATTTTAGTGCTGTCTCCGTGCTGATGTGCGGCAGTAGGTCGGTTGGTGTGGTTCAGCCAGGAAATCGCGCGGCGCAGTGGGCCGGCCCCGCTGGAGGTCTCTACGCAGTGTCGGAGTGTGGGAGTTGTTCCGATTGCTACGAGGTTCGTGGCTCCTCGACCCAGGACATCATAGTTGAGTGGTGCTTTAATTATCGAAGCCGGTCTGTTCACATTGTGCCGTTGGTTTTCATGGTTGGCTGTTGCGGGTACTCCCTTGAGCAATAGCGAGTGTTCGAGTTGGCGAAAGTTTGGCCACCATCCGGTGGAGTTTAACTGTATTTTGGTTACTTGAAGTCCGGTGCACAAGCGAAATTTTCAGCCTTGTGGCCATTAACATTCCGGTTACCTGCCCTGGACGCTGACGTAAAATTCTGGCAGTGTCCTTTCCTCACCGTGTTGTCGCGGTCCAACACGTGTGTTGACAGCTTATGCATACTTGCTTGTGGGCGGCTACGTCTTTTACGTTTTGGCTCTGGAGTTCCTTGTGTACTGGTCGGGTGGAAATCGTCTTGTCGGTGTGTCCGTTGACTGTCTCTTGGCTGGGTTGCCGGCGGATCGGATGTAGTTGGGCCGACTACCTGTCTCTCCTAATCGAACGTTAATATTTCAAGTGCAGACCGAGCCCCGGAAACCTCTGAGCGCCACTGGATGTACTGCCTATTCTTTTTGGTGTTTGATTGCTCATTTTAATGACTCGTAGCCGATAGTTTGAATTTGTATGCTTTTAGTTGGGTTTTAAATAATGGGCCTTCAGCCGTTTTAAAATTAAAATTCCTTACTTGCTAAGTCAGATTGTTTGGGCCTCCAGCCTCATTTAAAATATTTTTTATGGATAAAGCTTTGGGCCTTCTGCCTTTTGAAAATTTATTTTAGTTGTGTTTTTCAATCATGGGCCTCCAGCAGTCTTACAATTTAAATTCCTTACTTGTTGAATCTTAGATTGTTTGGGCCTTCAGCCTCATTTAAAAAGTTAGTTTAAGGATGAAGCCTTGGGCTTTCTGCTTTGTAAAAATTTATTGTGGTTGTGTTTTGAATCATGGGCCTTCAGCCGTTTTAAAGGTAAAATTCCTTATTGTCAAGTCTTAGATTTTTTGTGTCTTCAGCCTCCTTTTTTAAAAATTATTTGAGGATAAAGCTTTGGGCCTTCTGCCGTTGAAAGTGTATTGCAGTTGTGTTTTTAAATCATGGGCCTTCAGCAGTTTTAAAAAATTAAATAGGTTGTGCCCTTAAGCCATACGATCGTGTGATATATTCAGTCGATAGTTAAGCTCGGAAATTTGCGCTGTAATGTTTGGGCAACTAAATAAAGTTATATGTGTTCGAGTGTAATTGACAGTCGCTCATTTTGGCCCCTTTTCATAATTCCAACTACCTGTTATGTCCTGCGGATTTAGCAGGGCGTTTCAACGAGAACCTTTGCTAAGGCACGACATTGCCTGCGGGGCCTCTCCTAGGCTCGTGACCATATCGGTTGGACCCTAGACGACTGGAAAAGCGTCGTCTGCTCATAGGAGTCCTGATTTCATTTCGTAAGAGCAGATTGTAGGGTTCGAGTGTGGCGCAGACCCCGCGAAGCCACTGACCCAAGTTGTGAACAAGGCACTGTGCAAGTTGATTGTGGCTCCACAATTATGTGGACGGCGTTTACATTGAATGGGCTGGATCCTCCGGCACAACTGAATCGAACACTGACTGGAACTGGTTATGTTTAGCTACTTGGAGACCATTTGCATCCATTCGTGAACTTCATGTTTCCAAACAACGATGGAATTTTTATGGATGACAATCAGCCATGTCACCGGCCCACAATTTTTCGCATCTTATTTGAAGATCATTCTGGACGATTTGCCCACCCATCGAACCTTTGTGCGACATAATCGAGAGGAGATTTCGTGCATAAAATCCTGCGCCGGCAAGACTTGCATTACGGAGGGCTATAGAGGCAGCGTGGCTCAGTACTTCTTATGGGCATTTTCAACGACTTGTTGAGTCTATTTAACATCGAGTTGCTGCACTATGCCCAGTAAAAATGAGGTCCAATACGACATTAGAAGGTACCCCATGACTTTCGTCGCAACGGTGTACACTGCGTGTTGGACATAGTCTACATCCCATTTACGACAACGCACCACAGACATTTGTTAATGTGGAGCGATCAGCGACCCGGATCACATCGTCTGGGAACGCGTCATTCGACAGTATGTTACAGATCAGAATCAGAATAGGAACGTCTTTGGGAATACAACAGTCTATAACATGATAAGAAATGAGGAAATGCGGGATATGCTGAAATCGCTGACACCTATATCAGTTTATGAATTGAAAGCCTACATGTCTGAGAGACAACCAACAAGAGACCATCCATACCTCATGACACGGCAGAACATTCACTTACAACAGCCCTATCGAAGCACTGAGGAGACAAGCCTCGGGGATGGCCAGGAAGGATTTCCTGAGACACTTATAGCCATCTCTCAGTCTGTACACCTTGGGTGGCACAGCAGTACATCACCTGTGAATCATCTCAGCGCTCCGGCGGCTAACTATCCAGACATATGAGTAAGCTAGCTTGGTCTGATACCAAGTACAGTGGTGTAGAGTAGTGTAGTACTGTGTAGTGTTATCCAGAATCATAAATTACAAAATTTTTGGTCCAAGAATGTGTTGCATGGCAGAAGCATATGCCTTCTAGATTCCGGATGAGCATACATCTGAGCCTGAGATGGCCAAGTGAAGTAAGTAGCCTTTATTCCTTTTTAAAAATTATTATTTTTCATTTTTATATAGATATTTTATGTATATATTTTTCGCATAAACACCATTATGTTTAGTTATACTGATGCATTCGAAATTATGTTAAAATATTATGTGCTGTATTCAATGCAACCCATCTGAAATATTTGGTATGTTCTTGAAACTAAACAACAGACTAAAAACATATAACAAATAAAAATTTAATAAACAAATATACCCCGACGAAAGGACGAGTGGTGGAATCCATTTTCACACAAATACAGACCCAGCACAAGGTATCAGAGTGGATCACCGTAACACAGCAGATGATTTTATAACGTTCCACTAATGCATCAACACACAACTCACCTCTTTACGAACAAGATCTAAACACTGGAAAGTTGCGACCGACAGTAGACTAATTAAAATTTAATATTGCTTGATCATCCAAGTTCAGAAAACTAATAAGAGCAGTGTTTGATGGAAGTTAGAGAGTTTCAGCTAACTCCCAACTTTCATATATTCAAATGTATGCTCCAGAGAACTAATAATGAAACCGCACAGAGCAGCTTTAAGAAGTAATAAATTTCTAAGAAAATTAATCGAGGAGCAGTGAAGCTCACATTTTTGTAGATAATAACGTCAAAGCTTTCCCTTGCACTTGCTACTTCCTTACTCCAACGAACATTTACAGCTAGTTCCGTTCCCAAGTCTTCGTACAAAAATTTAGTTGTTAAATAATATGAGATCTTATTAACAAATTTCTCTAGAAATCATGCAGATCTCTGAAATGTTAAATATGGCACCTCGTGTACAGCTAGTAATACAACGGTTTCCGTAAACCAACAAAACACTGAAAAATAACTATAGCTAAAATCTTTGTGTGTCGAATAAATTAAACTGAAAATGTTCGAGCTTAGAGATAATTTGATGTATACGTACTGAATTTCTCACTTTGACTTTCCGCAAAGTGTACCTCACTCTGCTGTGAGGTCCTGAAGAGCACGCACTCGCTGTCTGGCCACTGTGCTATCCTTCGCCCACATCGTAGTATACGGTTTGGCGAAGTGGTACTCACGGTGTAGTTACTTTTCAACCCTTGGAGGCGCTGTTTCTCTCCGCAATAGTTTCTCAGTTGGCACCCACACCATTCCTCACCTAGAAACAAAGTCTCTGAAGGTACCCCGAGCAGAATCTGGGTCTCAACCACAGTAACCAGTTATGCCGACCAGTCAGCTAAGGAATAGGACAATTTTTAAGGTCTTTTATTGTGCTGAAATACAATGAGTTATAACGTTGTTCAAATGTTGCAAATTTTAATCATTATCAACACATCCTTTAGTTTATTTGCTTTATGTAAGCAATAAATAAATCGTATATGTTATTCTCAAGTCGACATCCTTTTCTCAACGCAATCTGATCCCGCAGGGATGAATTAGGTATTGTCAGAAACAGGCTTCTGACACTGCATAGCGATTTTGTGCAAAAACTTACTATTTGTGGAAAATTTAACATAAAAGAGACTTTTAACTACGGGCAAAAGGGCATCGTGGATGCCCAGCTTCGCACCTCTATTTTACGTATCTAACGTATTAATCACGAATAAGAGACTGCTTTTTCATATTATCTTATTACAAATACCATTTTTTGTTTTAAAGTACTTATTAACTGCATAATTTATTACAGCAATCGGACAGATAATAACTGTGACCACTACAGTAGTCCATTATATCTGCCTATCGTACATGTTGACTTTTCTAAATGAACACACTTTCCGAAACCACACATGATTTTGTCATTGTTGCCTTGAATTGTGATTTACCTATTGCTACTATGGCCTAACGTACCTACATAAAGTACGAAGTGCAAATAAAATCTCAACATTCAGTTAGAGGTTATTGTGGCCTTAGTGATATACCATGCCTTATACCTTGTACCTTATACCTCGTAAATGGTTGCGAAAACACTCGTGACCTCTTAACCACAAATAAACCTTATCTAAAAGAGAGCGTCATGACGGATACAAGGATTAGTGAACACAATGTCATTATAGCGAAGCTTAAAACCATATCAACCAAAACCACTAAAAATAAACGAAAAATATATCTATTTAAAACAGCAGATAAAAATTCGCTTGACGCCTTCCTAAGAGAGAGTCTCCATTCCTCCCAATCTAATTATGTAAGTGTAGACCAGATACGAGGAGGGCATGCAGCTTTACTGTATGGTTAAATGATGATGGCGTCCTCTTGGGTAAAATATTCCGGAGGTAAAATAGTCCCCCATTCGGATCTCCGGGCGGGGACTACTCAAGAGGACGTCGTTATCAGGAGAAAGAAAACTGGCGTTCTACGGATCGGAGCGTGGAATGTCAGATCCTTTAATCGGGCAGGTAGGTTAGAAAATTGAAAAAGGGAAATGGATAGGTTAAAGATAGATATCGTGGGATTTAGTGAAGTTCGGTGGCAGGAGAAACAAGACTTTTGGTCAGGCGAATACAGGGTAATAAATACAAAATCAAATAGGGGTAATGCAGGAGTAGGTTCAATAATGAATAAAAAAACAGGAGTGCGGGTAAGCTACTACAAACAGCATAGTGAACGCATTATTGTGGCCAAGATAGACACAAAGCCTACGGCTACTACAGTAGTACAAGTTTATATGCCAACTAGCTCTGCAGATGATGAAGAAATTGAAGAAATGTATGATGAAATAAAAGAAATTATTCAGGTAGTGAAGGGAGAGAAGGAAACGTAGTAGGTCAATATGGATTGGGGGGAAGAAATGAAAGAGGAAGCCGCATGGTAGAATTTTGCACAGAGCACAACTTAATCATAGCTAACACTTCGTTCAAGAATCATAAAAGAAGGTTGTATACATGGAACAAGCCTGGAGGTACTGACAGGTTTCAGATAGATTATATAATGCTAAGACAGAGATTTAGGAACCAGGTTTTAAATTTTAAGACGTTTCCAGGGCCAGATGTGGACTCTGATCACAATCTATTGGTTATGAACTGTAGATTAAAACTGAAGAAACTGCAAAAAGGTGGGAATTTAAGGAAATGGGACCTGGATAAAACAGGGGTTGTACAGAGTTTCAGGGAGAGCATAAGGGAACAACTGACAGGAATGGGAGAAAGAAATACAGTAGAAGAAGAATGGGTAGCTTTGAGGGATGAAATAGTGAAGGCAGCAGAGGATCAAGTAGGTAAAAAGACGAGGGCTACTAGAAATCCTTGGGTAACAGAAGAAATATTGAATTTAGTTGATGAAAGGAGAAAATATAAAAATGCAGTAAATGAAGCAGGCAAAAAGGAATACAAACGTCTCAAAAATGAGATCGACAGGAAGTGCAAAATGGCTAAACAGGGATGGCTAGAGGACAAATGTAGAGGCTTATTTCACAAGGGGGTAAGATAGATACTGCCTACAGGAAAATTAAAGAGACCTTTGGAGAAAAGAGAACCACTTGTATGAATATCAAGAGCTCAGATGGAAATCCACTTCTAAGCAAAGAAGGGAAAGCCGAAAGATGGACGGAGTACATAGAGGGTCTATATAAGGACGATGTACTTGAGGACAATATTATGGAAATGAGAGATATGATATGATAGTGCGTGAAGAGTTTGACAGAGCAATGAAAGACCTGACTCGAAACAAGTCCCCGGGAGTAGACAACATTCCATTAGAACTACTGACAACCTTGCGAGAGCCAAATCTGACAAAACTCTACCATCTAGTGAGCAAGATGTATGAGACAGTGAAATACCCTCAGACTTCAAGAAGAATATAATAATTCCAATCCCAAAGAAAGCAGGTGTTGACAGATGCGAAAATTACCGAACTATCAGTTTAATAAGTCACGGCTGCAAAATACTAACGCGGATTCTTTTCAGACGAATGGAAAAACTCGTAGAAACTGACTTCGGGGAAGATCAGTTTGGATTCCGTAGAAATATTGGAACACGTGAGGCAGTACTGACCCTACGACTTATCTTAGAAGACAGGTTAAGGAAAGGCAAATTACGTTTCTAGCATTTGTAGACTTAGAGAAAGCTTTTGACAATGTTGACTGGAATACTCTCTTTCAAATTCTGAAGGTGGCAGGGGTAAAATACAGGGAGCGAAAGGCTATTTACAATTTGTACAGAAATCAGATGGCAGTTATAAGAGTCGAGGCACATGAAAGGGAAGCAGTGGTTGGGAAGGGAGTGAGACAGAGCTGTAGCCTCTCCCCGATGTTATTCAATCTGTATATTGAGCAATCAGTGAAGGAAACAAAAGAAAAATTATTAGGTATTAAAATCCATGGAGAAGAAATTAAAACTTGGAGGTTCGCCGATGACATTGTAATTCTGTCAGAGACAGCAAAGAACTTGGAAGAGCAGTTGAACGGAATGGATAGTGTCTTGAAAGGAGGATATAAGACGAACATCAACAAAAGCAAAACGAGGATAATGGAATGTAGTCGAATTAAGTCGGGTGATGCTGAGGGGTTAGATTAGGAAATAAGACACTTAAAGCATTAAATGAGTTTTGTTATTTGGGGAGCAAAATAACTGATGATGGTCAAAGTAGAGAGGATATAAAATGTAGACTGGCAATGACAACGAAAGCGTTTCTGAAGAAGAGAAATTTGTTAACATTGAGTATAGATTTAAGTGTCACGAAGTCGTTTCTGAAAGTATATGTGTGGAGTGTAGCCATGTATGGAAGTGAAACATGGACGATAAATAGTTTGGACAAGAAGAGAATAGAAGCTTTTGAAATGTGGTGCTACAGAAGAATGCTGAAGATTAGATGGGTAGATCACATACCTAATGAGGAGGTATAGAACAGATTTTAGGAGAAGATACATTTGCGGCTCAACTTGACTAGAAGAAGGGATCGCTTGGTAGGACATATTCTGAGACATCAAGGGATCACCAGTTTAGTATTGGAGGGCAGCGTGGAGGGTAAAAATCGCAGAGGGAGACCAAAAGATGAATACACTAAGCAGATTCAGAAGGATGTAGGCTGCAGTAGGTACTGGGAGATGAAGAAGCTTGCACAGGATAGAGTAGAATGGAGAGCTGCATCAAACCAGTCTCAGGACTGAAGACCACAACTACAACAGACCATATACGGCTCAAATTCAAGGATACAGTATCGACAGCAATAGATAGACACATGCCGCATAAGAGACGGGACTGATCCACCATGGCACACAAAACACGTCAGAACGTTGTTGCAGAAGCAGAGAAAAAAAGCATGTCAAATTCAGAAGAACGCAAAATCCCCAAAACTGGCTAAGTTTCACGGAAGCTCGAAATTTAGTGCGGACGTCATTGCGAGATGCTTTTAAAAGTTTCCACAACGGTAGGAAACCCAAAGAGATTCTGGTCGTATGTAAAGTACACCAGCGGAATAAAAGACAGTCAATATCGTCACTGCGCGAAAGCGATGGAAATGTTATCGATGATGGTGCCACTAAAGCGGAGTTACTAAATACAGTATTCCGTAAATACTTCACGAAAGAAGATGAAGTAAATATTCCAGAATTCGAAACCAGAACAGCTGTTAGCATGAGTGACATAAAATTAGATATCTCAGGTGTTGCGATACTATTCGGATCACTTAATAAAGGGAAGTCTTCCGGTCCAGATTGTATACCAATCAGGTTCCTTTCAGAGTATACAGACACAATAGCGCCTTTCTTAGCAATCATATACAACCACTCACTTGACGAAAGGTCTGTTCCTAAAGGCTGGAAAGTAGCACAGGGCACACCATATTCAAGAAAGGAAATAGGAGTAGCCCATTGAATTACAGACCCATATCACTGACCTCAATTTGCAGTAGGATTCTGGAGCGTATGCTGTACTCGAACATTATGAATCACCTTGAATAAATTGATTTATTGATACGTAACCAACACGGATTCAGATAATATCGGTGTTGTGCAACACAGCTAGCTCTTTATTCCCATGAAGTAATGAGTGCTGTCGACAAGAGATCTCAGATCGATTCCATATTCCCAGACTTCCAGAAGGCTGTTGACACTTTTCCACATAAGCGACTATTAATCAAATTGCGTGCATATGGAGTATCGGCTCAGTTGTGTGACTGGATTCGCGATTTCCTCTCAGAGTGGTCACAGTTCGTAGTGATGGGCGGTAAATCATGGAGTAGAGCAGAAGTGATATCTGGCGTTCCGCAAGGTAGTGTCATAGGCCCTCTGCTGTTCCTGATTTACATAAGTAAACTAGGTGGTAATCTGAACTGCCCTCTTAGATTGTTTGCAGATGACGCTGTAATTTACCGTCTAGTAAAATCATTAGACGATCAATTCCAACAACAAAATGGTCTAGAGAGAATTTCTGTATGTTGCGAAAAGTAGCAATTGGCACTAAACAAAGAAAAGTCCGGGGTCATCCACAAGGGTACTAACGGAAATCCGATAAATTTTGGGTACACGATAAATCACACAAACCTAAGGGCTGTCAATTCGACTAAATACCTAGGAATTACAATTACGATCAACTTAAATTGGAAAGACCACATAGATAATATTGTGCGGAAGGCGAAAAACAGACTGCGCTTTGTTGGCAGAACACTTAGAAGATGCGGCAAACCCACTAAAGAGACAGCCTACATTACACTTGTCCGTCCTCTGCTGGAATATTGCTGCGCGGTGTGGGATCCTTACCAGGTAGGATTGACGGAAGAGATCGAAAAAGTGCAAAGAAGGACAGCTCGTTTCGTGTTCTCGCGCAATAGGGGTGAGAGTGTCACTGATATGATACGCAAGTTGGGGTGGCAGTCACTGAAACAAAGGCGTTTTTCTTTGCGGCGAGATCTATTTACGAAATTTCAATCACCGATTTTCTCTTTCGAATGCAAAAATATTTTGTTGAGACCCACCTACGTAGGGAGAAATGATCATCATAATAAAATAAAAGAAATCATGGCTCGAACGGAAAGATATAGGTGTTCCTTTTTCCCACGCGCCATTCGAGACTGGAATGGTAGAGAAGTAGTGTGAAAATGGTTCTATGAACCCTCTGCCAGCCACTTAAGTGTGAATTGCAGAGTAACGATGTAGATGTAGATGCGAACGTTACCTTCTAACCTGTGCATCTCACATTTATTTACTTCTGTTTTACATTCGTATTTCTCATTAAACTTCTCTTCAACAGAAGGTAAATGTAAACATTAATCGGGAATTAGAATCTACAAGCAACTGATGACAGTAAAACATTGTCATGAGTAGTAAATTACTTTTCCATATTCCTTTTATTCTATGTTTTTACTTAGCCACTTATTAATAACTTGTGTCAACAACAGGACGGTGTAAATACTAGTGTCGAAAAAAATAAATGACATGTTTACGGTGCCAAGGAATGGAATATTAGAAGCTGTGAGTGGGAAGGGTCGCTCCAAACGGCTGGCTGCAGCTCGAATTGCTGCTGAGAAAGAAAGACGGCTTGCTACTCTGCAGAAGTCCCAAAGAGCATCACGCCTATGAGGAAAAGGACCTCAGGCATCGACCGGCAGAGGTAACGAAGATTTCGGCAAGACAATGCAATGGAGGAAACAACTTTTCCTCAATTCGAACAGTACTGACTGGACGTTAAAAGAAGACGAGTCCAAGACAAGTTACCAACAAATTATTACTGTACTGTGCTGTTACACAATGTATGTGATGTGTCAACACACTCGGTTGGTCCTATGGCCAAACTCTGTAAATATTGTGGTGCTTAACTCTTTATTTAGAATACAGTACTTGGCTCCTAAAACTAGGTAACGGACAACTTAACATTAAACAAGAATTTCACCGGACACCGTCAAGATTCAAAAGAAGTTCTACTGCGAAGAAGTAATAGTACAGAAAAATTTTCAACCAACGCCATTAGTGCCGCAAACGTGCACTAAAGTAAATGAAGAAATTGCGAAGAGCACTGTGGAGGGAAATGGAAAGGTTCACTACAGTTGTAACTCCATACAGTCCGATGAAGGGACTGTCAACCAGTTGTATACTGCAGGATTCTTACATTCAAGAGATCCGTCAGGTTACCACCACTTAAATTTATACTAAAGAAAAACACTCTTGTCATGTTGATAAGAAACCTGAACGCTAACCATGGCTTAATCAATGGAGCATGCGTTATTTTAAAAAAACTCAATGAATTTATGATTAATGTTGAGCTGAGGGTCACCGAGAAAACTTGTAATTCCACGGATAAGCTTAACACCATCTGAACAAGGCATCCCCTTTCAATTTACAAGAAGACAGTTGCCTACCGAAATTGCACTTTATATCACTATAGAAAAAGTCACAGGGACAATCGCTTCAAAGAGCAAGATTGTATTTAACAAATTGCGTCTTTACTCACAGGAAACTATAAGCAGCATTTTCAAGGGCAACTAAATCAGCTTACATTTTGGTATTCCTTAAAGAAAATGAAAACTAAAAAACACACGAAGATTACACTCTTACGTCAAATATCGTTTACACCGAGGTATTGTAAAGCTCTCTAAAGAATTTATTTCAAAATTATGACCATGGAAATGTATGTACAAGATTGTATCATAAATTCGTGATTATTATTTTATCTCATTAGCTTCATTTTCAAAGATGTTTTCTCTTCATTCCCACAGTTACCCTTATCCCAGAGACTACACTTACTCCGAATACTGTCATTATTTAAAAGTATAAAAGTGCCAAAGTTTCGCACAGGTCCCCAGACAAACAAACAAAAATGGAATTAACAGGGAAAAGATCACTTTAAGAAAAAAATTATGAATTGTTTTTAACTTCTTTTTGCAGATCACATTCTTTATGCTGTGATGATGTATAATTTTAACTGGTTTCAGAAATATCTTAGACGAATTAAATAGTAAAACTGCAAAAATTTCAACGGAGTAGGTTTTTCCTGAAGAAAGAATTTCACATTTGTTAAAAGAAACTGAGAAACTGAACATATGACATCATGTTAATGGTATGAATGATTAGCTCAAATTTGTTACATAAAAAAGTAATTTTATCAAATTTATGTTAACTAAACTGTATGCATAATAAAATCAGACATGGAATGAAAAATGCATAATTTTCTTCTCTTTCATTTGATTAAAATTTGAGTATCTAACAGTACTAGTAGTCTGTATTGTACTCTCATACGTGGTCTTAAAACTCTCCAGTTGCGATCTTCTTCGTAATTTTGCATGATTTCCCACTGTCTTGTTCCATCAGATTCTTCACAACCATTTTCCGTTCTTCAGGGAGACGCCAGTCACTGCGACCCAAGGATTTAGATGAGTTTCAGCATAGTTGAAGGTCATTGGAAATCAGCTCCTGTCACCCGTTAAAGGGTATGCATCACTACCATGCTGTTATCGAAACGATAGGTATCAAAAGTCGTAAGCAGAATCCTCTGCGGCACTGATACAATCGTTAGACCTCTCGAAAATAAGCAACTATTATTTTATATCTCAGCTCCGCACCTTCATGCTGTAAGCCCTGCTTGTAGATCATCGTCTACTACTTTTGCATATGGGTTCGGGCTACATTATATCCAGTGCCTTTTAGTCTTTGACAAAAGAATGGATGCTGCCAGGAGCCTTATTTCATCTAATATACTGACCACCACACATGAAAATACCCGTACACTTACTTCGCCAGTATCTCATTGGTTAGAAGAGTACACAGAGTGATTCCTATATTAAATTTACCGCCGGCCGCGGTGGTCTAGCGGTTCTAGGCGCTCAGTCCGGAGCCGCGCGACTGCTACGGTCGCAGGTTCGAATCCTGCCTCGGGCATGGATGTGTGTGATGTCCTTAGGTTAGTTAGGTTTAAGTAGTTCTAAGTTCTAGGGGACTGATGACCATAGATGTTAAGTCCCATAGTGCTCAGAGCCATTTTAACCATTTTTTTTTTCAATTTACCCTTAACTGTTCACATTCCTACACCTAATTTTGATCCATCCTCTCTGTTAATAAGTATCAGCTATATGAAATTTTGACTGATTCACTGTGGTGGTACATATCGCCCGCCTTCCACTACAAGTGGAATACAAGGAAGGCAACGACATAACGCATAACCCTGGAATCATGTGAGGCGATCCTACTTACAGGCATGAAACCTGCTGCACAGATACAGAAAGCTGTGGTCTCTACGGGCACAGGATACTGAGCTCAGACTACGGGAGTGTGGTTCAGTGGAACGCTCCACGGCGTCAGTGTTGTTGTGTTGGCCGTTAATAAGAGTAAATTTATTTTCGGGATTCACAGAATGCAAATAGCTTCTCTTGGCGGTGACTGATGAAGCAGAGTGGTGCACCCTGATGGCGGTTGCTAATTCATCCAACTCAGCGACGTCTACATTGCATGCCGGAGTTCAGAAATCACACATTCACCACAAGCAGTGTCATTAGGACGCACATCTGGAGGTCTGCACGTGTCGTCCGCCCAGCAGAGAGGTTGGCAGTTGTTGCAGTGAGGTGCTCTCGAAGGCAACGGAATTTGTGCCCACGTCTCCAGACGATAATGTCAGCCACGCCAAAGTACACCCTGGCCTCCCAACAAGAGATCAAGACTCCGTTAGCTGCTCAAAAGTACAGAGTACAGCCAGCGGTACTGCGGCAGGACTGCACGAGTACATCCCTCTCAGACAGTGCTTGTGACTGGCAGCCAGGTGATCACCCTCAATTGTCCCCCCGCCCCCAGTGGGATACTGGTTGAGGACACGTTTTCACATCAGTGGCAGCAAAATAAGCAGAAGCAACATTCCACGGCAGTGGACTGCATCAGACTGGCTGGTGTATCGTAGATCAAATCATGAGACGTAAATTAGGCAGCACATCATGTTACAGCCTCGACGTGGATTCACCCAACTTATAAGATTACTGTACAACCGACTACTGATTGCTGGTAAGCTAAAAAGGACGTAATAGAAAGTGTGCTTCAGAAGTCCCAGTATTTATGCTGGTTGGCTCATGCCAGTGACATTATCGAACTGTGACCATGAGTGAATTGGGCCCGATTTTCTGAACATGTCACTGTATTACAGTGTCCCACCTGTGGCTTTGAGTTCTTCGGCTTGACACTTTTTGCCATGTCAACTGGCTGAAAATCGTTCTTGTATATGATTTATGTGTTGTTACAGCATCTTGTAGTGATTTCAAACGATGTTTTGACGTAATCATTCTACTGTGTCACATTCTGCATTCTCTGCTCAAGTGGGGTGCGGAAATGCTCCGGATGTGTAACTCACTTTTGCTCCCTCGGCTTTCTCCTCGGTTACATTCTGATTATGTCTTTGTATCAGCTTACCTTCGCTCAGCTCTGTGCTTTCTAGGGAATTTTTTTTATAAATGTCATGTTTACCCAGAAGTCCACGTTGCAGTATAACAGTGCAGTCACTTTTAACATTGGTTATTCAAATTTTATCACGGGACAGGCGTTGAACAGGGATGCTAGTACCACAGTTGTAACAATGGGAAGAGCCTCAATTTGACTCATTAAATGAAATATATTCTGCACAAACGATTTGTATACAAACAGGTTCAAATGGCTCTGAGCACTACGCGACTTAACTTCTGAGGTCATCAGTCGCCTAGAACTTAGAACTAATTAAACCTAACTAACCTAAGGACATCACACACATCGATTCCCGAGGCAGGATTCGAACCCGCTTCCGTAGCGGTCACCCGGATCCAGACTGTAGCGCCTAGAACCGCACGAACAGGAAAACAAATATTAAGGACTGAAATCGGGAGGTAAGAATGAACTTTTTTCAACATCAAATTTCACATGCTATTAAGCACCAGTTAGAAATAAAAGTAACAATATTACATCAAGGAAGCCACTTTGTGGTTGAGAGAGGGAAATACTAGCATTAAGGAGCAAAGTGGAGTATGGTGGCTTGTAACCCAACCTGTAGGCCGTAGCATCTCGGCATAGTATACAGATGACAGTCAGCAATTGTCATCCGAATGCGTGAATCACTTAGATCTTCCGTGTCCCACGAATATTAAAAGTCATAACTCATCCAAATAGTCATGTGTGTTACAGCGCCACTTCCAGGATAAAAAGATGTACTGCTCCAGATCGAACTGAAGGATTAACGAAGAGGGTCAGTTTCCTGGCCAACCTGGATGCGATTTATAGGGGGTTTCTCACATCTCTCTTGGTGAATTCCGGGCTGGTACCCAAGCCCCGCCTCAGTCACATAATTCGCAAATATTTAGAAAAAACTTTCGTTCACACATGAATAATACTACGATAATTGGGGTACGTAGACACGTTCCGTCATGCGAGGGCGGGGGGGTTGGGGGTGTGGGGGGGGGGGGGGAGGAAACAATAGGAAGAGCAATCAGGTCTACCCTTACGTTAGCTATGTAAGTAGGCTGTTTAGGTTTTTTTATTGGTAACGCCACCTCTGTATGAAAATCACTGGCTGTGCTGTGTGCAGTCTGTGGCTGCTTTGCATTGTTGTAATACTCGCCATTGTAGTGTTAGGCAGCTGGATGCGAACAGCGCATAGCGTTGCGCAGTTTTGAGGTGAGCCGCCAGCAGTGGTGGATGTGGGCAGAGAGATGGCGGAGTTTTGTAATTTGTCATGAACTGCTATATATATTATGACTTTTGATGATATTAAGGTAAATACATTGTTTGTTCTCTATTAATATCTTTCATTTGCTAACTATCCCTATCAGTAGTTAGTGCCTTCCATAGTTTGAATCTTTTATTTAGCTGGCAGTATTGGCGCTCGCTGTATTGCAGTAGTTCGAGTAACCAAGATTTTTGTGAGGTAAGCGATTTGTGAAATGTATAGGTTAATGTTAGTCAGGGCCATTCTTTTGTAGGGATTTCTGAAAGTCAGATTGCGTTGCGCTAAAAATATTGTGTGTCAGGTTAAGGACAGTCATGTATAATTTGTCAAAAGGGGACGTTTCAGCTATGCTACATCCGTTAATAAACATGCCGACTCTGCGTCGATGCACAAGAGAAAGAATAAGGATAGTAAAAGTCATACCCGATATTCAAAGGGTCTCACTGCCCCTATAACAGTTTGAGACATTACACTTCCGACTACATGGCGCCTGCAACCGACACTGACAATACGGATGCTGCGCCTTAACTGTCCAGAACAGAGAGAAGTGACACTGAGTGATTCTGAGGGGTCCTATTTAAAATAGTCGATAACACCAAGAACGTTGCAGACTCTCATGTAGGTAGTATTTTCTACTGCCACCATATACGGTCGTTCATACAAAAAGCTGTGTTCTTTTCACAAGCAAGTCCTGAGGGAAATCTTCAGATCTGGGTGCTCCTCACCACGAAGTACGTCTCAGAATGATATACCAACACTCCTTGCGTCCTTCTTCTAATCAAGGATCCTTTCTAATGGTCACCGTCAATTTCGACAGTTACAGTCTGAAAGGTAGTGCGTTTAAAATTAAGCTATCCCAAAAATACTCCTGTAAAGAGGAAATACTGTCGCTCGTAGAAAAACGAAAAGCATAATTTTTTTATTTTGTAACTTGAAAGGTGTCTGTTTAACAGCTTTGCTATTTCCTTCTATTATACTTTTTATTTTATTTTATTTATTATTATTATTTTTATTTTTTTTTTAATCGCGATATTTGTCATTCTCATACTCTATGCGAGTTTCCTCTAGCCAGTTTCGATTAATCGATACGAACTCTGCACAACATTTTTGCTTGATCACTGTGGCAATTTTAGACAACGGCCTTGCCACATATTGGATACACCGGTTCCCGTCAGTTCAGCGAAGTAAAATGCTGTAGGGTGTGGCCGGCACTCGGATAGGTGACCATCGGGGCCGCCATGCGCTGTTGCCATTTTATGGGGTGCACTCAGCCTCGTGATGCCAATTGAGGAGCTACTCGTCTGACTACTAGCGGCTCTGGTCACAGAATACCATTATAACGACCGGGAAAGAGGTGTACTGACCACACGCTCATCCTATCCGCATCCTCAGGATGACACTGCGGTCGGATGGTCCCGACTGGCCACTTGTGGCTTGAAGACGGAGTGCTTACTGAAGCAATTTTAATTCTTTGTTAGTCAGTTTTGCTTCTGATCGATAGGATTGGTTCACTTGTGTCGGACCATGCAGCTCTGCACATTTGACCGGAATATGCCATTATTCTCTGCCCCGCTTTCATGTGGTGAGATCGAAGCGTCTGGGCCGTGCTGTGTTCCGATGCTGAGAGGAAGGCAGCCTTTGGTCTGCTGGTGGTCCACGCTGTTATGGGGATACCAAGTGCATTAAGAATCGGGTGGGAATTAATTTGTTTACTGTGATAAAATATTAGCTTTTTGTGGAGAGGGTAGTTTGGCACTGCAAGTGGGTATCAGGTCACGTGCTTGAGCACAGTGAAATAGCTCATAGACTGGTTATACAGGGTGTTCGGAAATGCCCTTTACGAACTTCTTTGGAACTATAGAGGGGAGTGAGTACGTAATATTTTCAGTAGGAACCCACGTCCGAAAACGTACCGTCTACGTTCTATGATGGTTTCAATTCAAGTGTTTAACCCATCCACTTCTGCTTGAGGAACTGAATTATACGTGACGCAATACAATTATTAAATAACAATTCGAAACAAAACATAACGTAATATCCATTTATCGTTTAAGCACATATGTTTGTACAAATATTTAAACATTAAGTTTTCACATCATTCCAAAACAATAAAGAACCTAGTATTCTGTACGTAATAAACAGTAATGATGCATTACAACAGCGGCTCGATGTGGCAACCACCAACGTTGTTACAGACACCGTACCCACGAAGCGTGTTCTGGTACACACTCTCCATCTCGCCTGATGTTTCTTTTTCCTAGTGCAGCGGCGAGAACTCGTGCCACACGACCCAAAAAGAAGTACTCCGTAGTAATTAAATCCGGCGATCGTGTCGGCCACGTGGTTGGACCACTTCGGCCCATCCATCTTTCACCATATCGTCTGTTGCGATGTCTCCGAACCGAAATGAGGTGGTGTACAGTCATGGTACCAGTTTTCCTGGTGAACATTTAGTGGCACACTTTCCATGAATGTGTCAAATACGTTTTGTGGGAAGATCAAGTATACAGTTAGCTTGAGTGGAATGAGGTACGGCCCAATCACATGAGCGTCCGGGATATCTGCCCACACGTTAATACCAAACCTGTGCTGAAATCTCTGAACATGCATGGCACGAGGGCTTTCTTCTGTCGAGACATAGCTGTTTCTCGAATTCGGAACACATCCCTAGTGAACTTACTTCCATCTGTCAACAGAACACGACGTGGAAAGTGGCGTGTGTCGATGCAGTGGTGCAGCAACCACGTGCAGTATGCAAAGCTTTGCGGAAAATCGATTGGGCCCAAAGCGTGTACCCCTTTTAAGCGGTAGAGATGTAGTTGTTACTCATGCAGAACTTCCTAGACGACAGACTGACACCATTTGCACGCGCTTTTGTTCGACCACTCGTTGACGAGTTCTGTTCAACGTGACATAGTACATCAATTCCAGCATGCGGCGCTGCCGTGGAACACCAAATCCTGCCTCCTCAGGGTCCAGGTACTTGTTTCTCGGAGCCGTTGCGTAACAAGGACAAAAAGTGTGTGCGATGGCTACTTTGCGGAAAGCGTTCGTGGTACAGTCGACTAGCAGCTCTTCCGTTACCTCGAGCTTCGTCATACACAAGTAGTATGTCTGTGTATTCGGAAAACGTGTACCGACCTATGTTTACTGTATCCCAGACGCAGAGACTTTAAATAGCTCTCGCAGCAAGACGGTCGTTACTGACAACACGTCATCCTGCCTACCTACTGCGTATCAGGACTACCAACTCTACGACTTTTCTCCTTCCCTCAGCAGACGTGGACGCGTTACACATCTGGATTAAAACAGTCGTAGAACGCAAAAGGTACGTTTCCGGACATGGGTTTCTGTTCAAGACATTATATACTCGCTCCCCTTTACTAGTCCTAGAAGTTTGTAACTGTAATTTCCGAGCACCCTCTATGTAACATATTGGGAGACAGTTACAACTTCGCATATTATTTTATTACACCTTGTGTTACTGTAAATTCAAAGATGTTACCCTGTCTTGTAGTATGACGATTAGTTTTTCAATTCGTCAGAATTAGGTGTAGCGAAGACGACGTTTCTCCTGCTTGTAAGTTTAAAGCATGGAATTCCAGGCTGAAACAATACCGAGGGGCTGTGAAGTTACATTCTTGTATTCAGTGACAATATACTAATTGTTGATTCACTTGCTTAATTTTGCCACGAAACTCACTATTCTTGGTGTTTCGTCACTTGAATATGTCAGGTTGTTTGTACGCCATCTTGTTTGCTAACTATTCGACTCACATGCACTCTGATGGATTCACACTCAGTTGCTCAGCTCCGAGTAGAAAATATTAATAGTAAGTAGTGCTTCTCTGCATATTATTAGATTTCAGGTGCTGATGAAGATTGGTCAACGTTTCTGCATTGCTGACGGTTGTTTTTGAGACATCACACTGCATAATCTCACTCGCTACTATGATATTGTGCGGATAGGGGAGCGAGGATCTAAATATTCATTCTGAGGTTTAACTATTTCTTTACCTTTAGTTGCGATGAATTCGTGAAAATGCGTGTGTTGTGTACCTATTTCCTATCTAGTTTAAGAGTCAGATTGGAATTCTAAGTTGTTTCTGTGGTGTCGTCCGCCGGCCGGTGTGGCCGAGCGGTTCTAGGCGCTTCAGTCTGGAACCGCGCGACAGTTACGGTCGCAGGTTCGATCGAGTCCTGCCTCGGGCGTGGATGTGTTTGATGTCCTTAGGTTAGTTAGGTTTAAGTAATTCTAAGTTCTAGGGGACTAATGACCTCAGATGTTAAGTCCCATAGTGCTCAGAGGCATTTTTTTGTGGTGTCGTCCGAAGAACAAAGTTCAGTATCAAAGTTGGTACCCCACGACGGAAACACGAGTAAGGCCTGTCGCTGCCACACGCAGCAACTAATGAGAGACGTCGACGTACACATGCCCTCAAGTGGTTCCGTATGCCACCTCTGCCGTAAGATTACTTACGTCAGAGCACAGTGCCGCTCAGCCCAATCTGCATTCATCGCTTAAAACAATAGCATCGTCTTACTGCAGATCCAGAACGGCGAATTGTATTAGACAATAGTGAAGTCTGTAGTCAGATGTACATTGAACTGGGGCTATCATTCTGTAACGTAACAAGTGATGAGATTCGTGTTCGGCTACAGTAACGAATACGCACTCTTGTTTCCAAGTGAAGTACTTCAGAATGTTCTTTATTAAAGTTATCTAATGGTTTGTGTGTGTTTCTGTATCCTATTGACATCCGCAGATGTAAATCTATGCCTGCTAGGACCTGCTACAGTGCCGACATCCATGTCTCAAGTGTTTTTTCGTCCATTAGAATAATGCAGTTCACATATCATGAAGTTATCCGATTTTATATCACTTATTATGGAAGCAGTCAATGCGTTTCTAAATACACACTCACAGCTTTCTAACTATTTAATTCTGTAACAAACTAAATATAGTATCAACCGCTATATAAATGCCCTAATTGCTAAACTCGCGTTCTTAGCGATATCCCATTCTTGTTGTACGATTGTGAACCGTATTTTTGGCAGATGGACCGAGTTCCTAAATATCGCGCATGCTAGGTATCCCTGGACCTTCATAAATTCGAGAGAAAAATAAAACCATTAAGTGCTTCTGTATGATAAATTCATTCGTTGCCTAACGTAGCCAGGTCGTTAACTTCAGTCTTGTTAACTGAGTCTGTTCTCGTTACACATAACGAATTTATAGGGTGACGTGACGGGTTAGCAGAGTGAGGCAGACCGTTACGTTTTTCGTCTCTACCGTCTTCTCTCACTTCCGAGGGACGGCAGCAGTCGCAGCAAGTGAAATGAAACGATCAAAAAATGGCTCTGAGCACTATGGGACTTAACTTCTGAGGTCATCATTCCCCTAGAACTTAGAACTACTTAAACCTAACTAACCTAAGGACATCACACACATGCATGCCCGAGGCAGGATTCGAACCTGCGACCGTAGCAGTCGCGCGGTTCCGGACTGAAGCGCCGAGAAGCACTCGGCCACCACGGCCGGCAATGAAACGATCGTGTAACAGTACTGGCCGGAAGATTTCGTCTGTAGATGTTCGATTGCCTCATGCAAGTCTTTCTATTTGTCGCCATTCTGGAGACTGGCGCACCAATAGATATGAGATGAAATGATGGGGACAACACAAAGAGCCATTCCCTGAGCGAAATAAATCTGCGACCCCGCCAGGAATCGAATCCGAGATCCCGCGATCTAGATGCAGCGATTCGAAAGGGCACTGATAACCACGACGTTGAGCGCCCATAAGCCATATTCACCCACCCACCCTCACACACACACACACACAAACACACACAAGTAAATGGAAAGCGGTGTCGGGGAAGTTTCATTTGTCATTTTCTGGAGACCTCAGGATGAGACGTCACTGCTAACACAGACTGCCCCACGACCGCAATCTAATGGTGAGGCGCAGCGGGTGTGTTTGGCTAAGGGTCTACAGGGGCGGCCGCTAATGAAGCCATCGTCTCGCCATTAACCGACGCCGCAGCTGGCCGCAGTCACGCCCTATCTCATCCCTCCGGTAGCTCACCTACCACAGCACTGCCAGCTACGTCATACCGCCCAGCAAGGCACCTACTTCCTGCGCGATGCAGAGGTTAAAATGTCTGTAAAATCTTAAGAGGCTGTGGGATCACAGCTACGAAAAACCTAAGTCGAAACAAGGCCCTTGGAGTAGACGACATTCCCTCAGAATTACTGACATCCTAAGGAGAGCCAGCTACGACAATTCATTCCAAAATATACGGATTAATCCTAATAGCTGATACACTGCAAACAAAATAATAATTTTGTATTGAAATGAAGATGGCTCGTCAGTGAGCTGAAGCTATCAGTAAAGAAATTTTTGCGATTTTTAATAACACCATTTTAAAATGAATGAAGTATTCACTCTGCAACGGAGTGTGCCCTGATATGAAACTTCCTGGTAGTTGGTAGAGCACTTTCCCACGAAAGGCAAGGGTCCCGAGTTCGAATCTCGGTACGGCACACAGTTTTAATCTGCCAGGAAGTTTCATATCAGCGCACACTCCGCTGTAGAGTGAATATTTCATTCTAGAAACATCCCCCAGGCTGTGGCTAAGCCATGTCTCAGCAATATCCTTTCTTCCAGGAGTGCTAGTTATGAAAAATTCGCTGGAGAGCTTCTGTGAAGTTTCGAAGGTAGGAGACGGAATTAAAGTTGTGAGGATGAGATGTGAGTCATGCTTGGGTAGCTCAGTTGGTAGAGTACTTGCCCGCGAAAGGCAAAGGTCCTGAGTTCGAGTCTCGGTCCAGCACACAGTTTTAATCTGCCCAGCAGTTTCAACGCCATTTTAGGTTACAAATCCCTTGTCTCCTTGCTTGCAACTGTCAAATAACAACAAGAAAATTATTCCACGTTGTTTTCAAGATACGCTAGACAAGCAGATAACCGTCACTTTTGAAGAAGAATGTAATAATTCATATTTCAAAGAAAGCAGGTTCTGACAGGTGTCAACATTACACATCGGTTTAATATATCATGATTGAAAGATACTGACACGAGTTATTTTGAGAAAAATGGGAAAACTAGTCGAAGTGTCGACTTCGTGGAAGAATCCTGATCAATATAGCAATACGCAAGGCCACTCTGA
This sequence comes from Schistocerca americana, assembly GCF_021461395.2. Classification (NCBI taxonomy): domain Eukaryota; kingdom Metazoa; phylum Arthropoda; class Insecta; order Orthoptera; family Acrididae; genus Schistocerca; species Schistocerca americana. The sequence continues at coordinate 213,382,078 of NC_060122.1, read as the reverse complement.
CCCTCGATTTATCTTAGGCTGAAGAAAGGAAAACGTACGTCTCTCACATTTCTAGATTTAGAGAAACCTTATGACAGTGATACCTGGAATACACTCCTTGAAATTCTGAAGGCAACATGGGCAATAAAGGGACCGAAAAGTTGCTATCAACTTGTACAGGAACCAGACAGCAGTTATAAGAGGCGAAGGACATGAAGACGAAACAGTATTTCAGAAGCTGTTATTAAACCTGTACCTTGGGTAAGCAGTAAAAGAAACCAAGGAGAAATTTAGATGGAGAATTAAAGTTCAGTGAGAAGAAATAAAATCTTTGTGTTCTACCAATGACTTAATTCTGTCAGAGACAGTAAAGCACTTGCAAAAAAAGTTGAATGCAGTGAATTGTATTTTAAAAAGAGATTACAAGACGAACATCGATAAAATTAAAATGTAGGTAGTGTAATGTACTCGAATTAAATCACATGATGCTTCTGCAATTAGTGCATGAAATAATAAATTAAAAATAGATTGGTAATAGTAATTAACTCCTTTCCAAAAAAGATATTTCTTAACATCGAATGTAAATTTAACCATTAGAAAGCCACTTCTGGAGGTATGCGTATAGAGGGTAGACGTTAACGGAAGTGAAACGAGGACAACAAATAATCAAAACTAGACAACAGAAGCTTTTGAAAAAAAAATGGCTCTGAGCAATATGGGACTTAACTTCTGAGGTCATCAGTTCCCTAGAACATAGAACTACTTAAACCTAACTAACCTAAGGACATCACACACATCCATGCCCGAGGCAGGATTCGAACCTGCGACCGTAGCGGTCGCGCGGTTCCAGACTGTAGCGCCTAGAACCGCTCGGCCACTCCGGCCGGTGAAGCTTTTGAAATGCAGTGCTAAGAAGAAATGTTATGCTAAGAAGGAAATTAGATGGATAAACCTATTAACTAGTGAGGAGATACTGAGTCCACTTGAGTAAAAACGGAATTTCTGGCATAACTTGACTAATGTAGGGATCAGTTGACAGGACATGTGAGGCTTCAAGGAACTCTCAGTTGGCAATGTAAGCATGGAGAGTAAAAATGGAGAGGGAGACCAGGGTTTTAAAGCAGCAAGTAGGTTCCAACAGTTACTTGGAGATGGGTCTTGCATAGGATAGACCAGCATGGAGAGTTGTTTCAAACCAGTCTTCGGACTCAAGACTCAAACAACAACAAAGAAACAGGAGACATAAAATAAACGAAGAGTTGTGTGGTTTTACGCTTTCCGCGGGTACGATGATTTTGAAATGCAGGATTGTGTATTTCTAAGCTTTCAAGGCATATGATAACTATAAAAGGTGGTAGCGTACCCAGCCGAGTGCACTCGTCCAAATGGTGAAATATTTCGGTAAGCTGATTTGTTGTCATCCTGAGACGCTCCTGATTATATATTCTACTGGGCGCAGTTGCACCATCTACAGGCAGTCTTTTGCAGGAGCAGTCACATCCACCGCCAGAACAAAACGGGGCTTGACTGCTTGCAGAGGAAGAAATGTACTTGTTGCTGCGGAATTTCACTTAAGTCAGTGACATATCCGCAAAAACTTGATGAATAATATGGAAACATACAGTAAGTGTGCATTTCACCCTCCCCACAAGACGAAAGCACGGTCTGTTAAGGACAATCTAAGAATCCGGAAACAAGACGCCTACCATATCCGGAGTCAATATGGGGAACAGGAAATTTACCCGGACTGCAAACGTTACACAGTGCAAAGGAGTCAGGATTGCTAGAGAGTTTATTCATCTGTAGAAGGTCGCGACCACAGTGAGCGATAGCTGGTGGGGCAGCAGTTACACAGAATGAGAGGGAAAACTATCGTAAAATCATAGAGCAATGAAGAAGAATAATACATTTCTTCATACATCCGGTATAATAGTGAAAATGTTGCCTTGCTGTGGTCAGTGCCCACGGAGGCACACTGACTCTGAACAGTGGAGAATGCAAAGTCTCCAAGCCTTGCAAGCAGCAGTGCTGGCAAAGTGCGTTGTCAGCACCCTGGTAACGGTAGCGCTACATCAGGGCCAAGCAGAAGGCCAGTATGCAACAACAACAATCTCTGTCACGAGTCAGTCACACCGCATGGAGAATCTCAGTGCAGTGAGCACCTTAGTGCTTGGAGATAAACAAAGGACCGCAGCATAGGATGTAGTGGCAGCAGCCCACAGACGCAGGCTTGCAATTGCGGAGTATGTCTGCACAGGGCGGGCCATAGCTTGGCAGTGGGTCAGGCCCAGATGTGAACCATGGACCACCAAGCAGGCGCCCTGAAGTCGGTAGGCCAAACCAGCAGATGACCTCTAGCTGGAAGGCACCAGTTAAGCACCTGCCTACATCAAGCTGGCGGGGGTGGTGTCGAGTACCAGGAAAATAGTGACCCATGGTGCGTCGACAACTATCATAGTGCCACTTGCGTCTGCCTGCAAAGAGCGGGAGACACAGCTTAGCTGTAATGGGCATTGTACACTCCTGGAAATGGAAAAAAGAACACATTGACACCGGTGTGTCAGACCCACCATACTTGCTCCGGACACTGCGAGAGGGCTGTACAAGCAATGATCACACGCACGGCACAGCGGACACACCAGGAACCGCGGTGTTGGCCGTCGAATGGCGCTAGCTGCGCAGCATTTGTGCACCGCCGCCGTCAGTGTCAGCCAGTTTTCCGTGGCATACGGAGCTCCATCGCAGTCTTTAACACTGGTAGCATGCCGTGACAGCGTGGACGTGAACCGTATGTGCAGTTGACGGACTTTGAGCGAGGGCGTATAGTGGGCATGCGGGAGGCCGGGTGGACGTACCGCCGAATTTCTCAACACGTGGGGCGTGAGGTCTCCACAGTACATCGATGTTGTCGCCAGTGGTCGGCGGAAGGTGCACGTGCCCGTCGACCTGGGACCGGACCGCAGCGACGCACGGATGCACGCTAAGACCGTAGGATCCTACGCAGTGCCGTAGGGGACCGCACCGCCACTTCCCAGCAAATTAGGGACACTGTTGCTCCTGGGGTATCGGCGAGGACCATTCGCAACCGTCTCCATGAAGCTGGGCTACGGTCCCGCACACCGTTAGGCCGTCTTCCGATCACGCCCCAACATCGTGCAGCCCGCCTCCAGTGGTGTCGCGACAGGCGTGAATGGAGGGACGAATGGAGACGTGTCGTCTTCAGCGATGAGAGTCGCTTCTGCCTTGGTGCCAATGATGGTCGTATGCGTGTTTGGCGCCGTGCAGGTGAGCGCCACAATCAGGACTGCATACGACCGAGGCACGCAGGGCCAACACCCGGCATCGTGGTGTGGGGAGCGATCTCCTACACTGGCCGTACACCACTGGTGATCGTCGAGGGGACAATGAATAGTGCACGGTACATCCAAACCGTCATCGAACCCATCGTTCTACCATTCCTAGACCAGCAAGGGAACTTGCTGTTCCAACAGGACAATGCGCGTCCGCATGTATCCCGTGCCACCCAACGTGCTCTAGAAGGTGTAAGTCAACTACCCTGGCCAGCAAGATCTCTGGATCTGTGCCCCATTGAGCATGTTTGGGACTGGATGAAGCGTCGTCTCACGCGGTCTGCACGTCCAGCACGAACGCTGCTCCAACTGAGGCGCCAGGTGGAAATGGCATGGCAAGCCGTTCCACAGGACTACATCCAGCATCTCTACGATCGTCTCCATGGGAGAATAGCAGCCTGCATTGCTGCGAAAGGTGGATATACACTGTACTAGTGCCGACATTGTGCATGCTCTGTTGCCTGTGTCTATGTGCCTGTGGTTCTGTCAGTGTGATCATGTGATGTATCTGACCCCAGGAATGTGTCAATAAAGTTTCCCCTTCCTGGGACAATGAATTCACGGTGTTCTTATTTCAATTTCCAGGAGTGTATTTGGTTGTTCTTTCCAGCCCTGTTGTAACAGTACATCATTCATTCTCACATAGTCGAAGGATGCGTAATAGTGCCAAACATAGACGTGTGGTAACCTGAGTCACGAATGCAGCAGTTGGTCTCCTGAACCTTGCAGAGTTAACTGTATTCGAGGCCTAGTAGCAGTGTTGAGGCCGGACATGTGGCAATTAGCCTGGGTCTACAGCCGGGTCACGAGCTTTCGTCACGTCAGCTCAGCCTCTCTGTACCTTCTTACATCAGGCCATGGTGATAGCTTCCATCTGCTTGGCCGCTGTTATGAACTAAAAGTTAAAACGCAATGAGGCAACAACAAATAAGATAGCTGTGGCAGATCACAGCATCTCCAAACGACAGCATGAATTATGATGGCACTAAACAGTTAAAACTGGTCGAGACATTCTGAGATTATATTTTAAAAGAATCTTTACTACTAGGTACGTGGCTGCATCATGAACTGCTAAATAAAGATAGCAGTCTCTTACTAAGGCTTTCGATGCTTGAATGTTCTCAAACCACAACATCGTCTATGGGAAGAAGCATAAAAGACATGTCAACTGCTAAGATGCCCTTCCATTGCAACAGCACAATCCTGACCCCAATGGTGGTGGAACAGAGAGTACTCGTGTCCCAGCTGTACACTTCCCCATCCACCCTGCCAGCTGATCTACAACCACAGAACCGAGCTCATCATCAGTAGAGAGGAGATCTATAACAGAATTATTTCAATATGCAGCTAATAAGCTGCCTTGGAGAGGTTTTAGTACCGAGGAGATGGTTCAAATGGCTCTGAGCACTATGCGACTTAACTTCTGAGGTCATCAGTCGCCTAGAACTTAGAACTAATTAAACCTAACTAACCTGAGGACATCACACACATCCATGCCCGAGGCAGATTTCGAACCTGCGACCGTAGTGGTCGCTTGGCTCCAGACTGTAGCGCCTAGAACCGCTCGGCCACTCCGGAGCAGAGTCAAATCATTGAATCCCAAAACAATCTAGATATTGTATCTTCCTCAAAGGAAGGTTACTGTAAATAATGTGATGGATATCGGTTGTTTAGTCTGTTTCATTATCTGCCCACAAGAGATCTTTGAGACGAAACCCACCTTTTTATTTCAGTCAGATACAAGGTTGCTGGTAGTGGTGTGGATTGAATACCAGTTGGGAACATTTTGGGGGAGGGGGCTATTCAGTTCTACCAATTGCCATACAACCAGTGGGAAACTCCTGAAAACCATATCTGAAATTGGGAACTAGTGCTATTTTTAATTTACTTTTGGGGCAATATCCGTGAGTCATTTGTTGGCACATTATGGAGAGCAACCTTCACTCCATCATAGCTGTCTACATTGTAACTTAGCAACGGTTGCTGCCGCATAACGTTAAACTGTGTGACATGCCCTGTCAGCCAGATTTAAGAGTGCTGTGCTCATCTGTATGCTTAGACTCGCACTCAGTGTGTGTTCCTCAGATAATGTCTTAGATCTTTCGTCCTGCCACTGGCCAGTGCACACAGCAGCATGGAGAACTACTAAGGTGGTCCTTGCTGTTCAAACTATCACCAATGGAACAGAGGCATTCAGTAACTGCTTTTGAGAAGACTTTTGTCTGTACACATTATACTCTGAAGGGTTGATCTGGTGGCAGACTGATGAAAGCTGCACGTAAGGAGCTAGTAGTTGTCTATCCTCATCACTGAGCAACTAGCAGAGCACTGAAGAAAATTAATATTTTGAGCATTCTTTACAGCACAAGCCTTCATCTTTCCTGCGTATCACAATAGAGTGACTTTTCTGTTTGCATATTTGGCTGTTACTACAGAAACCATAGCCGCTAACATTCATCGAACTTCATTTCCTTCTTTCTTGTTGTCTGGCTCTGGCTGTTTTTTCCGTTATAATGATTAGAGCTTTCTCACAAGTGTGTCAAAAATTAGCAGATCACTGCCATTAGGCTTAAGAACAGTTGTGTATAATGTTAATGGTTCCTTTATTTAATATCTCCAGCTTTAAGGATTTATAAATTTTTGTTCAGAATTCTGACAGCTTACCTTTTTGCCTGTTCTCCTGTATTCTTACTGTGAATGTTTTATCAGTTTCAAAGTTGTATGATAATATCCTAAAATTATTAGTTATCATATATGGCCAGTTTAATGCTTAAAATAGCCAAATTACGTCAGTTTAGTGAAAATGTGGACATCCTTTCCTGATGACAGGGGCCAGCTCTTTATTGTAAACTGGTTCCATTAATGCATGCCCATTCTTATAAATTGCAGATCAGATGTGTTAAAATAACAAGGCGTGTTGTTTGAATCTTTCTTGTATCGTGTCATCAACCGAGGGTCACCTAACGGCTTCTTCAGTGGGGAAGTACAGAGACATCTAAACAATTTGATAAATTATCTGACCGTATTTTGCCCTAATTCTGCGCATTTGCTGTTTATCTATTGTAGTAGACCAGAATATCATTACATTTTTTATTTATTATTTATTTTTTATTTTTTGCCTAGAACCACTTGCAGGTATACTGCAAACTTCTCATTCAATTGTTCTTCGAGTTACGTATCCATTAACTCAAAATTATTTGAGTGGAGCTCTTCCCATGGTTTTTCATAATGGTGGCACATTGAAAGATTTGTATGAAAAGGTTCTTCAAGGGAAACTGTCCAGTAGGGTTGGGAATGAGCCTGGTAACAAGTATTTTGTCCAGGCACACACTTGCGCTGACACACTTGTCCAACACATCAAACAAATTAGAACCACTGTCTCGGCCACATGTATAATAATTGCCGAAGTAGAAGCTGTCAGTAATATTGGGGGGGGGGGGGGGGGGGCGAGGGTTACAGACAAGCGAAGTTCCTGTGCTGATCTTGATAGGGTTGCCACAACTACAGAGAGCATCTGAATCTGTGATGAAAAACGTGATGCCAGTGATAACGCTCACAAGTCCACTTTTACAACTCATTTTGTTGATGAAAACAAGAAAGTTTGGCTTGAAAAAATGAAATTTTTTATCACTGTAATAAGCTGGGACATTCATGACTGCCCAGTCCGATTTGAAATATTTCAAATCAGGAATACGAACAGGAACAACTAGAGTTTTGCTAGGTTTCACTTTATTGTAGGGACTGCCTTGGGTCTTGATTATTCGAGCAAGCAATTCTGTTTCAAATTTCAGCCTGACAATATTTATAGATAATGCAATCACAATTGTACCCAATACATTAATAATGTTCAAGGTAAGTCTGCCGAATTTGATGCCGTTCATTTGATGGAGGCGAAGGATTAAGAAATTTTAAGGCTTTTCGATCACTTTCTGAATCTATTGTCCAATGTGCTGGGGAATACTGATCAAAATTCAATTTCATGTTTAGTTTTATGATAACATATCCATTTTCCAAGCACCATATCATTTATCCCCTCCAAAAATGAAAAACTTAATCAGATTACTGCGCCTTGTGGTTTACCTATCTTTGTGATACCTAAGGGAATGACGCAGTCTATAGGCCAGTGATAGATTATTGTACTCTCAATTAAAAGGTAATGTTGAAGTCAGCTCCTTTACCATAATTATGCAGTTCTTTCACTTTGTTTTCTGAGATCGTTATTTTATGTTTCAGACCTTAACTCAGCCTGCGATAAGACGCCCTTAATGGAAAGTCCAAACCTCGGACTCCATTCTGTACCGACTGGAATTTATTTTAATTCAGTCACGTTCCAAATTGGTTTGTCAATGGATGCAGCGGTTCTCTGACGTTTATTGGACTCATTTCTGGATGAGCTTGAGTTACATTAAATGTAACATATTGCGCATACATAGGGAAAAAATTCCACTACTGTACAGCTACTCTATTGATGACAAACAGCTGGAGACAGCGTCTGCCGTACAATATCTAGGGGTAACTATTCAGAGCGAACTTAAGTGGAACGGCCATGTAAAACAGATAGTGCGAAAAGCTGACACCACAATGAGATTCATCGGAAGAATCGCAAGGAAAAGTAACTCATCCACGAAAGACGTGGCTTTTTCGTCCAATTGTTGAGTATTGTTCATCTATCTGGTATCGCTATCAGGTAGAACTGATAGAGGAGATAGAGAAGATCCAATAGAGAGTGGTGTGTTTCATCACGGATCGTTTAGCTGTCGAGAGAGCGTTACGGAAATACTAAAGAAATTCCACTGGCAGACGTTACAAGAGAGGCGTTGTGCATCATGGAGAGATTTACTATTGAAATTTCGGAACAGCACTTTTCAGGAGGACTCAGACAACATATTACTTCCCCCCACATAGATCTTGCGTATTGAGCACCAGGAGAAAATTCGAGAAATTAGAGCCAATACAGAGGCTCACCGACAATCATTCTTTCCATGCACTATTCGCCAGTGGAACAGGGTTGGAGGGATCAGATAGTGGTTCCGAAAGTACCATCCGCCACACACCATTAGGTGGTTTATGGGGTATGATGTAAATGTAGACCGTTATATTGTCCATGGTGATAGGTAATGCCTGAAATTTGGTACCCTCGGCACAATCCTGACAGTGTGGACCTTGGAAAATCGAATTTCCTAACGATTTCTGAAATGGATTGTCGCATGTGTCTAACTCAAACTACCACTCCCCATTCAAAGTCTGTTTGTCTCCATCATGCGTCCATAATCACGTCGGAAATATTTTCACATCAGTCACCTGAGTACAAATGAGAGCTCTGCTTTTCTTTTTTTTGTGATTTCATTTTGTGATTTCTTTTTTTTTTTTTTTTTTTTTTGTGATGCCCATATGGGCAGAGGACGGCTGTCAGCGGCACAATCCAACACTCTTCAGCCGAGTGACACGACAGCTAATACAAGAAGAAAATAGTACATATAAGGTGATAAAAAAGGGAGACATAAAACAGAGTAAGGGGAGCTAAAGGAGGAAAAAATACACTGACACAGAGACGTTCATTGGGGGACAATTAAAAAAGTCGACATAAAGTTAAAAAACACAGTTGGCGATTCGTAGAACACAAAAAAGACACTGAAGTCACACGCACAGGTTAAAAGTTGGCCACAGTATTAAAAACACTCCAGAGCAACGCACATTAAACCTACTTGGAGCACACTCGATTAAGAATAAAACTACCAGGTGGGACCTGCTGGGGGAGAGGCTGGAGAAGATGGAAAAGGAGGTGAGAGCAGGGGAGGAGGCAGAATGAAAAGAGTAGGAGCGTCAGTGGGAACACCAAGAGGCAAGAGACAGGTGGGGCAGGAGAGGAAGAGGGAAGACAAGCCAGAAGGGGGTGCAGAGACACTGAAGGGGACACTCCACCAATGCACTGCCCTTTCATACTTTGTGCACACCACCATCTGTATATGTGCACATCGGTATCCCATGACTTTTGTCGTACCAGTGTATCTTCACTCGTAGTAACATCGCTACGAGTTCCATTGCGTCGCAACAGGTGCGCGAGATGGCCCAAGTATCCGATTAAGGAGCGCTGCATGCGCAGTCTCGCTGTCAGTTCCCGTAGCTGGTTTAGTGGCTTTGTGGTTTCGTCCCACCGCTGGCCAGCTACGGCCGCGCACTGAGCCGCCGCTGTGCGCTTCACCGTTCAGACTAGTCCACTGGAGCACACCTCGGCCTGTACAGGCTATAGTCTGAAATGTCGGGCACGTGACAGACCGAAGCCGTCTGCGTCTAAGGAACCTGTACGAGAAGTCGTCTACTTCCATCGCTGCTCTGCTAGAGGAGCACCGAAATACACTACTGGCCATTAAAATTGCTACACCAAGAAGAAATGCAGATGGTAAACGGGTATTCATTGGACGAATATATTATACTAGAACTGGCACGTGATTACATTTTCACGCAATTTGGGTGCATAGATCCTGAAAAATCAGTACCCAGAACAACCACCTCTGACCGTAATAACGGCCTTGATACGCCTGTGCATTGAGTGAAACAGAGCTTGCATGGCATGTACAGGTACAGCTGCCCATGCAGATTCAACACGATACCACAGTTCATCAACAGTAGTGACTGGCTTATTGTGACGAGCCAGTTGCTCGGCCGCCATTGACCAGGCGTTTTCAATTGGTGAGAGATCTGGAGGATGGCTGGCCAGGGCAGCAGTCGAACATTTTCTGAATCCAGAAAGGCCCGTACAGGACCTACAACATACGGTCGTGCATTATCCTGCTGAAATGTAGGGTTTCCCAAAGATCGATTGAAGGGTAGAGCCACGATTCGTAACACATCTGAAATGTAACTTCCACTGTTCAAAGTGCCGTCACCCGGAACAAGAGGTGACCGAGACGTGTAAGCAATGGCACCCCATACCATCACGCCGGGTAATACGCCAATATGGCGACGACGAATACACGCTTCCAATGTGCGTTCACCGCGATGTCGCCAGACACGGATGCGACCATCATGATGCTGTAAACAGAACCTGGATTCATCTGAAAAAATGACGTTTTGCCATTCGTGCATCCAGGTTCGTCGTTGAGTACACCATCGCAGGCGCTCCTGTCTGTGATGCAGCGTCAAGGGTAACCGTAGCTATGGTCTCCGAGCTGATAGTCCATGCTGCTGCAAACGTCGTCAAACTGTTCGTTCAGATGATTGTTGTCTTGCAAACGTCCCCATCTGTTGACTCAGGGATCGAGACGTGGCTACTCGATCAGTTACAGCCATGCGGATAAGATGTCTGTCGTCTCGACTGCTAGTGATACAAGGCCGTTGGGATCCAGCACGGCGTTCCGTGTTACCCTCTTGTACTCACCGATTCCATATTCTGCTAACAGTCATTGGATCTCGACCAACGCGAGCAGCAATGTCGCGATACGATAAACCGCAATCGCGATAGGCTACAATCCGACCTTTATTAAAGTCGGTAACGTGATGGTACGCATTTCTCCTCCTTACATGAGGCATCACAACAACGTTTCACCAGGCGACGCCGGTCAACTGCTGTTTGTGTATGAGAAATCGGTTGGAAACTTTCCTCATGTCAGCACGTTGTAGGTGTCGCCACCGGTGCCAACCTTGTGTGAATGCTCTGAAAAGCTAATCATTTGCATATTTCAGCATCTTCTTCCTGTCGGTTAAATTTCGCGTCTGTAGCACGTCATCTTCGTGGTGTATCAATTTTAATGGCGAGTAGTGTAATTTAAACCCGTGAGAATTCCGTGGCACACACTCCATCAGGGTCCCTGTGTACCAAAAAGTGTAGTGACTTGTGCGTTTGCGTGCTTGGCAGTTATTAGACAAATCTTATTTAACTTTTATTTCACTTAAAAATTTCGTTTCCTCCATTCAGTGTCGTGGCAGTACGTTCTGACTGTGGCTCTGTTTTCCATTATAATGATTAGTGCTCCATTCTATAATGTCAGTAGCTTGTAAGTCAATCCCACTGAATTTAATAGTATTTTATATAATGTTAATAGTCCTTTTATTTAATATTATCAGCTTTCTGGACTTACAAACTTTTGTTCAAATTTTTTACGCCTTTTCTTAGTATCCGTTCTCATTTTTTGTGCCTGTTTTATTTGTTTCCACGTGTTATAAGAATTTCTTAAATGTTGTAGTTCCATGTATGAACTGTTTAATGGCTTAAACAGCCAAGTTACATCACTTTACCTGGCGATTTGGAGTCCAGCCTTGGCGTCTCATGCCAGTTCTTCATTGCAAATTTGCTGCATTAATGCGCATTGCTACAAATTATATTTAAGTTCCTGTTTAGCACGTGATTAATTCTTGTGCGTGGGCTGTTATGTCTCGCGCCAGTGAACTTACGGAGATTTTTTTTGGTGCATCACTGGCTTCATAATAAAATAACTATTTGTTTTTTGGAGGGGGACAAAGTTTTTTTGTGATCCAGCAACTTCCTCTCCCAGCCGCTCGTTTTCTTCATTGTAGCAGAGAAAACTATCAAGTCCTACAGCGTCTCCAAATGTTTGTTTATTATTTTAATGGAGTTCAGTCGATGACTAAGGTTCATTTCGCATGATGTGCTTAAATGCAGGTTACCCTCGTGAGAAGCTGATTTGTAGGCAGGTGTCGTGTTGGAGACAGTGCGCTCCTGTCGACTTAGTGAATGTCATACTGCGAAATCAAACTCAACTGGGATGTCGCCACATTTTGTACCAGCTGTCGACACGGCAGTGGGATACATCTGCATTGCCTACGTGTCCATGTTGTGTGTGTGTGTGTGACCACTTCATTAGTGTTAGCGTCTGTAGACGGAAATTTTTATCGTTAGTTTTAGCGGAGTACCAGGAATTTAAATGTCTTGACAATTGTTCGGATCCATTCGGATCTCAATGAATAACAACATATGTAGAGAAGCCCTTATTATTGGAAATTAACACGCACAAAAGAAAATACTATCGCGGTACTCGGGATTCTATATATGCAGTGAATAATCAAAAAAATAAATACTGAATACTGCAATATTATTTACTCTGTTAAATGTTGTGGGCTACCATGAGACTCTGAAATAACGTAATACCACGATAACACACGTACGGACATCTAATATTCCGAAGTACGCACGAAATAATATTTTATACACAGCGCGCCTTCTACAGATAGTTCGCGTGAGCGCTGCTATTATGGAGAAAAAATATGCGTGCTTTTACGCAAACTCTAATGATTAATTTGGTTCTCAGGGGCTACTGGTCATTTACGTACCCACTTTTACATATAAACTGAGATATTTTTTATGCTTATTAAGCATTTTTCTTTATTTATTATTCATTAGCTTCAAGGCAAAAACTGAGGAGAATCTCATCTGCCGTGAAGCGGCCAATCTTAAACATACTGAACTCATCCAAAACGAAAACAATGAATGGAATTTGTCTTTACTTTACTAGCTTTGAAACTATTAAAATATCAAAATAGAGAAATCTCCCGCATTTACATTTAATATTACAGACTCAATTTCTAACTAAAAAATATCGTCAGCGAATGGCCGACCATATGCTGCTAGGGAAAGAGAGCTCCCCTTCACACGAAGTTCTGAAATAGAGTTATTAATTGCAATTAACGGTGGCTATTGTGGGATGTGCTCACTACTTCTATAACCAACACTTTCTAATCACAATTAGACATATATTCTGATAACTTATAGACAGACTTACATTAAATATCAGACTGTGATACAATGGCGGCCTTCCACTAGACGAAACAAGCTAGGAAAAAAAATCTAACCCAAAAAATTGTCTCTGTTCTTCTTTATCTACATTGCACAGATACTATAAACAAAAGGCTATTTGTTAAACGCATCGCTGTTTGTGAGCTTTAGAGATAATAAACTACACTTTTTAATATGTGATATTCATCGCGCACACGGACGCAGTCTTTCAATATTTATAGTTCACACGTCACTGTTTTCTAACACACAAAAAACCCTATTAATTTTTCTCTCAATGTCAATTTATGTGACGTTCCGTCGCAATACACATATCCGCCCTCTAGCGCACGAGGCTCGATGGCCCTCACCTACGACAGCCGCCCGACCGAGTTCCTCCACAACTGTCCTTCCTCTCGCTGTGACGAATGTCCCGATAGCCGCCCTTTGAGGGGTGGCGTCTTCGCCATTGCCCCTCACGTACAAATAACTCGACAGAGGGCGCCACTCTCCAGTGACTCGGGCGAGCGTAGCGATCGAACAGGTAGTGTTGTATACCTCATAACACCTGATAACAGCTGAATTTCGAACGGAAATATAGCACCATTCTTATCCATCATCTGTCAGAAATCATTGGAACAGTGTAAAGTTCCACGGGACTGGAAGAAGGCCCAGGTCAAAGCAATCTATAAAAAGGGTAGAAAATCGGATGCACATAATTACCGGCCAATTTCACTGACATCGATTTGTTGTAGAATCATGGAACGTATTTTGTGTTCAGACATAATGACCTTTCTAGACTCCGAGAAGCTCATCCGCAGAAACCAGCATGGTCTTAGGACACAGCGGTCATGCGAGACACAGCTGGCCCTCTTTGTGCATGATATACAACAGACTCTAGATACCGGCTCCCAGGTTGATGCCTTATTTCTCGACTTTCGAAGGGCGTTCGACTCACTTCCGGAATGTCGCCTGCTCCAAAAAGTGCGCGCTTACGGTCTATCCGATGACATATGCGGTTGGATAGAAAGCTTTATAACAGGCAGGGAGCAGTATGTCGTCCTGAACGGGGTGACTTCAACAGAGACAAGTGTAACTTCGGGTGTGCCCCAGGGCAGCGTAATAGGTCCACTGCTTTTACGATTTACAAAAACGATCTGGTTGATGATACTGACAGCGGCGTTAGGCTCTTTGCCGATGATGCTGTAGTCTAAAGGAAAATAGTATCACACGAAAGTTGTGAACAAATCAATGAGGATTTGCAGAATATAAATGCGTGATGTAATGACTGGCAGTTATCTCTCAATATTAGTAAGTGTAACATACTGCGTATAACAAGGCGAAAATCCCCATTAATTTACGAGTACAAAATAAATACCAGTCTTTGGAAGCGGTAACATGCGTCAAGTATCTGGGTGTGACTATTCAAAATTATCTCAAATGCAATGATCAGATTCCACAAGTAACGGGTAACGCAAACACTAGAGTGTGGTTTATTGGTACAATCCAGAAGCGAGGCAGTCCTTCAACAAAGGAAATAGCTTACAATGCGTTAGTTCGTCCAGTCTTAGAGTATTGTTCGTCTGTATGGGACCCTCAGCAGTTGGGTCTGATCCAAGAGATTGAGAAGATCCAATCTGATACATTCAGCCATCGCGAGAGCGCTACAAATGTTATAGAAAGTTTAAAGTGGGACACACTTGCAGATAGACGGCGCGCTAAACGGAAGGGGCTGCTCACTAAATTCCGAAATCCGATATTCACCGAGGATGTAGAGCATATATTATTAACACCAACTTTCAAATCGCGCAATGATCACCATTCAAAGAGAAGGGAAAGTACAGCTCGTACTGATGCGTTCAGACAGTCGTTTTTCCCTCGGGTGATCCGCGAGTGGAACAGATGGGGGGAAATATGATATTGGCGCGAATTGTGCCCTCCGCCACACACCGCTTGGTGGCTAGCGGAGTATATAATTAGATGTAGAACTCGCTTTAAATATCCTATATCTCCTCGTTAGTGCTTGACATCACTTATTAATGACCTGCATGAAACAAACTGTTCCTTATTGTTATAACCTGATCTCCCAAATGTCTTTGCACTACACGCAATTGCTAGGTACCACTACCTGTGTAACGGCTGTAACACCTAATTATCATGTGACTGTGTAATCCGAAAAGAGACAATACGACTTACGTACACTGTTCAGTCGGATGAGCATGCCTTTAAGAGTCGTTCCAAGTTAAGACAGCGCTCGCACTGACACATTACGGCGAGAATATTTTCAGCACAAGAAGCTACCTGCCGAATTTTTGAACACCACGGCTGCGTCATTCGAACATTCAATCGCTGCGGTGAAGGACAAAACATAGAAGATAAGCGTTGGAGTGTTCGCTTGTGGTCTGTAAAACTAGCAGATTGAACTCTCTCTCTCTCTCTCTCTCTCTCTCTCTCTCTCTCTCTCTGTCTCCGTCCTGGCGTTCAGATCTTCGCATGGGATCCAATATTTTTCTGATCTCGCAAATTTAGATCTGCCAGATAATGACCTAAACTTGAAACTACTTCTAGAATAATAAAATAGTTAGCGGTGGTTTATTCACAACAAGCTGTTGCACGATTCTAATAAAATTTTATTTTAACACGGCTGCGGTGCCGTCGATAGACGATAAGGTCGCACCGCTGCACGCCCAAGCAGAATCACCAGAAGTGCCTATCTGGACTAGGCGAGAACCACGACTGCCGGGGTTGCCAGGCGCCACCGCAGCGCACCTGTTGTGAAATATGGCCACAAGAACCAGCAGTGACTGTTTATGTTTAAGTTCCGACTTGGGCTACGCCTGCAGTGAGCGTTCTGCTTCCGCCACAGGAGCACACTGTGGTGTCACTGCCAGACACCACACTTGCTAGGTGGTAGCCTTTAAATCGGCCGCGGTCCGGTAGTATACGTCGGACCCGCGTGTCGCCACTGTCGGTGATAGCAGACCGAGCGCCACCACACGGCAGGTCTAGAGAGACGTACTAGCACTCGCCCCAGTTGTACAGCCGACTTTGCAAGGAAAGGTTCACTGACAAATACGCTCTCATTTGCCGAGACGATAGTTAGCATAGCCTTCAGCTACATTTGCTACGACCTAGCAAGGCGCCGTATTCAATTGATATTGAGATTCTATTAATGTATCATCAAGAGCGATGTTCTACAAATGTGGATTAAAGTTAAGTATTCCAGAAGCTACGTACTTTTCTTTATAGCATTCATTACGTATCCTGTTTCAGACCTCACGCCAGCCTGCGTGAGTTTAAGCGCGTGCCTTTCGGCTTCCTCTCACTATGTCTAGACTGTCTTGTCTAGACACAACACACACAGTCCACACTTCAGCGCTCTGCCTATCTACTGATACACTGGTGTTCAAAGAGTGTGTTACCTTGTGTCCTGTGGACAATTGGTGGTGTAACTGTATTCAGACTTCAATATTCAGACGTGATTTTACTCAGCTCTGTGCCTACAAACGTTTCTCGTTCATCAAGAACTGTGCCTGTACATACTATTCCACATGTGCTTACTCTAATCACAGAGCGATAAAGATAAGTTTCATTTTCTACTAACGTGTTTTCCTACACCAGCCAAAGTGTCGCCTGCCAGAAGTGCAGACGAAAACCGATGTTCCCTCTCGGGTGCTCTAAAACGGAGTGTTCATATCCCCTCCTTCCAAACGTTTTTCTGGTTCTGCAAGCCCTAGATTCTGATTAGCCAATCATTGTGAACCTTCAAAGTTCCAGCCAATGAAAACTTTGTAAAAATACTAGCAATCTTCCTCTTCTTAAATAATCTGCTTTGATTAACCAGTAACACACGTTTTACTTTTAAGAGTGGGAGCAGAAGATAGAAATTGTTTCCCACTATGAGTTTCGGTCAGTGATAGAGGCTAGATGTAGGCACTCGTGAGTTTTCATCCCCACTACAGAACTTATGTTGGTGAACCAATCCTGCACTTCCTTACATAAGATCAGCGTTATTACTGCTGACTAGATTCCTGTCACGCTGCCTGTCTCATGTTTTCTCATTCTCTTGCAGATCTAAATCTTTTTTGGAAGCATTATTTTCACTACGTCTCAAAATTCCACTCTACAACTTCTCTCCTGCTGTGGACAACACCAAATGGCCATGGTCATACCAAAGAGTGCCCATTACCTGCCACTGATCCTGACTTTTGCCAAAAAGAAAACATTTCTATAAGTCATTTGCGATTCTACCCCTGTGGTCCTCACCATCTCACAGTCAACAAGCGGACCCACCTCACAGAAAAATTACACACATCTTTCATCACCAAAAAGAAACGAAGTGAAGAAGTATTTATTTAATTCACAATCACTGGTGTTTCTTTCAGTGACTTGTATACTTTCACGCTTCGTTTGTAATTTGACTATTTTGGTAGTCTTGTTTCTGTAGTAGCTTATGGGGCAGTTTTGGAAAAATTATCCTGTAACACTAGGAACAAATACCCTATTGAAATTTAGAAGGGCTGCAGTTGCGAAAATCATTTCAGTAGTGAATTTAGTAGTCTATCTATAATATTATTACTCTACTACAGCCGGCCGGGGTGGCGGAGCGGTTCTAAGCGCTACAGTCTGGAACCGCGCGACCGCTTCAGTCGCAATTCGAATCCTGCCACGGGCATGGATGTGTGTGGTGTCCTCAGGTTAGTAAGGTTTAAGTAGTTCTAATTTCTAGGCGCAGAGCCATTTGAACCATTTGAGCTCTACTACACATTAATAATCAACACGTAACATCAAATTAAGTTAAAGTATTATCAAAAATCACTCACAAATTTGAAATGTCTTTAAACAGAAGCTACTGAGAACGACATAAAATTTCCATTTTCAAGACAGAAAAATTATTCACACATTAAAGAAACTCAATTCATTTGCAGGCATCACATGTTCCACGTGAAAGATCTTCCGTTTCAAGGTAAAAGGTGATGCAGGACCGACGAAGTATGGCTCGACTGCTCCAAACGATAGCAGCGTCGCTTGTGAGGAATGACTGTTAGTCAGACACACACACAGTGCATATACACTACTGGCCATTAAAATTGCTGCACCACGAAGATGACGTCCTACAGACGCGAAATTTAACCGACAGGAAGAAGATGCTGTGATATGCAAATGATTAGCTTTTCAGAGCATTCACACAAATTGGAGTCGGTGGCGACGCCTACAACGTGCTGACATGAGGAAAGTTTCCAACCGATTTCTCATACACAAACATCAGTTCATTCCATGTAGGCTTTCACGGCCGGCGTCTTTATCAGTAAACTCTTCCGGGCTAAGTTGCCGTGGTCGATCTGTAGAACTTCTTCTCCCTGACGTTTCGTTCTCAACTGCGGAGAACATCTTCCGAGGTGAGTCGTCGACTCACCTCGGAAGATGTTCTCCGCAGTTGAGAACGAAACGTCAGGGAGAAGAAGTTCTACAGATCGACCACGGCAACTTAGCCCGGAAGAGTTTACTGATACAAACATCAGTTGTTGTGATGCCTCGTGTAAGGAGGAGAAATGCGTACCATTACGTTTCCGACTTTGATAAACGACGGATTGTAGCCTATCGCGATTGCGGTTTATCGTATCGCGACATTGCTGCTCGCGTTGGTCGAGATCCAATTACTGTTAGCAGAATATGGAATCGGTGCGTTCAGGAGGGTAATACGGAACGCCGTGCTGGATCCCAACGGCCTCGTATCACTAGCAGTCGAGATGACAGGCATCTTATCCGCATGGCTGTAACGGATCGTGCAGCCACGTCTCGATCCCTGTGTCAACAGATGGGGACGTTTACAAGACAACAACCAGCTGCACGAACAGTTCGACGACATTTGCAGCAGCATGGACTATCAGCTCAGATACCATGGCTGCGGTTACCCTTGACGCTGCATCACAGACAGGAGCGCCTGCACTGGTGTACTCAATGACGAACCTGGGTGCACGAATGGCAAAACGTCATTTTTTCGGATGAATCCAGGTTCTGTTTACAGCATCATGATGGTCGCGTCCGTGTTTGGCGACATCGCGGTGAACGCACATTGGAAACGCGTATTCGTCATCGCCGTACTGGCGTATCACCCGGCGTGATGGTATGGGGTGCCACTGGTTACACGTCTCGGTCACCTGTTGTTCCCATTGACGGCAGTTTGAACAGTGGACGTTACCTTCCAGATGTGTTACGACCCGTGACTCTACCCTTCATTCTATCCCTGCGAAACCCTACATTTCAGCAGTATAATGCACGACCGCATGTTGCAGGTCCTGTACGGGCCTTTCTGGATTCAGAAAATGTTCGACTGCTGCCCTGGCCAGCACATTCTCCAGATCTCTCACCAACTGAAAACGTCTGGTCAATGGTGGCCGAGCAACTGGCTCGTCACAATACGCCAGTCACTACTCTTGATGAACTGTGGCATCGTGTTGAAGCTGCATCGGCAGCTGTACCTGTACACGCCATCCAAGCTCTATTTGACTGAATGCCCAGACGTATCAAGGCCGTTATTACGGCCAGAGGTGGTTGTTCTGGGTACTGATTTCTCAGGATCTATGCACCCAAATTGCGTGAAAATGTAATCACATATCAGTTCTAGTACAACACATTTGTCCAATGAATACCCGTTTATCATCTGCATATTTTCTTGGTGTAGAAATTTTAATGGCCAGGAATGTATTATCAGTGAGCGTGCTCTCCGTGTGTAGAATGGTGGAGGCGCGCGATCTATCTGAGTCGGACCGACGGCAGACTGTGACGACCAGGAGGCTCAGCACCAACATTTCGGCAACTGCACGACTTGTCGAGAGCACAGTGGTGAGTGTCTTCAAATCGTGGCGAAAACGAGGTGAAACCGTGTCCAGACATCGTGTAGCGAGGTGGCCACCCCTCGTTACAGATGTCGGGCGTCGCAGGCTAGGTAGACCCGATAAAACAGGACAGGCAGCGAACTGTGGCAGGTTTTGATACTGGGCAGGGTACAAGTGTGTCTGAACACATAATTCACTGAACGCTCCTAACGATGTGCCCACGCAGCCGACGATCCAAGCATGTGCCAATGTTGACACCACGACATCGGTAACTACGACAGAAATGGGCACGTGACCATCGGCAGTGGACGATGGCGCAGTGGCACACCGTTGAGTGGTCTGATGAATCCAGATACTTTCCTTATCATGCCGATGGGAGCGCAAGAATCCATCGTCTTCCAGGAGAACAGCTCCTTGACACGTGTACCGCAAGACGGGGACAAGTTGGCGCCGGTTCCGTTATGCTCTGGGAAAAATTCACGTGGGCTTCCATGGCTGCAGTGCAGGTCGTGCAAGCGATGATGATGGACGAAGAGTATCGTACACTGATTGCAGACCACGTACACCCCTTCATGATGATCGTATTTACCGACGGCAGTGGCATTTTCCAATAAAATAATGCGCCGTGCCACATGGGCAGAAGTGATACAGCGGTTCGAGGAACACAGTCGCGAGTTCCAAAAAAAACTGTTCAAATGGCTCTAAGCACTATGGGACTTAACATCTGAGGTCGTCAGTCCCCTAGACGTAGAACTACGTAAACCTAAGTAACCTAAAGGCATCACACATACCCATGTCCGAGGCAGGATTCAAACCAGCGACCGTAACTGCCGCATCTTTCCGGACTGAAGCGCCGGCCGGTGTGGCCGTGCGTTTCTAGGCGCTTCACTCTGGAACAGCGTGACCGCTACGGCTGCAGGTTCGAATCCTGCCTCGGGCATGGATGTGTGTGATGTCCTTAGGTTAGTTCGGTTTAAGTAGTTCTCTGTTCTAGGGGACTGATGACTACAGATGTTAAGTCCCATAGTGCTCAGAGCCATTTGAACCATTTTGAACCGGACTGAAGCGCCTAGAACCTCTCGTCCACAGCGGCCGACCGCGAGTTCCAGTTGTTGTGTTGGGCTCCCCAACTCACCAGATCTGAATCCGATCGAACACATCTGGGATGTGATTGAACGTGGCGTCAGTGCTCATCGCTCCCCTACCAGAAATCTACAGGAATTGGGTGACTCGTGTGTGCAGATGTGGTCCCATCTCCCTCCAGCGATCTACTAAAGCCTCATTGCTTCCATGCCATTGTTATGCGTGCCAAAGGTGGACATATCTGCTTTTACGTAGATGATCATCATGTTCTGGCTTATCAGAGTAAATAGGTCTAAAAATGTATCCGAAAAATTAACAAAAATATTCCAAATAGGTTTAATATACAGCCCTTTTATAAATTATTTGTACAATGTGCAACGTCACAATAGATTTCGTTACATAGTTAAAATCAGTGTTATGTTACTGCCAGATGATAGACATTATCAGCGTAAATTCAATTACTTTACATGATTAATGAACAGTGAAATAATCTCAGCCCCAAATTACATGCATGTAGAAACAATTATGGATCAAAGTCTTTTATTCTCATTACAATATGCACGTCCTGTGTCCCTATTTGCATTTCCCCACCTCTCTTTAAAGTACGTGGTCAGGTGTGAATGTTTTGAGTGTGGTAGCAGACAAACCAGAGATGTAGTGGGTCTCAGAATCTTCTACCAACTTTAACACAGTCAGTGGAAGGCCAAGAGCAGGACCAGGATGGTTCGACCAGAGGTGCGATAGTCTAAAAAAAAAACGTTTTCTTACTAGAGGTTGGTCATGGGCCTCCCCCACCGCTGCTCGGGAGAAAGAGCCGCGCAATGGTTACGGGGAGTTTTTTGGAAGACAGGTAAGCGACCAGACGTTCCTTCAGAACGTTGCGTCGAAATCAGGACAAAGGTATTTGAATGTTTAAATATGTTTAATGTTAACAATTTATTTATCAGAGGCTTTTTCGCGATTGATTACTTAAGAACCATTTATTGATTTTTGTTCAATTTATCCGATATAAGAATAATCTTCTCCGTTCGAGATTTCCATTACGACCCGCCACGTGGTGCATAGTTACAAACTGCAACCGCCGAGAAAGCTAATAGAGGGAGTTGTAGCCACTTTTTGCGATTGCTGAACATTTATGCAAGCGTGTGTCGATGTTTAACAACTTATTGAAAATTTAGTGACGAGTGTAGCTTTTCTAACATGAATCGTTTCGTATTCAAGCACTTCGCGCTGGAGATACCAGCCACGAGTCCTGCTCGATGCCAGCCACTGTACATAGAAACTCTGCATAGAGAAATAGTTACGATATTTGCATTTCAGTGATAACTTAGTGCATGTGCATGTATCAGCATAGTAGTAGTGACCACGTGCTCTCCAAGATTTTCCTTCCCCCCACAGGACGATGCAAATCAAAGGCAACACGGCTTGTTATTCAAAGGAGAAATAATTTACGTGTATAGTTAAATAATCTTTGTCCATAGTTAAATGAAAATTCAAAGCAGAATTAGTGAAATGTATATTCAAAAGATTGTTAAGAAGTAACTTCGTAAATTTGTCTATTGTTGGTTAAAATAAAATTAACTTTGTTTTTCAAAGTAATTTCCGTTGTCGGCTTGCTCATTTAAACCATACCTAAGAAAAGAGAATCATATCAATCACGCTGCCATTTTACTAAAATGATTGGCACAAGACTAGATTCGTGCAGGATGCAGTTTTCTCTGACCATCCCCAAAATTACAATTCCGTTATCCGTTGCGACTTCAAATTCAATCGATAAGATTGTATTCTGAACTTTGATGGGCCTAAACATTAATTCTAAAGCGGGCAGAATGGTCAGCGAAGGTTACGCTGCCGAGAGAGAAAAAGTGTGCATATGATCCTTCCCCACAGCAGGCTTGTATAAAAATGAGTAAAAGTAATCCGTGCTGATAAAATTAAGCAAACTCCCTTCTCAGCGTACCACAGACATGGATAATTAACGACATTTACGATCTAAATACCAGTCGTTGGGAGCTTGCAAATGGTAACATTTGAATGTGGAAAAGGTAAATAGATGTTTGATACTGCACAGAGTGCACTATATCTCAAAGTTCTGTTTGCAAATGTCCCATCTGTAATCAGAGTCCCGATAAATCCTGTGAAGCAAGTCTTGGTGTATGATAGCAACTACTTGTGTTATCCGTTGTCGTATCTCGTTGGTGTTTCCCGGAAAACGAGGAACAGACACTCTTGTCTTTAATGTAGCCCAATACACAGAAGTCCATTGGGGTTAAATCAGGCGATCGTGGTGGCCAGTATATTGTTCCACCGCGTCCAGTCCAACTCGGCACAATCCTAAAGAGATATGAGACACTTGGCGGTGATAATTTTGCGGCTCACTATACTGCTTGAAAATAAATTCTGTGTCCGTATCCTATTGCAACTGAGGCATTAAATAATGCTCAAGCATGTTCATGTATTGTATGCCAGTGTCAGTTGACTCGGCAAAAAAGAAAGGACCGTAAATCTTGTTACAGTTCTCAGCGCAAAAAGCATTTATCTCAGGCGAGTCCTGTACATGTTCGAGTACGCGACTTGGTTTCTGCTCACCACATAACCGAACTTTATGACGATCCACTTTACCGCTAGTATGGAAAGTGTCTTCATCAATTAACACAAATTTATTAAGAAAATCACCTTCAGTCTGTAGTTTGTTAAACATTTCTACAAAAATCTTAGCTACTTTTCTCTGTCACTTTCTCTTAAAGCTTGAAAAAGTTCCATTATGTAGGTTCTGAATGGCAGGCATTTCTGCAATACCTTCCTCACTGTGACACTAGGCGTATTCAATTCTAAGCTGCCACGTGTCGTTGATTTACCCTGACTACGAATGTAAGATTGCCAAACTTGTTGAATTGTTGCATCAGAGGTTGCTGCGTCCTATGTGATACACAGCCACTTTCGCCGAAACGAGAGTACCAGTTGACAACAATTTGTCTTTGAGGTAGTGGCTTTCGATACTTAGTCCTGACTTGTCTTTGAACTGCAGTGACGGATGTGGATTAATTGGCGTTGGCGTTAACTGTTTAGCCAGAGAAGTGAGTAATCACACAAATTTGGTATACATTATCACCTATACAGCATACACATTAGAAATTCCACATAAACTTCATGGTACAGCCTGTACATTGACGCACTCAACACAGTTCATATATCACAACTTCTTACGCTGCAAACCTTCTGTGTGACTTACAACTGGGTATCCGCTTCTTGTAGATACTGGGCACACTCACATAATCCATTGTGAACAACTGTCGAAACAGGTCCGTCACAGATGTAGCGTGAGGAATTCCTACTCTGATTATCGCATTGAGAAACTTTCTGAGTTGTCTGTCATAGCGTGAGTATCAAAGTATCACATGGCTGAGGCCTGATATTTCAGCTGGGTGGTCTTCGCAGTATGGAGATAGCTGACCTTCCATCCCATAAAGGTGTGGAGGGTAACAGCCGTGACCCAGCCGGATGTGTGTTATGGTTGTGCAATGACGTCTGGATAACTTGATTTGGGAGAACAAAGTTTTTCGCGGAATACTCAAGTGTATTGCGGCATAATATTTTCCTTTGGAGTGTTGTGAGATCTCCTACGTATGTGACCATTCTTGGTGAACGTTTTCCTTCACGTCAGCAGCAAAATCTGTATGTGAAAGGCGGGTGTAGTGAGGCTGGCCATCGGTCACACTTTGTTTCGCCAGGTGGTCCGCCATTTCGTTACACGAGATACGAGAGCGTCCCTTGATCCACATTAACTGGACACGTTTATGTTACCATAAACAACACTGCCCATGCTCTGCATGGTTATACAATTCCACAATGCCTATAGGAATAGCTCATTCGAGCGTACCACCTTGCAGGAACATCGGAAACTTACAGTGTTAGGCGGTAATAAAACTTGATGATATACTGCATTAACTGATGTACTTAACATTTCTGTTATTTATTTATCCTTTTCATAATTAGAGGTTAGTTTTGTATAATTTATTTATAAGCGGTGCAAAACACAACCTCAGGTGTAACAACAACAAAAATTGTAAGTAGTGGCCGAAACTACTTATGTATGTCTGTAGCGTGCTTATGTATGTCTGTAGTGAGCATTCCTCCACCTGATTCACATCTCCAGTGCAGCAAGCTACGTAAATTAAAGTATTAACTGTGTTTTTCTTACTTGTCACTTCTTTTTCCGTGTGTTTTTACTTTTAGGAAGCTTTAATTTTAGAGCACTAGTAATAGTGTTCCATAGATTTCGTGTTTGTTGTGAATACAGTCCAGAGACAGTTAGTGCTTATTTTCAGTGTCTAGTAACCACAGTTTAGTCAGCTATCAGCCGCCTTTAGTGAATTAGCAGTCTAGTTAAAAGTTGATTACTTAACTCTCTACCGTAAATTGTTGATTTCTTAGGATGGATAGGATGTGTGACTGCTGTGTATGTACGGTTGGGCCACCCTCTCCCCAAGGGGAGTGGCAGGTTCAATGGCGTTCATGTCGCGCGAGGCGGAGGGTCAATGTGGCAAGCAGGATCGTAAGAGATGGAAAAGAGCCACCGTGGGACAACAACCGATTTAGAAAACTGCTACGGAAGCAAACGGAACTTCACAGGAAACATAAACGTAGCCAAAGCCTCGCAGACAAACAAAAATTACGCGAAGCGAAATGTAGTGTAAGGAGGGCTATGCGAGAGGCGTTCAGTGAATTCGAAATTAAAGTTCTATGTACTGACTTGGCAGAAAATCCTAAGAAATTTTGGTCTTATGTCAAAGTGGTAGGTGGATCAAAACAAACTGTCCAGAAACTCTGTGACCAAAATGGTACTGAAATAGAGGATGACAGACTAAAGGCCGAAATACTAAATGTCTTTTTCCAAAGCTGTTTCACAGAGGAAGACTGCACTGTAGTTCCTTCTCTAGATTGTCGCACAGATGGCAAAATGGTAGATGTCGAAATAGACGACAGAGGGTTAGAGAAACAATTAAAATTGCTCAAAAGAGGAAAGGGCGATGGACCTGATGGGATACCAGTTCGATTTTACACAGAGTACGCGAAGGAATTTTTCCCCCTTCTTGCAGCGGTGTACCGTAGGTCTCTAGAAGAGCGTAGCATTCCAAAGGATTGGAAAAGGACACAGGTCATCCCCGCTTTCAAGAAGGGACGTCGAACAGATGTGCAGAACTATAGACCTATATCTCTAACGTCGATCAGTTGTAGAATTTTGGAACACGTATTATGTTCGAGTATAATGACTTTTCTGGAAACTAGAAATCTACTCTGTAGGAATCAGCATGGGTTTCGAAAAAGACGATCGTGTGAAATTCAGCTCGCGCTATTCGTCCACGAGACTCAGAGGGCCATAGACACGGGTTCCCAGGTAGATGCCGTGTTTCTTGACTTCCGCAAGGCGTTCGATACAGTTCCCCACAGTCGTTTAATGAACAAAGTAAGAGCATATGGACTATCAGACACATTGTGTTATTGGATTGAAGCGTTCCTAGATAACAGAGCGCAGCATGTCATTCTCAATGGAGAGAAGTCTTCCGAAGTAAGAGTGATTTCAGGTGTGCCGCAGGGGAGTGTCGTAGGACCGTTGCTATTCACAATATATACAGAGTGGTCCATTGGTCGTGACCGGGACAAATATCTCACGAAATAAGTGTAAAACGAAAAAACTACAAAGAAAGAAACTTGTCTAGCTTGAAGGGGGAAACCAGATGGCGCTTTGGTTGGCCCGCTAGATGGCGCTGCCATAGGTCAAACGGATATCAACTACGTTTTCTTTAAATAAGAACCCCCATTTCTTATAACATATTCGTGTAGTACGTAAAGAAATATGAATGTTTTAGTTGGACCACTTTTTTCGTTTTGTGATAGATGGCGCTGTCATAGCCACAAACATATGGCTCACAATATTAGACGGACAGTTGGTAATAGGTCGGTTTTTTTAAATAAAAATACAGAACGTAGGTACTTTCGAACATTTTATTTCGGTTTTTCCAATGTGATACATATACCTTTGTGAACTTACCATTTCTGAGAACGCATGCTGTTACAGCATTACCACATTAATGCAATAAATGCTCAAAATGATGTCCGTCAACCTCAATGCATTTGGCAATACGTGTAATGACATTCCTCTCAACAGCGAGTAGTTCGCCTTCCGTAATGTTCGTACATGCATTGACAATGCGCTGACGCATGTTATCAGGCGTTGTCGGTGGATCACGATACCAAATATCCTTCAACTTTCCCCATAGAAAGAAATCCGGGGACGTCAAATCCGGTGAACGTGCGGGCCATGGTATGGCGCTTCGACGACCACTCCACCTGTCATGAAATATGCTATTCAGTACCGATTCAACTGCACGTAAGCTATGTGCCGGACATCCATCATGTTCGAAGTACATCGCCATTCTGTCATGCAGTGAAGCATCTTGTAGTAACATCGGTAGAACATTACGTAGGAAATCAGCATACATTGCACCATTTAGACTGCCATCGATAAAATGGAGGCCAATTATCCTTCCTCTCTTAATGCCGCACCATACATTAACCGCCCAAGGTCGCTGATGTTTCACTAGTCGTAGCCATCGTGGATTTTCCGTTGCCCAGGAGTGCATACAAGGTGCATTCAAGTTCTAAGGCCTCCGATTTTTTTTCTAATTAACTACTCACCCGAAATCGATGAAACTGGAATTACTTCTCGACGTAATCGCCCTGCAGACGTACACATTTTTCACAACGCTGACGCCATTATTCCATGGCAGCGGCGAAGGCTTCTTTAGGAGTCTGTTTTGACCACTGGAAAATCGCTGAGGCAATAGCAGCACGGCTGGTGAATGTGCGGGCACGGAGAGTGTCTTTCATTGTTGGAAAAAGCCAAAAGTCACTAGGAGCCAGGTCAGGTGAGTAGGGAGCATGGGGAATCACTTCAAAGTTGCTATCACGAATAAACTGTTGCGTAACGTTAGCTCGATGTGCGGGTGCGTTGTCGTGGTGAAACAGCACACGCGCTGCCCTTCCCAGACGTTTTTGTTGCAGTGCAGGAAGGAATTTGTTCTTCAAAACATTTTCGTAGGATGCACCTGTTACCGTAGTGCCTCTTTGGAACGCAATGGGTAAGGATTACGCCCTCGCTGTCCCAGAACATAGACACCATCATTTTTTCACCACTGGCGGTTACCCGAAATTTTTTTGCTGGCGGTGAATCTGTGTGCTTCCATTGAGCTGACTGGCGCTTTGTTTCTGGATTGAAAAATGGCATCCACGTCTCATCCATTGTCACAGCCGACGAAAAGAAAGTCCCATTCATGCTGTCATTGCATGTCAACATTGCACGTCAACACTGCTTGGCAACATGCCACACGGGCAGCCATGTGGTCGTCTGTCAGCATTCGTGGCACCCACCTGGATGACACTTTTCGCATTTTCAGGTCGTCATGCAGGATTGTGTGCACAGAACCCACAGAAATGCCAACTCTGGAGGCGATCTGTTCAACAGTCATTCGGCGATTCCCCAAAACAATTCTCTCCACTTTCTCGATCACGTCGTCAGACCAGCTTGTGCGAGCCCAAGGTTGTTTCAGTTTGTTGTCACACGATGTTCTGCCTTCATTAAACTGTCGCACCCACGAACGCACTTTCGACACATCCGTAAGTCCATCACCACATGTCTCCTTCAACTGTCGATGAATTTCAATTGGTTTCACACCACGCAAATTCAGAAAATGAATGAGTTCACGCTGTTCAAGTAAGGAAAACGTCGCCATTTTAAGTATTTAAAACAGTTCTCATTCTCGCCGCTGGTGGTAAAATTGCATCTGCCATACGGTGCTGCCATCTCTGGGACGTATTGACAATGAACGCGGCCTCATTTTAAAACAATGCGCATGTTTGTATCTCTTTCCAGTCCGGAGGAAAAAAATCGGAGGTCTTAGAACTTGAATGCACCTCGTATTATGCCGGTTTACGTTACCGCTGTTGGTAAATGATGCTTCCTCGCGAAATATAAGGCGTGCAAAAAATCTGTCAACGTCCCGTAATTTCTCTTATGCCCAGTGGCAGAACTGTACACGACGTTCAAAGTCGTCGCCATGCAATTTCTGTTGTGTAGAAACATGGTATGGGTGCAATCGATGTTGATGTAGCATTCTCAACACCGACATTTTTGAGATTCCCGCGCAATTTGTCTGCTGCTGATGTGCGGATTAGCGGC
Source organism: Schistocerca americana (assembly GCF_021461395.2). Lineage (NCBI taxonomy): Eukaryota > Metazoa > Arthropoda > Insecta > Orthoptera > Acrididae > Schistocerca > Schistocerca americana. The sequence continues at coordinate 213,352,861 of NC_060122.1, read as the reverse complement.
GACAGGAGCTAAAACACCAACTTTGGCATCATCATTTGTTGCAGGTCGTGGTTGACGTTTCACATATGACTGAACACTCCCTGTTTCCTCAAATAACGTAACTATTTGGAACGGTCGTGACACATGGATGATGTCATAAAGGACACCGAGCAGCATACATAACACACGCCCATTGGGCATTTTTATCACAATAGACGTACATCAACACGATGTCGGCCTTTTCCGCAATTGGTAAACGGTCCATTTCAACACGGGTAATGTATCACGCAGCAAATACCGTCCACACCGTCGGAATGTTACGTGATACCACGTACTTACACGTTTATGACTATTACAGCGCCATCTATCACAAAGCGAAAAAAGTGGTGCAACTAAAATATTCATATTTCTTTACGTACTACACGAATATGTAATAAAAAATGGGGGTTCCCATTTTAAAAAAAAAAGCAGTTGATATCTGCTTGATCTATGGCAGCGCCATCTAGCGGGCCAACCATAGCACCATCTGGTTTCCTCCTTCATGCTAGACAAGTTTCGTTCTTTGTAGTTTTTTCTTTTGATGCTTACTTCGTGAGATATTTGGCCCGGTCACTATCAATGGACCACCCTGTATAACTGACCTTGTGAATAACACCGGAAGTTCACTGAGGCTTTTTGCGGATGATGCTGTAGTGTATCGAGAGGTTTGTAACAATGGAAAATGCAGGAGGTTCTGCAACGAGTTGACGAATGGTGCAGGGAATGGCAATTGACTCTCAATGCAGACAAGTGTAATGTGCTGCCAATACATAGAAAGGAAGATCCTTTATCATTTAGCTACAATATAGCAGGTCAGCGACTGGAAGCAGTTAATTCCATAAATTATCTGGGAGTAGTCATTAGGAGTAATTTAAAATGGAATAACCATATAAAATTAATCGTCGGTAAAGCAGATGCCAGACTGAGATTCATTGGAAGAATCCTAAGGAAATGCAGTCCGAAAACAAAGGAAGTAGGTTACAGTACACATGTTTGCCCACTGCTTGAATACTGCTCACCGGTGCGAAATCCGTACCTGATAGGGTTGGCAGAAGAGATGGAGAAGATCCAACGGAGAGCAGCGTACTTCGTTACAGGATCATTTAGTAACCGCGAAAGTGTTACGGAGATGATGGATAAACTCCAGTGGAAGACTCTGCAAGAGAGACGCTCAGTAGCTCGTTACGGGCTTTTGTTGAAGTTTCGAGAACATATCTTCAACGAGGAGTCAAGCAGTACATTGCTCCCTCCTACCTACATCTCGCAAAGAGACCATGAGGATAAAATCAGAGAGATTAGAGCCCACAGTCTTTCTTTCCACGAACAATACGAGACTGGAATAGATGGGAGAACCGATAGAGGTACTCAAGGTACCCTCCGCCACACACCGTCAGGTGGCTTTTGGAGTATGGATGTAGATGTAGAAGTAGATTCTAAAGTCAGTCGTGAGACGGAAGTACTGACCAAAAAGTATCGTGCGTTCATAGGTACACTGTCCTCTAGGTACAAAACTCTGCCCTACCTTTTCAGTTTCTTACAAGGGAACCTCCCCATCGCACCCCCCTCAGATTTAGTTATAAGTTGGCACAGTGGATAGGCCTTGAAAAACTGAATATAGATCAATCGAGAAAACAGGAAGAAGTTGTGTGGAACTATGAAAAAATAAGCAAAATATACAAACTGAATAGCCCATGCGCAAGATAGGCAACATCAAGGATAGTGTGAACTCAGGAGCGCCGTGGTCCCGTGGGTAGCGTGAGCAGCTGCGGAATGAAAGGTCCTTGGTTCAAGTCATCCATACGGTGAAAAGTTTACTTTCTTTATTTTTGCAAAGTTATGATCTGCCCGTTCGTTCATTGACGTATCTGTTCACTGTAATAAGCTTAGTGTACGTGTTTTGCGACCGCACCACAAAACCGTGCGATTAGTAGACGAAAGGACGTGCCTCTCCAATGGGAACCGAAAACATTTGATCGCAAGGTCATAGGTCAACCGATTCCTCCACAGGAAAACGTCTGATATATTCTATACGACACTGGTGACGGCATGTGCGTCACATGACAGGAATATGTTGTCGACTCACCTAACTTGTACACTTGGCGAATGGGTAAAAAGATTCTCCTACCTTGCCCGATTTAGGTTTTCTTGTGGATGCGATAATGACTCCCAAAAAAGTGATGAAAACATAAGAGTTTGTCATGTAAACCGAAAAAAAAAATGAAAATTTTCACTCGAGGGAAGGCTTGAACCAAGAACCTCTCGTTCCGCAGCTGCTCACGCTAACCACGGGACCACGGCGCTCCTCAACTCATACTCTTCTTGATATTGCATATCTGGCACATGGACTACTCAGTTTGTATATTTTGCTTATTTTTTCATAGTTCCACACAACTTCTTCCTGTTTTCTCGATTGATTTGTGTTCAGTTTTTCAAGGCCTATCCACTGTGCCAACTTATAACTAAATCTGAGGGGGGTGCGATGGGGAGGTTCCCTTGTTAGCGATAATTTTATATTCAGTAACGAACAAAACGTTTAAAGTTTAAAACAAGGCAGCCTCAGTACCTGTCTTACACAAATTTTATCATTTCGTCGTACGTGTGAAACGTAGCTTCTTTAACCTGAGGATGTAATACGGACCACGTTCCTTTTCTTTACGAGCTAAATAACTGCCTGGTTTACGTGATCCACTGGAATAACGAGGCGAGCCTTCCTGCAGCCGGACTAGTTCACATCACTCTCGCCTACTCCGGCGTCTTCAGCAGGGCAACAGCAGCTGTCACGCAGCCCGGCAAACGGAGTGCCGCCTGGGGATTGTTGTCGGATTCTGCTTAGCATATAGACGACCATACTCCACGAGCCGGCAACCGCGCCCGTAATCCACGGGAAGAAGTGCGAAAAACACCCTGGGCCGCGCACGGAAGTGCCTCCTTAAGGGGCTAAGTCGCCAAGTTCCGTGCAAAATAAGAGGCCGGAGAAAAACTGCTCAGCGCCGAGGAAGTCATTTCCCAGTCGTGCCAGCGGGCCAAATAAAATGGTAATCCTCCACGTCACGGCGGATCGCAGCTCTACACTGCAGCGTGTGCGTCCTCACCGGCATAGGACTCGAATTTATAGACAGACTTCTTCATAATCCATTCACTTTTTGAGCTGATATTAGTCATTATTTGCCCTATCAGAATCACAGAAGGAATGGAAGAAAAGTAGCCACTAATTACACTAACTCGCATGCTGCGAGTGTTTTGTAAACAGGTTAAAATGGACTAATGTTTGTGTGCTGAATTCACTGGTAAAATCAGATTTTTTCTGTCACGTCTGATTTCCTACACACACAGAGGAATCAAAAACATTCCTGGGGAACATTAGCAGAGTTGAAAGAGACAAGAAATACGTATTCAAAACTTCAGAACTATTCTATTTAATATGACGCCAATTTAAGGTCTAAATTAGTTCACATTTTCAACTATAATCCTCTTTGGCATACGAAAAAAGTCACAACTATGCTCTTCCTTTCTTTTCCGTTTTATCAATCTTCCTGATAAGACCCCAGTTATAGTCACTAATTATCGATGGCTACTAATGATCTTATTAAATGGTGTTCCATCTTACGGATGTCTTGATGAAAGCGTTCAGCCTTCTCATCGTTTACCGCTCCCAAATTTTCTGCAAAGGAATGAGAGTGGGTACGTAAAAAGTGAATTTTAAGCGACGTTCTACACTCACGTTCTTGTACTTGTCTAACAGGCCTTTCAGGATGGAAACATAGCTACCATATCTTCTGTTCTTCAAACAGCCCTTCTCAATTGTTTTGAACCAGGACCAAGCAGCTAATTCGATATTTCTAATTTTTGGTATAAAAGGCTGCAAATGCACTAAAGATACCTTTGAAAACTTTATATCTAGTTTTGCTTCAATGGCCCGTACTATTTGTGACACCGAGGGAACAGGCTGAAAATGGTCTTTTAGCTCACCCCATTCCAACAGCGACTGGCATGTCTCATCGTTTTCCTTTCTACCATTAGGTTGAAGTGGTAATATAGTATATGAAGACAATATGAGGTGCAATCACCTTCCCCCTTGAACTGCGGACCTTGCCGTTATTGGGGAGGCTTGCGTACCTCATCGATACAAATAGCCATACCATAGCTGCAACTACAACGGAGGAATATCTGTGGAGAGGCCAAACAAACGTGTGGTTTCTGAAGAGAGCAGCAGACTTTTCAGTAGTTGCAGTCTGGATGATTGACGATCTGGCTTTGTAACATCAACCAAAACGGCCTTGCTGTGTTGGTACTGTGAACGACTGAACACAAGAGGAAACTACAGCTGTAATTTTTCCCGAGGGCATGCATCTATACTGTATGGCTGAATGGTAACTGAGTCCTCTTGGGTAAATACTCCGGAGAGAAAATAGTCCTCCATTCGGATCTTTGGGAAGGATCTCCTCAGGAGGTTGTTGTCAATCAGGAGAAACAGAACTTATACTCTCCAGATAGGAGCGTGGAATGTCAGATCCATTAACCGGTGAGTTAGGTCAGAAAATTTAAAAAGGAAAATGGATATGTTGAAGTTATATAGAATTACAGAATGCTGAAGATTAGACGGGTCGATCACTTAGCTAATGAGGAGGTGCTGAATAGAACTGGGGAGACAAGAAATTTGTTACATTACTTGTCTCAAAGAATGAATCGGTTGTTAGGACACATCCTGAGACATCAATGGATCGCAAGTTTAGTGCTGGAGGGAAGTGATGAGTGTGGGAGGCGGGGCAGCGGGGGGGAGGGGGGGGGGGGGTGAAAATTGTAAGAAGAACAAGAGATGAATACAGCAAGTAGATTCACAAGTATGTAGGTTGCAGTAGTTATTCAGACATGAAGACTCTCGCACAGAATAAAGCAGCATGGAGAGCTGCATGAAGCCAGTCTTCGGACTGAACACCACCACCACCACAACAACAACAACAACAAATGGTTCAAATGGCTCTGAGCACTACGGGACTTAACATCTGGGGTCATCAGTCCCCTAGAACTTAGAACTACTTAAACCTAACTAACTTAAAGACGTCACACACATACATGCCCGAGGCAGGCTTAGTGTACGGTCCTGAAATCTCTTGTCATCGTTTGTATTGCTTTCCAAAACTAGTAACTGTTACAAAAAATCGAAATATTGGTGCAATTTTTACAAATTCATGTTTTTGAGTCCCATGTACTTACAATTAATGACGAAATTTGGCAGTTTTGTGAGTCATAGACATACATAATATTGTAAAAAACAAAACTGGGACAGAATTACGAACGAATCCGGCACGATGCACTTACATTTTGAGGAGTACCACGCATATTTAAACTGATTTTGAAACCGAGGAGAGGAAGATTGTCAGACCACGTCACGTTAATTTCTTTTAGACGCTCGACGTTTTGACCCCTATGTTGGAATATTCTTCAGCATCTTCTGGGGTTCACGGTTAGCTGAACACCCAGTGCCCAACATTCAGCTGAACACTCACTTCTCAACTAACCACGAACATCAGAAGATCCTGAAGAACGCCGCAGCAGAGGGGTCGAAACTTCGAGCGTCAACATGAAATTAAACACGACGCAGCCTAACAACACTGAAGATTTTACCTTCAGTGACGATAGCCAGTTAATTGGTGATTCGCTTAGAGAGAAATGATAGTTAAATGCAGCACTATCCTTAGTAAATTCTTCATTATTACAACTTTCTTTAGTTTTTTCGTCGTCGGTGAATTCACAGTCTGCAATATGAAGTGCTTCAGTCGTTTCTAACCACATGCTTCTGTTATTTATGTGTTAGTTTTCTATTGGTGACTTTAACTGGCAGAAAATTCTCATAGTTTCCCATCAGCAGCTTCACGGAAACGAATGTACAGAATTTTCTAATCCAACTACAATCAGAAAGATGTGTTTCCAAATACATAGCAGAGACCATAAAACGTATACCAATTACCATATTTATTATAAACTTGAAGCGGTACTCCTCCTCAATGAATGCTGTGGTCAACAACAAAAAAAGCCACACTTCATCGATCACGTGCGCAACGCTGGAGTGTAACAACAGCAACCACAGTGACTCGGAGGTATCCATCTCTAAGTTGCAAGCGCCAAACAAGGTAAGACGCGTCAGCCTGAATATTTTTGGGTAATTTGCAGCTCACGGCAAAAGCTGAAATTTATCATATGGATTTTAACTGCGTTAGCTACAAAAAACAAAATCACGGCTGGTTTCCTTGTGGCATGTCCTATCATTCTTTTGTCATTTCAGTGAATGGATTCCACCCTAACCCTAAATTTTACAGAAAATATGCTTTCTCTTCCGCTGTAACGAACTTCGGGATAATAATGGAGCATCGTAGAGACTGCACTGAATACACAACTGTAGTCAGTAACGAGGCTCCACCGACCACCATGCGCTACAGAAAGTATTTTTTCTTTTGCTCAAAATTACACTCATAGAACCACTGACATTCGCCGTTCTCGAATATGGCGGTGTTTTTCTTCAAGGACATTCACGTGAGAGCCCACGCCGTATGGAACTATCGATGGACGCTTACGTGAGATTGCTTTGTGACGTCTGTTTCTTTTACCATATGACTCCTGCCTACAGACATCGTGGGGACTTCCAGAACCCCTGTTTGCTCTACCATCTGACCAATCATGCATTCCCTCTTCCTTTTGATCAACTACGACTCTTCTTCCTGAACAGATTAGCGTAAATATTCGATCTCAACAAAGTTTAATCCCATTCACAGCACTACGCCACACAGACATCTCTCCAAAATACATAATTTAATACACCAGAAACTCGACTTTTCAATGACCTTTCCCAAAAAAAAATCCGACATTACGCTCCCTTCCAACTTGTAAAGGTCGTAAAATGACAGTCTAATCGCGCACATCCCAGATGTAAGCCTAACTGACCCACAATAACGAATAGAAAGTGAGACCCTTGGTAAACAATAATTCGCAATAGGTTTTGATACGTAAAAGTTGCGTTCAAAAACATCGGGGGAAAAGATTTCTTTTTGCATATATATATATATATATATATATATATATATATATATATATATATATATATATATATATATATATATATATATATTCACCCATTCGATGTTACAGACTTACTCCAGAGCTTATTCAGTCTCCAGATCAATTACGAAACTCTATCTTTGGTATAGTTTTTCGCTATATCAGCGATGCGTTTTGAATCTTGTCTATGTTCGTAAAGCGACCCCCCCCCCCCCCCCCCCTTTAAAGATCTTTCGGCAATTAATATGGGACCATGTCTAGTGAATATGGAGTCTACGGCACCATTACAGTATTGTTTTTTGTCATAATGTCACGAACAAGCAACAAGGTGTGAGCAGTTGCATTATCGTGGTGCAAAAGCCATGAAGTATTTCCCCACAAATCTGGACTTTTTTCTGCTCGCTTTATGAAAAAGGCGTTGAATTTTCAAGCAGTACTCCAAATTGATCGTTCGACCCTTTGGCAAGGCCTCGTGGTACACTATTACGTTAAATCGAAGAAAGCAAAGATCGTAAGTACTTTACATTTGACTGTGCATATTGAGCTTTTTTGGGTCTGTGCCATCGGGAATGTTTCTACCGGGTCCATTGATCCTGCTTCGACGTGATATCATAAATCCATGTTGCACCATCAGTTATGACACGTTTCAGTAGCTCTTTATCATTTTTGATTTCACCCAGCAACTCCAGAGAAACTTACATACACTGCTGTATTTGTTCTAGATTCAACAAGCTTGGAAAAAAATTTTGCTGTCACATGTTTCATACCCAAAACTCCCGAAAAAATATCGTATTAGGAGCTATTATATCCTAACATGATAAGCTACTTCTCTGTGGTTCGGCGATCGTTCATAATTATTTGTTTCACTTTTTTGTTTCATCTGTTGATGTGTTGGAGCGTCCAGGGTATTAGTCATTTTCGACGTCTCCTTGACCTTTTCCGAATCGCTTATCGGTATGTCATTTGTAAACCTTTGTTTTACACAAAGAACACTAACCAAAGGAAATGTTTATCTATATCTAAAACTTTCTTGCTGTTTATTACGTTCTTGTAGCAAAATTCAGTACAGATGCTCTGATCCCGTCTTATACAGACAGGCTAATGAATCGCCTATACTACCCAATCATCTGTAACCTTCCCGAAAGATGGAAAAAGACTAACTTATTGTTTGTCTTCCAGTGCTGAGAACTCATGGACGTATATGTCCAGTAGCGATCAGTTGCTATGGTGTAAATTTCAAAAAGAATTAACGTGGATTCGCAAATGGGCCTTATGGGGGCAGTCATCTTCAGCTAAAGTTCAGAATAGAACAGAACAGAACACCTTGAACGACTAGAGATAGGACTTTCATATTCACAAGACATGTATATTTGCATGTTCTTCAGAAACGATTAGTATTTCAGTCACCTCGGTCAACAAGTTTCCTGTTGCCGAGTAGGCACACGGTCCGCCACGGGCCCTGATAATTTGTTCCACGTGTGATGGTATCGACGCGTATAAGGCGTCAATGGCTTCCTGTGGTATAGCCACCCATGCTGCACTCACCTGATCCCAAAGTTCATCTGTGGTAGATGGCATTGGTTCACAGCGCTGAATCTTCTTTTTGCCATACCCCACACATTTTCCATTGGCAACAACACTGGTGATCTGGCGGACCACGGCAAAAGGCTGACATCCTGCAACACCAAGAAGACAACATGTGGTCGAGCATTGTCGCGCTGGAACTGGCGTCTAGGATGTTGTGATGAAACCATGTGGCTACGATTCACAGGATGTCATTCATATACCTCACACTGGTCACACTGCCCTGGACACGCACAGACTGTGATTTTTGGTTATACCCAATAGTACCCCACACCATAAGGCCTTGATCTGGCGCTGTTTGATTCAAATGGCTCTGAGCACTGTGGGACTTAACATCGGAGGTCATCAGTCCCCTAGAACTAAGAACTACTTAAACCTAACTAACCTAAGGACATCACACACATCCACGCCCGAGGCAGGATTCGAACCTGCGACCGTAGCGGTCGCGCGGTTCCAGCCTGAAGCTTGGCGCTGTGTGTCTTGTGCGAATGCAATCACTATGATGCCGCTCCCCCTAACTGCGACGAACCAAAATGCTGCCATCATTTTCAAACAAATAGAACCCGGATTCTTCCGAAAACACTATCTGATGCCATTTCTGTCCCCAGTGACGTCGTTCCATACACCATACACCCGTCTAGCACGTCTCTGCACATTCGCCAAAGGTTGGCGGAGAAGTGGGCGATGTGCACGTATCCCACGCCGTAACAAACAGTGACGGACTGTCAACACTGGTGGTGTACGATGTGTTACACTGTTTCATTGTTGCGCCAGAGCCGAGGAGGATGCAGACCAGTCCTGCAATGCCATTCGGATGAGGAGTCGATCTTCTCGGGGGGGCGGTTGAAGGAGGTGGTCTGGGTGGTGGTCCTAACCTGTATCGTCGCGTTCTACGACCTTTCGTGAACTGTTCTGCAGACACCGTTGCACTGTCGAAACACTTCGTCCCACACGAGCAGCAGTTTCCCGGATGGATACATCACACTCTCTCAAGCCAATAGCGCACTCTCTTTTAGAGTCACTGATTTGACGATGCGGTTCCCGCGTACGTGTGAGAGGCATCCTCCACGTTTGCTCAAGTTGTAAGTAGGCTGTTTAGGCTTTCTTATTGGTAACGCCACGTAGCGCTCTGTATGAAAATCACTGGCTGTGCTGTGTGCAGTCTGTGGCTAGTTTGCATTGTTGTCTGCCATTGTAGTGTTGGGCAGCGGCAGCTGGATGTGAACAGCGCGTAGCGTTGCGCAGTTGGAGATGAGCCGCCAGCAGTGGTGGATGTGGAGAGAGAAATGGCGGAGTTTTGATATTTGTAAGAATGGATGTTATGAACTCCTGTATATATTATGACTTTTGATGATATTAAGGTAAATATATTGTTTATTCTCTATTAATATCTTTCATTTGCTAACTATCCCTATCAGTAGTTAGTGCCTTCCGTAGTTTGAATCTTTTATTTAGCTGGCAGTAGTGGTGCTCGCTGTATTGCAGTAGTTCGAGTAACCAAGATTTTTGTGAGGTAAGCGATTTGTGAAACGCATAGGTTAATGTTAGTCAGGGCCATTTTTTTTTGTAGGGATTTTTGAAAGTCAGATTGCGTTGCGCTAAAAATATTGTATGTCAGTTTAAGGACAGTCATGTATAATTCTTCTAAGGGGTCGTTTCATATGTCGACACTTAGCTGAGGCTTGCAGTTTGTGTAATTAGTGTGGCTATTGTTTATTGCTAGCGCGTAATTGTAGAGAAAATCTCCTTTGTAGTTGCAGTTTTTCATTGTTGTACAGTAGAACAGTTGTGGCATGCATGTAGATTTGCACCAAGTATTTCGCAGCTGCGCTTGCAATTAAGTAGACATTATTTCCATTGCTATGTTATTTTATTTTGCTCTTCAAATTGTGCTTTTCTGTGTTGTCGTGTGAAATATTGTGACAATAATGGCGTGTGAAAAACGTAATACTAGACTCCAAAGTAAACTGAGAAATGACAGTGAAGACGAAAGCAGTGTGTTAGCGCCGCAGAGTAATGAATTAACTAATGTTCAAAGTAGTAATTTGGTAATTGCGCATAGGGAAATGGAGTAGGTTGCAAATAATGGCGTACACAGTGAATCAATTAGTGAACAGGGAAGCATTATCGATCGATCGGTCGGCAACAGCTCCGAAATGACAGGAAGCAATCTCGGAAATACTGTAGATTCAGGTTTTGGGTCCTCACCGTTTTCTCAAATGAGTCAAGACACATTTTCTGCTTGTCAAAATGTGAATGTTGCCGGTGAAAATGCACTGCCAAAGAGCATAGAGAAACAGATTCCAGACACTAATACATTGTTACTGCATTTAATGCAACAAATGGAACAAAATCAGAGACAAATGGGACACAATCTTCAAAAGTTGGACACAATGGAACAAAATCTTCAAAAGTTAGACACAGTGGAACAAAATCTTAAAAAGTTAGACATAGTGGAACAAAATCTTAAAAAGTTAGACACAATGGAACAACACCAGAGACAAACACAGCAACAGTTAGATGCAATGGAACTAAATCTTCACACCACGCTTGAACAAACACGTGAAGATTTAACTACTGAGTTACATAACATCGAATCGAAATGTCAAAAAGTCTGTAATGACGTAAAAACACAAATTTGTGAGCATTTCCAACCTATTTTTTCGCGTCATGAAAATGCATTACAGAATCATGAAGCTGCCATAAAAGAACTGCAAACTATTGTTCATGAAAATCATGAGACCTTGCAAGCTAAATTTGACTCAGTTGCATCTACCGATTCGGTTACGCAACTTGCAAAAACTCAGGAAAACTTAAAGGACACAGTAGATACTCTGAAACTTGGTTCAGAAAAACACACTGAGGAAATAAGTACACTATCGGAGAAAGTAGCCGAACTTTCGGATCAGTTCACTAATTTATCTACGAAGGTAGATGATAATCTGAATGACACAAAACCGGTAGTCTTTAATGACACAGAAGAGTGCGAACAAATTAGGAAATTCAATCAAAATCAAATCAGTATACAGTACAAAAGAGAAATCCGGGAAGTACAAGATCAGTTGGCACAAGTAACACAAAAATTACAAATTTCAGAGGACACTCGCGCTCCAACACGGGAAGAGGGACTTAGAAATACGGAAAAGCCGCAAAATAATAACACAGAGCATTTCGGAACTTATGAAAGAAATTGGCAATGTGCACCGAATTTTGAGATGGAACGGCCGACACGACCTAACAATGACCGATATGCGACTCGCCGACATGATGATTTCGACTATAAGCTGTTCATTACTACACGTAAATTTAAAACATTTAAGAATTCTGGCAACGACATTCATCCACAAGCATGGCTCCATCAATTCTATCATTGTTTTCCTCCCAACTGGTCGTTAGAACACAGATTAGAGTTTATGTGTGGCTACTTAGAGAATGAACCAGACGTAAGAATGCGATCGGTCATTCACGATTGTCACAGTGAAGGAGAATTTTATCATGCCTTCCTCTCAGCGTATTGGTCTCAAGCTACACAAGACCGAGTAAAACATAGAATCATAATGACGAAACATTTCGAACAATCTGAATTCTCCAGTCTTGTGAAATATTTTGAAGACATGTTGCACAAGAACCAGTACCTGTCAAACCCATACAGCCCCTCAGAACTCATCCGCATTTGCTTAATCAAATTACCTGAACATTTATGACATATTATTTTGGTAGGACGTTGCAAAGACGACATTGAAGCTTTTCAGGGACTCTTACAAGAATTAGAAATTGACACTGACAATCGCGGAACGCGAAAACAGGAACACAACAATTACAGGTCACATCTGTCACAATTCCGCGATGAAAGAAATAATAACTGGACACGACAAGGCTATTCTCACAACACATATCGTGACCAAAACAGACACCACCCGTATGACAACCGTTGGCAGAGTAGTAATAATTACAGGGAAAGATCACCTCTCCGTGGTAGTGACTATCACAGAGACAATCAGAGAAACAGACAATATGGGAACCAAAATAATTATTATCAAGGGAGACAGAATAACTTTAGACGCAATGGTCCAGCGCGCAGTTACGATTCAGGGAGAAATTTTCCACCACGTGACCGACAAGAAAGAAACTATGGCATCTACCGACATGACGACAGGCGATATGATCGTAATGACAGACCTGAATTGCATCAGAACTGGCGGGATTCAAACAGAGCAGGGTCCTCTCGAGGAGGTGAATTTGTAGAAGTTAGGTCTCCAAATCCCAATAACGACGCGCGCCAACAAAGAGACAATAGGCAATGACTCACACAGCTGGCAGTCACAAAACGTACTTATGAAACTGACGACGCAGCTGCCGTAGTTAGTAATTACGTAAAAATGGAAGACATTAGGGACATCTTACTCCAGGAACACGACGTAAAACATAACAACATTGCATATCCTGTGATTCACATTACTGTAAATGACGTAAAATTTACGGCAGTACTTGACTCTGGCAGTCCCATTTCAGTAATTAGTGAAACAGCTTTTAGCAAATGCAACAAATCGAACGATTGCCCCACACTTCCGTTACGTAAGATTAAATTACAAGGTGCCATCTTTGGAAAAACTGTAGATGTACGCCAACAAACCAATTTAGAATTCTTTTGCCAAAGCCACTGCTTCTCTATGAACTTTCTTATTGTTCCATTATTGTCGACGGAAATTATATTGGGAGTAGACTTTTTGAATGAATACAAAGCAATCTTAAACTTTCACGATGCTGAAATAAGTTTAGAGAAGGAAGGTAAGTCAATAGCTTTGAAATTTGAAGATTGGCTCTCAAACCATGACGAAGAAATTAATCGGCTTTACCTTCTGTTGGACAACAGTTCGGAATTTTCTACGGAACTAGACACTAACAATCACTCTGCAAATACTGACAGGGATGATATCGACGGCATATTTGAAATTAATGAGTTAATTCAGAATAAAATTCAAACAATTGAGAATTGTAATGACACTGATAGGCAAGACCTTTTTGAGATTTTACAAGAACATTCCACAGTTTTTACTCACAAAACAGGAACAATCAAGGGATTTCAATACCAATTTCGCGTTCGTGAGCATACTAAATTTTGTGTTAGACCATACGTAATTCCAGCACATTATAGGGACCGTGTTAGAACAGAAATACAATCTATGCTTGACGAGGGCATTATTGAGCCGGCAGTAAGCTCATACAACAATCCATTACATGTTGTTGAGAAGAAAAATGGAACGATCAGGCTTGTCTTAGATTCAAGACAAATCAATACTATCATTATTCCTGAAACAGACAGGCCGCAAACGTTGGAAGAACTTCTTCAAAATTTTAATGGTGTAAAAGTGTTGTCTTCCATTGATCTCAGATCCAGCTTTTATCAGATCGAACTTCATCCAGAATGTAGAAAATACACAGCTTTCCTTTGTTTCGGCGTTTGTTATCAGTTTCGGAAACTTCCTTTTGGTTTGAACATTTCTTCGGCAGCATTCATTTGCGGGCTAAATTCCATATTACCTGAGTTCTTAAAACGTCACATCACCTTATATGTGGACGATATTCTAATAGCGGAAGCTTCATGGGAACAACATAATCGCATCCTCAACAGTTTGTTACGTATTTTTGCAGAATCTGGAATTACAGTTAACTTGGAAAAGTCTGAATTCGGTAGGTCAAAGGTGAGGTTTTTGGGACATGTTATTTCTTCTGAAGGCATTCAGCCGGATCCTGAAAAGTTAGAAGCAATCAGAGCCATTCCAGTTCCATCCACAAAAAAACAAGTCCGCCGTTTTCTAGGTCTCGTAAATTTTTACCGTCGTTTTCTGAATATGCAAATTCTTGTTACACCAAAACTTTGTTCTCTCGTTGGAAAAAATACTATTTGGAACTGGGACGAACAATCACAGTTGGAATTTAATTCTTTGAAAGAAGCGTTACTTAACGCGCCAATACTAGCTCATTCAGATCTGTCACAAGATTTCTGCCTTAGCACGGATTCTTCTAAAGTCGGTCTTGGTGCCCATTTATTTCAAGAAGCCATAGAAAATGACACTACTGTTTAGAAAACCATTGCTTTTGTTAGCCGAGTGCTAACAAAATCTGAAAAAAATTATTCCGTTACTGAATTAGAAGCTTTAGCTATCGTTTGGGCATTTAACAAATTCCGTTTCTTTCTTTCTGGTAAGCACGTAAAAGTATACAGTGATCATCGTGCATTACAATTTCTTATGTCTTCAAAATTAAATCATGACAGGTTAAAACGTTGGGCATTGTTTCTGCAAGAATTCCACTTCACAATAGTCTACATTCCCGGCAAGGAGAACATTGTTGCGGACGCACTGTCACGCGCACCGGCTGGGCTTGAGAAAAGTAACACAGAAGGCAACCTCGAGAAAAATTTCAGTATTCTTTACATTCAGAAAGTCGCCTTTGAAAACTTCATCACCACGTCTTTAAAGGACATTGCTCATGAACAAGATAAAGATCCGATTTGGAAAGACATCAAGAGCAAATGACATGGAAAGACACACAAATGGTTCAAATGGCTCTGAGCACTATGGGACTTAACATCTGTGGTCATCAGTCCCCTAGAACTTAGAACTACTTAAACCTAACTAACCTAAGGACAGCACACAACACCCAGCCATCACGAGGCAGAGAAAATCCCTGACCCCGCCGGGAATCGAACCCGGGAACCCGGGCGTGGGAAGCGAGAACGCTACCGCACGACCACGAGAAGCGGGCGAAAGACACACACACAGATTCGGCATTATTACCTGGTTAGAAACAACATACTCTTCAAACGCTGCACTGTTGATGACAAGCTATGGGTACTTTGCATTCCAGACGATTTTGTTAATAAGCTCATTTGGTACATTCATTTCAGCTACGCACATTTTGGTCCACGAAAATGTTATCATATTCTTCGAACGACTTGTTATTTTAACAATATGGAAAAAAGAATTCGAAGAGTCTTGTCTATTTGTAAACTTTGTCAAAAGGCGAAACCATCTACTATCTCCCATCGTGCTCCGCTGTTTCCTATCATTTCTTCTAAATTAAAAGAATTTGCTGCTGTTGATCTCTTGGGACCGCTTGTCAGAACATCTAATGGATTTGCGTACGTTCTAGTCGCTGTTGAACTTACTTCAAAATTTGTTTCTTTCACTCCGTTACGTAAAGCCACTGGACGGTCTGTATCCAACGCCTTTGTTAAAAATTTCTTACGTGAAGTGGGACACGTTAGTAAAGTCATTTCAGATAACGGACCGCAATTCAGATCTGCTGTTTGGTCACGCACGCTTTGGAATCATAAAATCAAACCTGTTTTTATTTCATTGTACTCACCACATTGTAACCCGTCTGAACGGATTATGAAAGAAATCAATAAGCTTTGCAGACTTTATTGTTACAGAAAGCATCAGCATTGGGACAGATATTTACACTTATTTCAAAACGTGCTGAATGAAATGCCTCACGACTCCACTGCTTTACCACCTACTCTTGTACTAAAGAATGAAGAACCACCGAACAGAATCAGAGAGCTTGTACCTTTCCCAAATACACGTAAACTTCAACACAAAGACATAATTGATTTGGCTATTAAAAATATAAAATCTGCAGCAGACAAAAGAAGAAAACTACACGGTAAAGCAAATGCAAAGAAATTATACATTGGCCAGAAAGTTCTCATTAAAGCTCTTTCATTGTCACATAAGAAGAAACACTTGAGTCATAAATTCTTTCTAGTTTACAATGGACCATACAGAATCCGACGTATACCACATGATAATTGCATTGAAGTTGAAACTCTGCGTACTAGGAAGAGTAAAGGTTTACACCACATTTCACATGTAAAACCGTTTATTGAAAGATAATCTGTTTTTTAACTTAGTCTTTGCCATAAAATTTTTCGCTTCACATTTCTAATATGCTTTTTCAGACTTAGAATCTGTTAACATGCAACAATGTTTGAAGTTAAATATCCAGTCAAGAACCAAGAGAACTTATTTAAACAGAAATTACGAATGCATTGTTATAGTGAACAGACGACACAGTGTTGTTATTTGTACATTCTTGCTTGTTAGCTGCATGATTACGTAACGACTATCAGGCTTACATACTTCGAACATGTACCGGTACTGCTAATGAGATTTTAATGCAACATTTTGGTTTACTTGAAAATACATTCTGCCGGCCGAAGTGGCCGTGCGGTTAAAGGCGCTGCAGTCTGGAACCGCAAGACCGCTACGGTCGCAGGTTCGAATCCTGCCTCGGGCATGGATATTTGTGATGTCCTTAGGTTAGTTAGGTTTAACTAGTTCTAAGTTCTAGGGGCCTAATGACCTCAGCAGTTGAGTCCCATAGTGCTCAGAGCCATTTGAACCATTTTTTGAAAATACATTCTGGAGTTTATGTGACAACTACACGATTTTATCACGATGCTACTAATGAGTGACAATTTACAATGTTGCTTTTTCAGTGTTTCTGTTTTATATCTGCACAGTTTTTCTGCATTATTCTGGAAAGTAAAACATGTTTTAGTAGTAAGCTACAATGTGAGGGCCTTTTTCGTAGCACAACAATACTTTACAGTATAGTACTTTCTTGATCACAGTAATGTACGTAATAACTACGATATCTATACACAAAGCATTTCACTTTCGTTTATGATGGGGTAAGTACATTGACTTCTGCAGAACTTAGCTTTCGGAGGACGATAATTACGACACTTCCACAGAATTATCTTACAACAAGACGCACATTTAGCGCTACAGGACACGTATTTGAGTGATTAATTTTGTACTTAAAACATTTATTTTTTTAAGATATTTGAAGTACAATGATACAAAGGTTTTCCGTGATACATTTCATTCCATTGCTGTAATCTGTAACACCTGAGGGTATAATTACATTAATCCTCAGGGGGGTACACGCTTACTTTGTGTACCATGTGTTTGGCAAGCACAAGGAGCCCTAGCTAATATGGTATTTGCTTATACAACTTTACACATCGCTACCATATTTCTCTAACACACAAATTACACAGCTATCTGATCATTTTTTTTTTTTACTACATCAGTGACACATGTTTACGCAATTACACAGTTGGGTATTTTGTCTGTACTGTGTGAACTGCTCATACTTTTTTGGAAGCTTTGTGATACTATGAGAGCTTTGAATGTCGTATTTCTTATGGGATCATGATTTTTAAAGTACGTTTGAGGTAGATGATACTATTGAAATGAGCAGAGAATATTTTTTAGGGTTTGAAATTATTGCAGAAAGCTACGACGTTTTTGAGATTTGGTTGAGGCTTTATGATGTTATTATTATGACGATGATGTGTATTGAGGTATGTTCATGATAGATGATGCTATATGAGGAATCTGATTATGCTATGTATTTATTATGATGAAATATTGAAGATGTGTTGATGAATATGTACATGTGTAATAAGGTAAGGAATAAGGAGTAGTGGTTAGGGACTCTGACTTGTGAAAAGGATGTTGGAAACCAAGAATCGTACTTTAAGAGTTATGAAATGTGTGTAAGTGCGTGAATGTATCACAATGCTGGCGAAAAATTTTTGGACACTGTTATATTTACAGGATTTTGTTTCTATATTTGTAACGCAAATTCTCGACCTATGAAATTTTTATATGACACTGTCACTGTAGTGCAAACTGGTGTCGTAAATATCCCAGTAAGAAAGGTAAGTGACCTTGATGTAATGCGTTTTGGGCACCCAGCTGAGAGGTAGACGTCTGACAAAAGAAAGCCATTAGGTGCAAAAAAAGAAAAAAAGGAGGCCTTATCCTCGCTATTGACATTCCTTTGTAGAAAGCATCGCAAATACGACACGCTCGAACTTGAAAACATATGATTATACTGTGGAGCTCTTAATTTATGATATTTACTAAAATGCCTAATGAAATGATGAGAAATATTTTACATCCATTGTCTTTCTAGTTGAGAGATTGTTCTTTTTGTTTAATATCAAGTTTCTAGCGGCACTGCAGCATTGGTTAAAATAAAATTTTATAGATGTACTAAAATAAATATTTTCTGTCTACAGATCGAGTAAATAATATTTTTTTCAAAAAAATGAGGGAGCACAAAAAGATATTTACCTTCACAGGAACTGCATTCATAATTTTCTTTTCAAGTACTTGGTAACTTTCTTGGTAGAATAACTTCTTGTGGTGCACCACTTTAATTACATAGACATTAAGATGTGAATATACATTTGCCTTGTCTGCATTATTGTCTTTAGTGTAATATTTTTTTCTGATCTTTTATGTATTTACTTATGTCATAATTCCTGTAACACTGATGTATATGTCTATTTCTATTCTTTTGTAAAGCCTGTATTACTACAAATTTTATCTGTATTATTATGTTTTTAATGATGTATTTTGTACCTTTGTTATTGTATTCTTATGTTATAAAATTGTAATTGACACCAGTTCATCAAATTAAGTAACTTGTAAGTTACATTTCACTGCACACGTTTCTGTTGGTCATAGTATATGGAGAGAAGTAGGGACTGATAGTGTTTGCACGAGTGTTAATAATTCAGCAAGGGACTGGATAACAGCATTGCTGGTTCTAAGGACATTTCAAAAAAAACTTTGTGAGTGCACAAGTGATGGTTCATGGACTTGCTATATTGTCCACAAGACTCTTCGATGGTGTTTGTGCACATGCACAGTCGCAACAGATGGCTGCTGGCCGTCTCTACAAGGACTACGCTGGGTCTACACCTCTGATGACTCACCAACACCATTATTTCTACAAGGACTGCAGTGGGTCTGCACCTCTGGTGGCCCACCAATAACGTAATCTCTAACAAGACTGCAGTGGTCGGTTCTGTGATGACCTACCCACCAATATTCCTCAAAACTTCGACTGACTCAGCGGTCGGTTTGCTCTGTTGTGGGCCATTACCTGTCTGCATGTCAATTGTCAGCATTGTCTTTCTGTTGGAAGGACAACACTACTTCTTCAAGACTGCATGGAAATCCACTACTTCCATGTGCATTTTCTTTTACTGCTCAGACTTTGAGAAAAACACTGCAATTTTACTGTGATGAATGATCAGGACTGTCTTTATGGACTGTGAGAAAATTTTAGCTTTTGACCAACATTGTATAAATAAGTGTGTGCATTTGATATCTTTGTTATTGTAATTATGAAAAATTTTATCAAATCATTCTTGGCCACTGCCCAAAACAATTTGTAAAATTTTTTGTGGGGAGCATGAGGGCTATGTAAGTAGGCTGTTTAGGTTTTCTTATTGGTAACGCCACGTAGCGCTCTGTATGAAAATCACTGGCTGTGCTGTGTGCAGTCTGTGGCTAGTTTGCATTGTTGTCTGCCATTGTAGTGTTGGGCAGCGGCAGCTGGATGTGAACAGCGCGTAGCGTTGCGCAGTTGGAGGTGAGCCGCCAGCAGTGGTGGATGTGGAGAGAGATATGGCGGAGTTTTGATATTTGTAAGAATGGATGTTATGAACTCCTATATATATTATGACTTTTGATGATATTAAGGTAAATACATTGTTTGTTCTCTATTAATATCTTTCATTTGCTAACTATCCCTATCAGTAGTTAGTGCCTTCCGTAGTCTGAATCTTTTATTTAGCTGGCAGTAGTGGTGCTCGCTGTATTGCAGTAGTTCGAGTAACCAAGATTTTTGTGAGGTAAGCGATTTGTGAAACGCATAGGTTAATGTTAGTCAGGGCCATTTTTTTTGTAGGGATTTTTGAAAGTCAGATTGCGTTGCGTAAAAATATTGTATGTCTGTTTAAGGACAATCATTTACTCGTATAATTCTTCTAAGGGGACGTTTCAAAGTCACATTAACCGAATATCTTCGCTTTATGGAGACAACGAGAGCAGCAGGCGAATTATACCGGTTGGTTGGTGTTGAACCGCGATATCGATCTTGACCCGCGGTCCGACATGATTCAAATGGTAATCATTTCTGCAGACCATACTAATGTACATGTCCTGTAAATATGAACGACCTATCACGAGTGCTCAAAGTGTTCTGTCATTTCTGGACATGAGTGTACAAATATTTGTAGCAAGCAGTATGAAATTAAATTAAGGCAAATACAACGCAATGAGCAAAAGGAAAATGGCATTCAAAACATTTATTAAACGTGTGTGTTCATGTCTCATACTGTATAATACATTTAAACATAAGTACTACTACTGTTAATAGATTTATTATCCGCTCACAAGGGGAACGCAACGCCACTTTGTCAGGCAAGTACAGTGTCACAACTTTGGGATCGCTGAGGTTGGCAGCAATCTGAAACTAAGATCAGTCGACACAAATGATGCAGGCTTATGACAGGTCGGCCGCTGTGACCGAGCGGTTCTAGGCGCTTCAGTTCGGAACCTCGCTGCTGCTACGGTCGCAGGCTCGAATCCTGTCTCGGGCATGGATGTGTGTGATGCCCTTAGGTTACTTAGGTTTAAGTAGTTCAAAGTCTAGGGGACTGATGACCTCCGTTGTTAAGTCTCATAGTGCTTAGAGCCATCTGAACCATTTTTAAGCTTATGACAGTCAGTCCTTCAGGATGTGGCGGCCAACCTATAACGCCGTTATTGGGAGGTCGTAAGATACTAATTACTGTAGGTTTCTAGTTAATAATAATACCGGTACATATGAGGCTGGCGCGTAATATCGGTATTGGCTCTTGAGCAAAAAAGTTGACGACCACGCAGGTAGGGGCTGAGGGCAGCTTTTCCAAAGAACTGTGTAAGCCGTAGAGACAGTGAGGAATTAGATAAAGGGCGTTGGGCCTTGTTATTGTGAGGGGCTGCCGATGATTGGGCACCTTCCCGCTGGTATCGCATAATGCTTTGTGCTCTGCACTACGTGATTCCAAATCTGCAGTCACGAAAATGAACACCCGCATTCGGCAGAAAGTAGCAATTTTTACGAGCAAGGGCATTCGGGCGAAACAGAGGTCAAAGGAACTTAGTTTTTCTCCAGTGACCAACATTCTAGGAACGCTTTGCAAGGGTCAGCCAACGGCAGACAAACGTTTGCCATACGGCTGGCCTGCTTTGCGACTAGAAATTCTTTTCTCCTTCAGCCGCCTCTCTGTCGCATCTTACGTGAGGTGCATGACCTCTGGCATAAAAAGTTACAAGAAGCCTCTTCACTGGCAAACCTAAACAAATTGCATAGTAGGGGAATCCAAGACGACAATTTTTGAGAAGTAAACTTGTGAAGGAAATCACATTGGCTAAAAAGTCTAACAGGCTGGAGACTGGGAGAGAAACTCAGAATTGTTTAAGAGCTCCACGGCTGGGTGCGTAACGATTGCATGACGGTATAAAATTTAAGCATGCATGCGAGATTGTTGGCTCGGCAACAATATACGATTTATCGGTACTTTGCAGAGCTTTTTCCATTGGTGCACTAGAAGTGTGTGGACTTGCAGAACAGAGAATAAACTTATATATCGATAGAGAATAGAAAGGACACTTGAAATCAGCTCTTGGTAGAGGATAGCCTTCGGCGTGGTCCTCGGGAGAGAGCCAGTGACACTTCATCGCGGTTCCTGAGAGAGGGTAGACTTCACTGCGATTCTCGAAGTAGAACACTTGACGTAGAGACTTCACCTGACGTGTCGCAATCTGCAGCACTGGCGACTTTGCCCCGCGCATCCGAAAGCTGAGCATGGAGAGAGATCGCAGCAATATCTAGCATGATGCGAGAGTGCATGTGCTTTATTACCACACTGTTAGGGCTAGGCACCTTCCAGAACCCAACAGTTCAGCCAGCATCTGTACGCTCATCACAAACCATTCCAAAGCATTGGTTGAATGTATAATTCATTTCTCTTACGGTTTGCACAGACTATCACTGTACGATCACTGCAGATTTAACTATCGATAAAACATGTGTAGATTCCATGTTTGTTCCAGCCATCTGAATTATCCTATCTTTGTTGAGGTTTTCACATGTCAGATTTATTGTGACCATGCTAAGAGTTAATAGTTTTCTCATTTTCTTCATCGCTTGCGGTCGAACAGATTCAGTAATATCTAATGGAATTACATTTTGCTGGAGACATATGAGACGCAACTTTATCTTAGATATGGACAGAAACTGAAGTGCTGAATAATAAATTGTGCTAAGGCAAGGGCTAGAACCAGGTTCTCCTGATTACAGGGCATATATGCTAATCACTACACCACCATGGCAGTGTGGCTTACACATCTGCATGCACTGTCCTCGTCCAATGTCCTTCCCGAAGGTATGAACTAAGGTTTATGTTAGGAAGCGCACTAGACTAGGACAGATTGTGCTGGTTTGTGATCCAAAATGCCATGGTGGCTAAGTGTTTAGCCCATCTGCCTAGTAATCGGACACCTGGATTACGTTCTGCTTTTGGGACAAATTTTAAATCATTACTTCAGCTTCTCTCCTGATCCGATAATAATTTGTTATTCACATATGTCAGCAGATAATAGTGAAATAAATACAGGTAAATGTAAACCACTCTTTCATTTCGTAGAAGATGAAAACCCTTTTGGATATCGTGTGTGAATTGCAGCATCCAAGTCTCACGTTTGCTGTTTCATTGATTATCTGTTGCAACACATCATTTTCGTTAAATTTATGTGAATCCATGGGGAGCGATGTGACTACCGGTGAGGTCAACCGATGCGGATCATTCTGACATTGCCAGGGATATGTCGAAGACTCAGCCGTAACGTCACAACATGATGCACCATTCGTGAACTGAAACTTCATTCATCACAATTTCTTACACTTTAGTCACTTGCCTGTAAATTTCGACAGGATGAACTTTTTTATTGTTTTCAAAACCTATGAACCTCACACTTCGTGGCATCGTTAATTTTGTCATAGATTTTAAAATTGTACAAATGAACTGTAAACGACTGCTCCCTGCTTGCTGGCATCGTCGTGTTGTGAAAACGATTAGGAAGATCTCTAACATGGAGGTAGAGAGAAGTGCGGCTCCTCAGATAAAAACGTTGTTCACCGTTAAAACGACCCTCATAATTAGATACACACGAGGGCAAGCTGAAGAGTAATACCTCTGAATTTTTTACGTGAAAACCCTTAAATAGAACAGACGTTGTTAACATTCCACTGCCGCTAGAGGACTCCGAATTGTAGAGAGGAACATGGCAGCGTGTACCATAACTACGTAGGCGCGTTGGAAAACGGCGTGTAGTAATCGAGTTGCGAATTCGAAGAGTTCGTCGCCCCATGAACCACCCTCTCCTTCAGTATAACAATAAGCGCTGTGACATCTGCAAAAATCCGGCACCTTGGGTTCAATTTCATGAATCATCCACCGTACAGTCTCGACCCGCCTAGAAATTTTTTTTCATCTGTTTCCAAAACTTAAAGAACACCACCGTGGACTTCACTTTGACAGTAATGAAGCTGTCCAAGCAGAGGTCAGGTTGTGGCTCCATCAAAAAAGTCAAATTTTTTACGTATTCTGCGATTTGCTGAATTGGTCGCAGATGAAGGAATTACAGTGCAGAGAAAACCAGAAACCAGTATTCCTCCATTTATTAATTCATTGTTTATACGTTTCGGCGTTATCCATCGTTAGAATCAGCATATAAAGAAACGGATACACACGTAATACAAATGTAAGGTGGTGTTTAGGGTTAGTATATATCAAACAGAAGGTACGTCAAATAAGTACAGCCGGCCGCTGTGACAGAGCGATTCTAGGCGCTTCAGTGCGGAACCTCGCTGCTGCTAAGGTCGTAGGTTCGAATCCTACCTCGGGCATGGATGTGCGTGATGTCCTTAGGTTAGTTAAGTTTAAGTAGTTCAAAGTTCTGGGGGACTGATGACCTCAGATGTTAAGTCCTATAGCGCTTAGAGTCATTTGAACGATTTGGAAAGAAAGGATAGATGTAACAGTGAGTACATTACGAGAAACATAGTTACGTGACATACAACGATATAAAAAATGCCGTTTAAATTACGTATGGATTGCAGTGTAAATACAATAATAATATGTAATAAAATGCAAATAAAGTAACAATAAAATTGGAGATAACAATACAACTTCAAATATACGTTAGCGCATTCGTCACTCATTCTGAATTTTATTGTATTTTTCTTTTCCTTGGAGTGCTTTAGGGATAGGGGTAGTGGAGGAGGACAATGGGTGGGGGGATCAATGGGGCTGGAGGGATAGGGGGAAGGGTATGTGGATTGGAAATAGGGGGTGAGGGGGGGGGGGGGGTAGGGAAGGAGAAAACAGATGTGTGATGGGTAGTTAGTAATTTAGTTGTTCAAATGGTTCAAATGGCTCTGAGCGCTATTGGACTTAACTTCTGAGGTCATCCGTCCCCTAGAACTTAGAACTACTTAAACCTAACTAACTTAAGGACATCAGACACATCCATGCCCGAGGCAGGATTCCAACCTGCGACCGTAGCGGTCGCGCGGTTCCAGACTGTAGCGCCTAGAACCGCTCGGCCACCACGGCCGGCTTAGTTGTTATATCAGCAACAATTGTGAGTAGAATGTCCTTAAAATTTAACAGCATAAACTATGACAAATCTGTATATAGGAAATCGTCTTTTATATCGAAAGATCTTCTACGTTTTTTAACGTATTCAATCAAAACAATTTGTTGGTAATACAACTGATATATATGCGAACCGACAACTATGATCACGTGAGTCTCTTGATTCAACAGCGCCTATACGATTGTTTGTATGGGACGGGCCCGAACCGGGGTGATGGGGCGGGGGAGGGGCTATCAATTATTTTTAATATTTTGTAAGACTATAGGTGATTTGCAAGTATCCATAATAAAGTTCCAGTTACAACAACATCAAAAACCTGCATAATACTTTTAAATTATTTTTGAAAGAAATACATCTGACCACACTCTATTTTTTCCTTTCCCTAAGAGCTTGGGAGGGGGGGGGGGGGAGGAAGAAGGCTCCTCCCTTGCCCCCATGTATGGGTGCCCTTACTCTGGTCACACAATTTAATTTTGATTTTGTTTTTTGTTTTTAATGGGAGAGTCTAGGAGGTGTGTGGGGAAGGGGGGAGGGTCAGTGGAAAATGCGGGGTGGAGTGCTAAAAAGCTAAAATTATGGATAAGCGGCATTAAAAGTAATAGATATTGGCTAGAGAAGGGAGCTTGCTACAAAAAAGGAGGAAGGAGGGGTTTGGAAGGGGGCGAGGAGTTCTAGTTGTGGGCAAGGAGATAAATGAGTGTTGGGGGAGGGAGGAAATAATGAGGGCCTGTAGGAAAGGGTGTGATTGGTAGGTGGATGATAATAAATGATCATGGCTGCAACAACAACTATTGTGGTTAGAATGTTTATAAGATACAACAGTAGAAACCAAGACAATTATTTAAACAGAAAATCATTGAATACATCGAAAAACCATCTACGCTTTAAGTTAACCACCGCGCGGGATTAGCCGATCGGTCTGAGGCGCTGCAGCCATGGACTGTGTGGCTGGTCCCGGCGGAGGTTCGAGTCCTTCCTCTGGCATGGGTGTGTGTGTTTGTTCTTAGGATAATTTAGGTTAAGTAGTGTGTAAGCTTAGGGACTGATGACCTTAGCAGTTAAGTCCCATAAGATTTCACACACATTTGAACATTTTTTTTAACTTAACCTGTTTATTCAAAATAATATATGGATAAAGTAATCGGTGCTTATAGACCTCTAAATATTCCAAAATGTCCAGCTCTGTACTCATAGGTTAGGTATGTAAATCAGCTAAAGATTTATCAATAGAGCTCAACGTATGAACCTAGGTGGCCAAGTGGCAAAGCAGTGGAGTATTATTTTTATAATTGAGTCCTCTGTAACAAGTTTTGAAACTTCGACCCGTTTGTCCGCTGTATAAGCTGTCAAGAGCCAAGAGCCACAGGTTACCTTGTAAACACCTAGAAGTGAAAACCTATCATCACGCCAAAAAAAATGGCTCTGAGCACTATCGGACTTAACGTCTGAGGTCATCAGTCCCCTAGAACTGAGAACTACTTAAGGACATCACACACATCCATGCCTGAGGCAGGATTCGAACCTGCGACCGTAGCGGTCGCGCGGTTCCGGACTGAAGCACATAGAACCGCTCGGCCACACCGGGCGGCCATCACACCAATCCACTGAAGTCCGCAGAGCAGAAAACAATTTCTACGCGTACCAAAACCAATCTCTACATTCGCTTTCTTAAATACACGCGCTATGCGTTCACAAAAGGGGCCACAATATGACGAGTAACAGTTTATGAGTTGTCGGTGAAAAGGAAACTGCCGGCCGGAGTGGCCGAGGGGTTAAAGGCGCTGCAGTCTAGAACCGCACGACCCTACGGTCGCAGGTTCGAATCCTGCCTCGGGAATGGATGTGTGTGATATCCTTAGGTTAGTTAGGTTTAAGTATTCTAAGTTCTAGGGGACTTATGACCACAGCAGTTGAGTCCCATAGTGCTCACAGCCATTTGAACCATTTTTTGAAAAGGAAACTGATAATTTATTAAAGACAGGCTTACACCAATATTACGCACAAACTCTTCAGCGTCCCCATTGTCTGAGCCTGTCTGGACGATTACATCTGTTTCCTTGTCTATATGCGCCCTACTTAGGTTTAACTTTGCTGGTCTGTAAGACAGAGTAGAAGAAAGCCTTATTGTGTGCACGAATCCGCACTTACCACAATAATACTTGCTGCTGTCGGCTTACGATAAATGCCAAGTTCAAACCGCATACCATTATTTTTGACTGTAAGACTGAGGAAGTTTAGGGTGTTATCGCTCTTCATTTCAAGTGTGGAGCTTTTGTTAGAATGCAAATTATTAATCTCGTCTAAGAAATCCAGCACATCTTTCTCAGTACTAGTATGAAAACATCTTCTTCATACGGCCTATAAATTAAAATTATATTCTTCAAAGGATCAATGTTGCTAAAAATGATCTTTCTCTAAGTCGTTAATAAAAATGTCCACCAATACGCCCGAAATACAGAAGTCCTGATATTATGTCATACTGTTACGTGAGAAAAATTAAACGAAAGTGACTACTGTATCAAATCCATCACTTCTGTAATTTCGCCTGCATTGATTTTTCTATACATCAGTGTGTTACAATGACCAACCTCCAGAGTCTCTGTAATTGAGGTATTCGTGTAGATGTTCGTAATATCGAACGAAACAAAGGTTGCTTCACATGGAATTTCTGAGTTTCTAAGCAACATCGCCATCTCATCACTTTCTTTGAAAACCAAGTGTTAGTGTAAGCGAACCCAGACTTAAATTTAGAATAGCAGAAGCTATTAACGAGGTAATTCGGTCCCTGAGACTGTTAATCGAAGAGGTGATCAGATGGTTAATTTTACGCAACTTCATTTGCGAACGCAATACGGGAATTTTAGGGTTCCTTTTCTTAGCAAATTCCGAAACAAATTATTTGAATTTTTCATTAAGTTCTTCGGGTCACTGAAATGTTTTTGTATTGGACACCTAGTGATTTTTACTATATTATTTGAATGAAAGAATTCCTGAGTTTTAGAACGTAGGCAACGTCTGAAACCAAACAGAGCTGCCTTTATCGGCTTTTGCAACGACTACCGTATTATCACGTAGCCTGCTATTCAATTTGTTGAAAGTACACTACGGGCCATTAAAATTGCTACACCACGAAGATGACGTGCTACAGATGAGAATTTAACCGACAGGAAGAATATGCTGTGATATGCAAATGATCAGTTTTTCAGAGCATTCACACAAGGTTGGCGTCGGTGACGACACTTACAACGTGCTGACATGAGGAAAATTTCCAACCGATTTCTCATATACAAACAGCAGTTGACCGGCGTTGCCTGTTGAAATGGTGTTGTGATGCCTCGTATAACGAGGAGAAATGCGTACCATCACGTTTCCGACTTTGATAAACGACGGATTGTAGCCTATCGCGATTGCGGTTTGTCGTATCGCAACACTGCTGCTCACGTTGGTCTAGATCCAATAACTGTTAGCAGAATATGGAATCAGTGGGTTCAGGAGGGTAATACGGAACGCCGTGCTCGATCCCAACGGCCTCGTATCACTAGCAGTCGAGAAGATAGGCATCTTACCCGCATGGCTGTAGCGGATCATGCAGCCACGTCTCGATTCCTGAGTCAACAGATGGGGACGTTTGCAAGACAACAACCATCTCCACGAACAGTTCGACGACGTTTGCAGCAGCATGGACTATCAGCTCGGAGACCAGGGTTGCGATTACTCTTGATGCTGCATCACAGACAGGAGCGCCTGCGATGGTGTACTCAGCAACGAACCTGGGTGCACGAATGGCAAAACGTCATTTTTTCGGATGAATCCAGGTTCTGTTTACATCATGATGGTCGCATCCGTGTTTGGCGACATCGCGGTGAACACACATTGGAAGCGTGTATTCGTCATCGCCATACTGGCGTATCACCCGGCGTGATTTTGTGGGGTGCCATTGGTCACACATCTCGGTCACCTCTTGTTCGAATTGACGGAACTTTGAACAGTGGATATTACATTTCACATGTGTTACGACCCGTGGCTCTACCCTTCATTCGATCCCTGCGAAACCCTACATTTCAGCAGTATAATGCACGAGCGCATGTTGCAGGTCCTGTACGGACCTTTCTGGATACAGAAAATGTTCGACTGCTGCCCTGGCCAGCACATTCTCCAGATCTCTCACCAACTGAAAACGTCTGGTCAATGGTGGCCGAGCAACTGGCTCGTCACAATAAGCCAGTCACTACTCTTGATGAACTGTGGTATCGTGTTGAAGCTGCATGGGCAGCTGTATCTGTACACGCCATCCAAGCTCTGTTTGACTCAATGCCCAGGCAAATCAAGGCCGTTATCACGGTCAGAGGCGGTTGTTCTGGGTACTGATTTCTCAGGATCTATGCACCCAAATTGCGTGAAAATGTAGTCATATGTCACTTCTAGTAAAATATATTTGTCCAATGAATACCCGTTTATCATCTGCATTTCTAGATGGTGTAGCAATTTTAATGGCCAGTGGTGTAGTTACAAGAGAACCAGAGAAATGTCTAAAGTTGGCAGGTTATAAACGATATGTTAAAATAATTTAGCTTTTCTGACATTCCAATAGTTTCATTTTCTCTTCGCAGATTATCCAATGTCGTTGACGACTTATTTTGCAGTTATAAATAGTTATCTGCGTTTCTCCTGTTCTTCTTGGGTGGCGCTGGTTGTCAGCATGAACGCACTGTGCACCACCAAGTGACCGTGCTGTTGTACCGCTCTGTACTCACAATCTGAGTTCTGTCAGTCTGTTCTCATGTCCGTTGCAAGTCAGGCGTGTCACTTTGTAATGCTCTGGTTTTTGTAATGACCAGGGTAGGTATCTTCTGTAAAATTTGGACGTTCCTTCTCTTCATGCACAGTATGCTTCCATGTTTCTACATGTGTATTATCTGTAGTCATCTGACGCATCTTCTCGTCGCTCTATTCTAATCGTAAGTACCCCCTTACATTTGTATTACTTATGTATCCATTTTTATGTGCAGATTTTGATGATGACTAACGCTAATACATGTAAACTGTGGATTAGTAAATGAAGGAATACTGGTTTCTGGTTTTCTGTGCATTGTAGTTCGTTCATCTGCGACCAGTTCAGTAAATTGGAGACTACGAAAATTATTCACCATAATCATTTCCTACCTGGGTGCCTTCATGTACAACTTTGTTAAAGTCAAATATTGTATAGTTGCGGTATCCACAAAGTGGTCTCTTTTTGCGGGAAATCCGTTCGTTGTGAGGATGAGTACGCTGAGATACAAATGTATATAGGGGGAGAATAAAGCTGTAAAATGTTAACAACGTTTTTTTCATTTAAAAAAAAAACTTTAATTGTAGCACGTAAAAAGTTCATAGGCATTACTTTTCAGCATGCCCTCCTATCTTACAGCTCGCTTGAAGTTTCGTCTCCATTAGTAGCCTAATATTATCCACACAATCTTTTAAGCACCACTGTACCATTTCCCAAGCGTTTCGAGAGGGCTGCAAATAACGTGGCAGTCCTCGTTCGCTGTTTCATCAGTATTCTCTGTTATAGTCGCCTGCTACTCTTCATTGCCCCATACTCGTAAAAGCTACGACCTGTATTTATGCTAGGATTTCGTGCGGGCTTCTTTCATGTTATCCGGAAGGCCGAACAGCACTCTGGTAAACAGGCACTGGGATGCCCAAAAGTGCATGCTAAACACGAGAGAACGATACCCTACACAAAGAGCGATTCGTGTGGCTTTATCGGATAACGAAGTTGTGAGCTATATAACGGCTTAAGATGACGTGCTGCGTTATGTGGTCCGGTCGTAACATTTAGGACGGGAACAAAGCGGCTTCCGTACTCCACTCGAAGGCGGAATCTGGAATCTTGAAGGTCCCTATAAACACGAAACAGTCGCATAAGACTTTTAATGTAAACTAACATTCTCGACATACCCTTAACACAGACACCACTGACACGTGGTCTGCCACGATATTCGCATTAGCATCAGCTGTTTATGGAATGTATAAATGCCCAACTCTCTTTCAACCACCTACTGTGTTCTCACACTACAACAAGTTTCTACTTACTCAGTCAATTCAGTGGTAGTGGACGAGCAGTTTACTATAAATATACATTTCTTCTGCTTTGTTTTTTGCCTCTTTTTCCCGCAGTTGCACATATACAAGTTGCATACAAGGAAGATCAAGTGGATGTCGACCAAAAATCTGGCACTTACCAACACCATTGCAGTAGCTGTGATGCACTATACCTAGGACCAACTGGCAGAACAGAAATAAGGTATAAAGAACACAAAAGAGCATGGAAATATGGCACCAGGCATCCAACATTTACGGAACACCTCCGTCAAGAAAACCACCAGCCTACCACAATAGAAAAGGACATGAAAGTAGTCAGATTCACCAACAAGAAACAACTTCTACTCCTACAAGACCATAAGAAATTACCAGCAACCAGACGCTATTTAAACTAATAAAACGGATTGTTGAAAAAGAACAACCTCCAGTGACACCGCAAAACAACAGCGAAAGCTAGGCAATATCCTCACCCTAGATAATCCACCACTATATCATAACAAAGCAGTAACTTAGACACACAGTAGCCACAGGACATGTTAGCTCTCTTCATACAAACACACACAAAGATAAACACCCCTACTTACAAAAAAGTAATCTCTCTCTCTTCCTAGTCTGAAAATATAAACACCAACGGAGCGATAGCAGAAGCCTCCACCACTAGTAAATACAAATTTTGTTGTGGAACGGAAAGAAGTAAGCAAATGAGACTTTTCCATATATAGTCATAAACTTCTGTAAATTTCAATTTGTATGTACTATCATGCGCAAAAGTATCTGAACGAGCTTAATTGTGATCCGCCTGATTTGCGTGCAACCAACGTAACTTAGCTGTCTAGCGGATGCTCTAATCGCTTTGCGGTACAGTCGTTCGACTATACAAAATGGATACCACGAGAGACCACTAGACAACACTGTTCTTTAAGGCAATCAGTGCGATACGACGTCATACCATGATACTGAAAAGCCTAGGAAGAACACGTAATTAGAGATGTGTTAGTCCCTAACGCTTGTACAGGTTACAATGATTTTCAAAAGTGTTACCATCTCATTACAATCTGAAACAACTAACTATGGCACGTAAACTACGTAGCAACCCTTAAATAAAGTAAACTAGACAACACTGTTCTTTAATGCAATCAGTGCGATGTAACATCACACCATGATACTGCAAAAACTAGAAACAATATATTCTGAGACAGCGCCTGGTAAAAGGGAACTAGTTAAAGAAAACGCGATAAACAGCAGTAAAAGCTATAGAAACCGCAATATTAATGGAGTATAATCAGTAACGTCACTGTACTAATTATTCATGAAGAATTATTTGCCCACATGTTTGAACTATAAATGACATGACGAAATTTTTTGTTCTGGATCTGGACAGAAACCCAGCAGACATAGCCACTACGAACTAAAATACACTTTCGCACCTGCCCGGGACTTGATCAAGGCAACGATCATCAATGCTGACTAGCCGTAAAGAGACACGAAATATAAAGGTTTTCACCAGTATTAGTAACACATCTGAACCTGAAACGAAATGAAATTATTTCTACTACACCAAAACCTTTATCACCCTGTTAACTAACCACGAAAGATGTTGAATATACTCTCCTTCACAAGTAACCAAGTATGCATGTGCTGAATGCTATGATTTACGATGTTGTGACAGGATTTTCTACCCAGCACGTTATCGGATTGTTAACTAAGTAAAATTAGATGTTAGAACTCGAATTTATTTACAGCCGGAACTATCCATCTCCTATACCTTAATTTTAGCCAATAGAAAGTACATTTTTTTAAAAAACCATTAAACATATTGCTCTGAAATTTGGACTACATCTTCAGTGAATATTTCTCTACAAAGTTATGATGCCATGTTAAGAAATATTTATTGGTTTTTGTTTTACAATTTTTTTAAACAGATGCTTATTTTTTTCTCTAAAATTTTGCACTTTTTCTTCTATAACTCTTGAATTATTTAGTTTTTTTTACAATTTGTTGTAAAAATGAAGGAAAAGAAGTAAACAATATTGTGTATAAATTTCATTGATGTACTGTTAGCAGTTTTGTTCCTCAAAGATGAAAATTTTAAAGTTACAGGAAATGGCTTCCGAAGTTTTTTAATACATTCCTGCCCCATATGATGGATTATCAGCATCCTCTTCTTTTTCCAGTGTTAGTTTCCTTTTCACTGGTCTTTTCTTCCCTTTTGCTGCATGTTGTAGGATTTTATCTCTTCTTCCTGCACCTCTTAGTCTTTCTACATCAATTAGGAGCATTGTGGAAATTGTGTTGTGTACTGGTTGGAAACCTAAACGTTTCAGCACATCGCATTTGATAATGTTTCCTTCATTGTATGTTGTCATTGCATCATACACTCAAAAGTGCAATGTTTTTATCTGTACAAACACTCTTTTGGGAATTCTAATCCAAATTAAATTATTTACACTTTAATTAGGATTTTGTGTTTTCCCATGTAAACACTTTTCCAATAACGTTGGCTGTGATAAATCTCTGTATATGGGCTTAATTACATCAATTACAGCATTTGGCAAACTGTTTTTATGGGCATATTCCTTTCCAGATTGGTACTTACACCAAGAGTGGGACAGTGCATGTTGTGGGTTCTCATTTGTTGATGCAGTATGAAAAATAAGCGCCCATATTGCTCTCCTCATATCCTCAATGTTTCTTGTATTTTGCCTAATTGCACACCCTTAATACCTGTGCAATCTATCAATTGCTTCATCTGTCAATCTTCCTTTTCCTCCAAGGGCCTTATCATCATTAAGCTTCTGGGATCCTAATGTCTGCTTTAGTTTGCGCAAGCGAGCCCCCATGCGCTTTTGCACATGTCCGATGCACTCCTGTTTTTTTAATGTGAATTTCACATTATCCCTTAGAATCACCATCTCCTATATAGTTAGTGTACCGTACACTATACCACTCCTGTGACCTGGAAAAAATTGAATTCACTCCCTCTACTTCCATCGCTGCACTCGTGCTGTGAAAATTTGCTTCAAAACTTTCGTTATTTTCGCCCTTGGTATTGCCCTTGCATCTACAATGTTTTGAGAGAATAACAACATCAATTACTTTGCAACCGTCTCCACTGGTAGCTGTCACAACTCCATTTAGAGATTTATGACCTTTACCTTGCCATGATCCATCTAAAGCTTCAGTTAAATCTCTACAATTCCCATTATCTGTCACAGTTTCTTCGACTGCTTTCTTCATTGTTGCTTGAGCAATATCTTCAGCAGAAGATCCCACCAATTCATTATAAAATCCAAACTTGGTTGGTGGTTTTGACATGTTCATAATTCCACATAATTCCCTGCAGCACTGCCCTTGCCAATGCAACGCAAGCCATAGACTAGCCTAACATTTATATCATACACCTTCTTTCCACTATTACCACTACGAGGAATACTGTTAGAATTAGAAAACAAAACTTCTGCAGCACATTTGTTACACTTCAATAACATTTCACATTCCAAACCAATGTGTGAAGCTATTTTCAATTCCAGTCCTCTTTCTTTGCAAACTTGGCATAATACGTTATGTTTCAAAATATTAGAGAGCAATGAAATGTTATTTATTTCATTCACATAATTACTGTCACTTTCATAGTTTTCAAATTTTTCTTTGCTGTCACAAAGTTTCTTGCTGGAAGCAGTTCTATCACATTCATTTGGAGTTGTCAGTGAAGCAGTCAGAATAGCATCCCCCTTCGAAACAACAAAAGATTTCGTCTTCTACTCATTGTGCCTTTTCTTAAGCACTCTATTGCTGAAACGGGGTATATAGATATCCACAAACCAAATACGTAAAACAGGTACGAGCAAAATTCGTCAAATACGCAAAATTGAACAGCTAAACAACACAAAGTAAACTCCACAAGTCAACACACACGGTATAGCGTTTATGTTTACCAATATGAACAGTCACTTGTCACAGAGATAAAGCCATACAACGTTGGAAACAAAACAATGTCTAATTCCGCAAAGATACCCTGCTTGCAGCGGGCGCCGTCAGAGGTGACACATCAAGTCGCTACAACCGTTTACGCGGCGCGTCAACTTCGCAGCGATAAAAAACACACTTAGAATTCACTTAGAAGGGTGAAACTTGATTTGTTTTATTCAGAAAACTCCAAATAATTTGAATAATAAAAAAACAAACAACGTTAATTTTGTCATTTTCATCGATCCGGCTCCCCTTAAGTATCAACTGCTTGCTCACCAGTAGTGAGATGCATGTTTCACTAGAAATAACGGTATCTATCGTTATTGTTGACTATTCATGAACAGACATTAAATATGCTAATTATTTTTCGGTGGTATGTCAGTGTGTACAGGCTAGGGCGTAAAATGAAATTATGAATATGTTTGTGCTGGACCAGGATTGCAACCCGCATACGTTCCGTTCCTAGAGATCCCAATTCGAATTCAAGTCGAGGACCAAAAATTGCAACTTCTCAAGTTCAAATTAAATATGAATACTGTGAACGAAATAACCATTCCTAAATTAAATGAAATAAACTTTTTAGTGCTAGTTTACTAGCGACAGACTTTGTGCCTTCGGCGGCTGCCGCGTTTGTTATGGCGCCATTTAAACAGGCTCTGACGCCGTTGGTAGTGAAGGGATATTGTGTTTAATGCGGATTCTGAGTTGGGAGCTCCAACGTTAGGCGCTTAATGGGGCCCCTTAGGAACATGACTGTCAAGGAGGGGAAGGAAGCCATTGTGAAATCCCTGTACATTCCTGGGGAGTCATTCGGGATGTGGAAACGGTGCTTCCGGATGCCATGCAGAGTACAGGGTGCAGCCCATGGCGGTACCAACGACGTGGGTCGGTTTGGATCGGGGGAGATCCTCTCTGGTTTCGCGCGGCTTGTGGAAATCGTAAAGGCTGCCAGTCTTGCTTGCGAGATTAAGGCGGAGCTCACCATCTGCAACATAGTCGACAGAACCGACTGTGGTCTTTGGTGCAGAGCCGAATGTAGGGGCTGAAACAGTGGCTCAGGCGGTTCTGTGACCGTGTAGGCTACAGATTCCTTGACTTGCGCCATCGGGTGGTGGGTTTCTGTGTTCCGCTTAATAGGTCAGGAGTCCACTACACACAGGAAGCAGCTACACGGGTAGCGGAAGCTGTGTGGAAGGGCCTGGGTGGTCTTTTTAGGTTAGAGGCTCTCAAGAAATCACAGAAAAGGCGTCCGTCTAAAAGGGGGCACATAAAACACATTGAGGTAGTTGTAGAAACGATCGGTATTGTAGTTGTAATTTGGCGTAACGGTGTTAGGAAAGAATCAAAGCTCCAAACCCTAATAGAAAGCACTGAAGCAGTGAAATTGAAGCACATAGTCCCTGCGAAATAGTGTGGGTAGAGGCTATACTTGACAATCGGACTAAAGTATTAACTGGATCGTTTTGCCAACGACCCGGCTCAGAAGATATAGTTGTTGAGCATTACGAAGTAAACCTGAATCTCATTTCAAATAGGTACCTCTCTCATACAATTATAGTCGGTGGTGACTTCAGTCTACCCTCGATATGCTGGAAAAATTATACGTTTGAAGGCAGCAGCAGGCATAAAACGTCATCCGAAATTGTACTGAATGCTTTCTCAGAAAACTATTTTGAACAAATAGTTCATGAGCCCACTCGAGGCGCAAATGGTTGCGAACGAATACTTGACCTCTTAGCAACAAATAATCATGGACTAATATGGAGTATCATGACGAATACAGGGATTAGCAACCACAAGGCAGTTGCTGATAGGCTGAATACCATAACACCCACAACCATCAAAAAGAAATGCAAAGTACATCTCTTTAAAAAAATCTGATAAAAATGCTCTTAACGCCTTTTTAAGAGACAGTCTCCATTCCTTCCGATCTGATCCCGTAAGCGTACAAAATATATGGAATGATTTCAGAGAATTAGTAACGACGGCAATTGAGAGACAAATACCACATAAATTAATAAGTGGTGGTACTGATCCCCCATGGTACACAAAACGGGTGAGGTCGCTGATGCAGGAGCAACGAAAAGAACATGCCAAATTTAAATGAAAGCAAAATCCCCAAGATTGGCAAAGTTTTGCAGGACTTCGAAACATAGCGCGTCCTTCAATGTGATATGCTTTTAATAATTTCCACAACGAAACTCTGTCCCGGAATCTGGCAGAAAATCCAAAGAGATTCTGGTCATACATAAAGCACACCAGTGGCAAGACGCAATCAATACCTTCACTGCACGATAACAACGGTGAAGTCACTGATGATAGTGCCACTAAAGCAGAGTTATTAAACACGGTTTTCCGAAACTCCTTCATCGAAGAAGACGATGCAAATATTCCTGAATTCCAATCAATAACAACTGCCAAGATGAGAAACATAGAAGTAGATATCCTCAGTGTAGCAAAGCAGCTTAAATCATTTAATAAAGGCAAGGTCTCCGGAACAGATTGTATACCAGTCAGATTCCTTTCAGAGTATGCTCATACAACAGCTACATATTTAGCAATCAGATACAACCGCTCGCTCACAGGAAGTTCCGTATTTAAAGACTGGAATATTGCTCAAGTCACACCAATACCCAAAAATGGTAAAATATAAGTAATCTGCTGAATTACAGGCCCATAAACGTCGATTTGCAGTACGGTTTTGGAACATTATGAACTACCTCGAAGAAAATGGTTTATTGACACGTAGTCAGCACGGATTCAGAAAACATTGTTCTTGTGAAACATAACTAGCTCTTTATACTCATGAAGTAATGAGTGCTATCGACAGGGGATATCAAATTGATCCCATATTTTTAGATTTCCAAAGGCTTTCGACACCGTTCCTCACAAGCGTCTTCTAACCAAACTGCGTGCCTATGGAATATTGCCTCAGTTGTGCGACTGCATTCGTGATATTCTGTCAGAAAGGTCACAGTTTGTAGTAATAGACGGAAAGTCATCGAGTAAAACAGAAGTAATATCCAGCGTTCCCCAAGGAAGTGTTATAAGCCCTCTATTCTTCCTGGTCTGTATTAACGACGTAGCAGACAATCTGAGTAGCCGTCTTAGATTTTTTTTGTAGATGATGCTGTTATTTACCGTCTTGTAAAGTCATCAGATAACCAAAACGAATTGCAAAATGATTTAGATAAGATATCTCTATGGTGCGAAAAGTTGCAATTGAACCTACATATAGAAAAGTGTGAAGTTATTCAGATGAGTACTAAAATAAATCCGCTAAATTTCAATTACGCGATAAGTCACACAAATATGAAGGCTGTAAATTCAACTAAATACTTAGGGATTACAATTACAAACAACCTAAACTGGAACGACCATATAGATAATATTGTGACTAGAGCAAACCAAAGACTGTGATTCATTAGCAGAACACTTACAAGGTGCAAAAGGTCTACCAAAGAGACTACTTCCACCACGCTTGTCCGCCCTATTCTGGAGTATTGCTGTGCGGTGTGCGATCCGCGTCACGTAGGACTGACGGATGACATCGAAGAAGTTCAAAGAAGGTCGTCTCGTTTTGTATTATCGCGATATAGGGGAAATAGTGCTACAGACATGATACGAGAATTGGAGAGGTGATCATTGAAACGAAGGCGTTTTTCGTTGCGACGGCGTCTTCTCATGAAATTTCAATCACCTGTTTTCTCCTCAGACTGCGAAAACATTCTGTTGGCACCCACCTACACAGGGAGAAATGATCATCACGATAAAATAAGAGAAATCAGGGCTCTCACGGAAAAATTTAAGTGATCGTTTTTCCCGAGCGCCGTTCGTGAGTGGAATGGTAGAGAGACAACTTGAAGGTGGTTCATTGAACCCTCTGCCAGGCATTTTGTTGTGAATTGCAAAGTAATCACGTAGATGTAGATTTAGGAAAATCACGGAAAACCTAAATCACGATGGCCGGACGCGAGTTTGAACCGTCGTCCTCCCGAATGCGAGTCCAATGCGCTAACCACTGCGCCACCTCGCTCGGCCTCTGAAGATAGTGCGGAGCTTGTTACCTTCGTGTGACTCTGTTCTTGCCGATTGGAGATTGTGTTACATGGTGAGCTACCTTGCTACTGCAGATTTGACCATCAAGCGGGCTAGACCTCCGCGCTGATTATGGCATTGAAATAATTTTTCCCGGTACTAGTTGTGTTGCCTCGCCTGGCCTCGTAGCATTCCTCTGGCTGTACCCTGGTTGTTGTTTGAACGTTGAGCACGTATGGTTTAAAAATTTTGACTGTTACGATTTTTAGGGACCTCGAAGATTTGGTGGAAATCTGTCAGTCATGTTAAATGCTTTTAATAACCCGCTAAAGGCATGTACTTCTTTGGTTGTGAGATCTCCATGTAGTTAGCTGCGGTTATCGCACAAGTATCTGAGTTTAACATTTTAAAGGAAAAATATTTTTATATTAAATCAAGGATGAGAGTTGTTTCTGAATATTAATATTAATAGTGGTTGTTTGAAGTGAATTAAAAAGCACTGTCGTGAGAATAAAAAATATATAAGGAGGGGGGGGGGGGTCAGAAAGATGTATAGCTGATTGTATTTGTGTGGATAAATTAACCACTGAAATTTATTTACAGGCACTCTGATCATAACAGTTTGTAAGGATTGCGTCCAAACGTGAGTTATTTGTCTAATACGGTAAAACATGGCAAACGTGTTAACTTCTGAAAGTGAGAATTGTGCTAATATCATTTTTGTATGGTTTAGATCAAGCTGTTGTTAGTCTAACTGTACTGCCTATGCATAGGGTCGTGTGAGGGAGTAAACTATACGGCATATTCTGTTTGTCGCCTGCCAAGCCCAACAACTCTGTAATTCATTTTGACTGTTTATAAATTCTGTAACTAAGATGTTACCAGTTAGTCTTGGTTATTGCAGTAAATTTGAAGGAAGATTTAAGTGTTTTCAGTAAACTTGTTAAATAAAGAAAAAACCAAATATTTGAAGTTAAATGTTGATGCTATTAGGTTTGATTCTGCCAATTTTTAACGGGTTTTAGTAACCGGATGTAAATTAAACTTGCAGTTTTTGTTGGAAGGTTATTTGTTTTGTCGCTCTTCGACTGTATGTTAACTTCAACTTTTAATGGCAGTGACGCCGAAATATTTTAAAGGCATTCCTTTATAAAACTGCTGTCGGAAATCACCATGTGTCTATGCTGCTACCAGTGGTGGAGTGTTTAATTTTTTTTATAATTAAATAAATATTAATTCTGTGTATCCTCAAATGCGACTCAGTACTTCCATCCCAGCTGGCCTGTGACCTGCAGTCCTTCTTTCACAAAGGAGTACTGTTACCAGGAGTGGAAAAAACATAAAAGATCATTAATCTTACATGCCGCTTTATTGAGAAGAGTCCCTCTGAAACTTTGCGTGTTACGTGTTCCAGAGAGAACGTGACAAAAACAAAACGTTAACTGAGGAATAGAAGCAAGCTACGAGAAATCTCCAGATATAAAACTAAAAGAAAAGCACGTTAAAAGTAAAGGGGTAATTAGCTGGCCGAAATAATAATTAATAATAATGAAATCAAATCTTACAAAATTTTTGTTCAGCATAACCGTGAGATTTTTTATCTGTGGCTGTAATTTTATGACCGAAAGATGTTTACTTTGTTAATGAAACGTAATGGGTACCGTAACTCAGCACTTCATAAGTTGACCAGCATCAGTGTCTCTTTTGAAACAGCAGTGAAAATGTAAGTGGTCGTCTAACGCAAATGATGTGTGTGACTTTAACAATCTCAGTAAACATTTTTGATTATGCAGTACCTGTAGATAAAGACTTTAAGAATCGAGATCTTTGGTGCTTTCTGAACACAAGTTTCATTTAGAAATTAATAAAGAAAGTTTGTGAATAATTAATAGTAGCAAGTTTCAGGGCTGCCGAAAACTTAACTGAGAATAATTAAACTCTCGTTACGCTACATTAGCATCGTTAAAGTATTTGATGAACCTGCTTCGTTGCTTTTTCGTATTTTAGTGGCCTTTTTGTATATTCTTCCTCTGTTTTGCAGCGCTTGTTGCTGAGTAATTTATCTCAAACAAAAGCCGCTTGTCACGGTCTGCGCGGCTCCTCCCGTCGGAGGTTCGAGTCCTCCCTCGGGTACGAGTGTGTGTGGTGTCCATAGCATAAGTTAGTTTAAGTTAGATTAAGCAGTATGTAAGCTTAGGGACCGATAACCTAAGCAGTTTGGTCCCTTACCACAAATTTACATTTTTTCTCAAACAAAAGAGGTGACTGTGGTCTTCAAGAGTTAACTGCACAGCCTTTTGAAAGCCTCTTGTGCGAGGCGTCAGATGTCCTACTTTGTTTCCCCACGATTTACAAGTATCGTGAAACACGCGGCAGAATGTGACTGACAACTGTGTCTTACGCGCTAGCATTGAGTTTCTTATACTGAATATCGCACGCCAGTGGTGGTCTGCTTCCATCAGCCTCGATGTCTGTTTGTCAGAATTCTCGCCTGGCAGACCTAGAAATGAATTGTGCAGCACGTTGTACATGAAATGTAAGACGATTACCATGAGCTTTCCATACTGTGCAAGCGTAATGTTCCAGTCTTGATATATCTAATAGCAGTGCTTCCCACACCGAAAAATATCTTGGAATATCAGTTCAAGTCCATCTTCTAACGTTGCTTTTACAAAGTTCATGCTTTTTCTCCCGTTTCAGGTATACAGGGTGACGCATGGGTTTTATGCATCCCACAATGCCTTCAAACACCAAGTGCAAGATCCTTATATTCTCTCGCTCACTTTACGCAAACCTTAAGTACTACAGAAAAGGTGAACAGCGCCTTTTTGTAGGAAATTTAATGCAGTCAAATTTTGTACTGGGAAGCGTTATCGCTAAAGGCAGTAGTTTTCGAATGATACAAGAAAAAGTACAAAACTAACCTCCAAGCGTATGTTTCTTACGTAGATCGAAACCAGTGGCCGCAACGAAAATGTAGCCCACTACAGAATTTAACTACTCTTAAATTTCCTACAAATAGGTCCCATCCACTTTCTTTGTAGCACTAATAGTTTGTGAGTAGCGAACGAGAGATTATGAAAATCTCGTGCTCGGTTTTTGAAGACGTTGTGGGCTGCATAAAACCTGCTGGTAGGGGCAGCCGAATCATTCGGTGTAAGTTTCAGTACAGAACAACATAACTAATATACAGCTAAGCTGTTCATATTAAATATTTACAGAACCGTTTAAGTTATCCTAACTCTGTTTTCACTCCGATGGAACT
Organism: Schistocerca americana; assembly: GCF_021461395.2. Classification (NCBI taxonomy): domain Eukaryota; kingdom Metazoa; phylum Arthropoda; class Insecta; order Orthoptera; family Acrididae; genus Schistocerca; species Schistocerca americana. The sequence goes on along the minus strand of NC_060122.1, from coordinate 213,310,261 downwards.
TAAGCAGGTCTTCACTACACGAAGTACACTCGCTCGTTATACCTATATTAATTATAGAGATATCTTTATTAACTTATCATTCGCAAACAAACAATTTATCATTTTCGAATGGTACTGTAATAATTTCTGCTGCTAAAAATTGTTGTTCTAAGAGAGACAAATTCAAAGGCGTTTCACTCTATAAAATACGATCACTAGTTTCTGAGCAATTACAAGATTTAGAACTTAATATTTATCTGTTTTAAATGTGAAACTGATTGCTGTCTTCTGCGTAAAACTGCGTTTTTATAACCAAATAAGGAAAGGGATTTCAAATCGATTCTGATTCAGTATTTCCAGATTTCCTGAAGTCTTTTGACACTGCCCTACACAAGCGGCTTGTAGTGAAATTGCTTGTTTATGGAATATCGTCTCAGTTATGTGACTAGATTCGTGATTTCCTGTGAGAGAGGTTACAGTTCGTAGTAATTAACGGAAAGTCAACGAGTAAAAAAGATTACTGGCGTTCTCCAGGTCAGTGTTGTACACCCTTTCCTGCTCCCTATCTGTACAAAAGATTTAGGAAACAATCTGAGCAGCCGTCTTGCAAAACGATTTCGACAAGATGAGCGTATGGTGCAAAAATCGGCAATTGACCCTAAATAACGAAACGTATAAGGTCATCCACATGAGTGTTAAAAGGAATCCGTTAAATTTCGGAGACACGAGAAATCAGTGAAACCTAAATGCCGTAAATTCATATAAATACCTAGGAATTACAATTACGAACAACTTATGTTGGAAGGAACACATAGGGAATGTTATGGGGAAAGCTAAGAAAAGTCTGCGTTTTAGTGGCAGGAGACGTAGAAAATGTAACAGACCTACTAAGGAGACTGCCTACACTACACTTGTCCGTCCTCTTTTTGAATACTGCGGTGTGGGATCCTTACCAGGCAGGATTGACAGAGTACATCGAGAAAGTTCAAAGAGGGGTGGCACGTTTTACATTATCGTGAGATAGGGAAGAGAGTGTCATTGAAATAATAAAGGATTTGGGGTGAACATCACAAAAACAAAAGCGTCTTTCGTTGCGGCAGAATCTTATAACGAAATTCCAATCACCAATTTTCTCCTCCGAATGCGAAACTACACTACTGGCCATTAAAATTGCTACACCAAGTAGAAATGCAGACGATAAACGGGTATTCGTTGGACAAATATACACTCCTGGAAATTGAAATAAGAACACCGTGAATTCATTGTCCCAGGAAGGGGAAACTTTATTGACACATTCCTGGGGTCAGATACATCACATGATCACACTGACAGAACCACAGGCACATAGACACAGGCAACAGAGCATGCACAATGTCGCCACTAGTACAGTGTATATCCACCTTTCGCAGCAATGCAGGCTGCTATTCTCCCATGGAGACGATCGTAGAGATGCTGGATGTAGTCCTGTGGAACGGCTTGCCATGCCATTTCCACCTGGCGCCTCAGTTGGACCAGCGTTCGTGCTGGACGTGCAGACCGCGTGAGACGACGCTTCATCCAGTCCCAAACATGCTCAATGGGGGACAGATCCGGAGATCTTGCTGGCCAGGGTAGTTGACTTACACCTTCTAGAGCACGTTGGGTGGCACGGGATACATGCGGACGTGCATTGTCCTGTTGGAACAGCAAGTTCCCTTGCCGGTCTAGGAATGGTAGAACGATGGGTTCGATGACGGTTTGGATGTACCGTGCACTATTCAGTGTCCCCTCGACGATCACCAGTGGTGTACGGCCAGTGTAGGAGATCGCTCCCCACACCATGATGCCGGGTGCTGGCCCTGTGTGCCTCGGTCGTATGCAGTCCTGATTGTGGCGCTCACCTGCACGGCGCCAAACACGCATACGACCATCATTGGCACCAAGGCAGAAGCGACTCTCATCGCTGAAGACGACACGTCTCCATTCGTCCCTCCATTCACGCCTGTCGCGACACCACTGGAGGCGGGCTGCACGATGTTGGGGCGTGAGCGGAAGACGGCCTAACGGTGTGCGGGACCGTAGCCCAGCTTCATGGAGACGGTTGCGAATGGTCCTCGCCGATACCCCAGGAGCAACAGTGTCCCTAATTTGCTGGGAAGTGGTGGTGCGGTCCCCTACGGCACTGCGTAGGATCCTACGGTCTTGGCGTGCATCCGTGCGTCGCTGCGGTCCGGTCCCAGGTCGACGGGCACGTGCACCTTCCGCCGACCACTGGCGACAACATCGATGTACTGTGGAGACCTCACGCCCCACGTGTTGAGCAATTCGGCGGTACGTCCACCCGGCCTCCCGCATGCCCACTATACGCCCTCGCTCAAAGTCCGTCAACTGCACATACGGTTCACGTCCACGCTGTCGCGGCATGCTACCAGTGTTAAAGACTGCGATGGAGCTCCGTATGCCACGGCAAACTGGCTGACACTGACGGCGGCGGTGCACAAATGCTGCGCAGCTAGCGCCATTCGACTGCCAACACCGCGGTTCCTGGTGTGTCCGCTGTGCCGTGCGTGTGATCATTGCTTGTACAGCCCTCTCGCAGTGTCCGGAGCAAGTATGGTGGGTCTGACACACCGGTGTCAATGTGTTCTTTTTTCCATTTCCAGGAGTGTATTATACTAGAACTGACATGTGAATATATTTTCATGCAATTTGGATGCATAGATCCTGAGAAATCAGTGCCCAGAAAAACCACCTCTGGCCGTAATAATGGCCTTGATACGCCTGGGCATTGAGTCAAACAGAGCGTGGATAGCGTGTACAGGTACAGCTGCCCATGCAGCTTCAACACGATACCACAGTTCATCAAGAGTAGTGACTGGCGTATTATGACGAGCCAGTTGCTCGGCCACCTGACCAGACGTTTTCAGTTGGTGAGAGATCTGGAGAATGTGCTGGCCAGGGCAGCAGTCGAACATTTTCTGTATCCAGAAACGCCCGTACAGGACATGCAACATGCGGTCGAGCATTATCCTGCTGAAATGTAGTTCAGAGGGATCGAATGAAGTGTAGGGCTACGGGTGGTAACACATCTGAAATGTAACGTCCACTGTTCAAAATGCCGTCAATGCGAACAAGAGGTGACCGAGACGTGTAACCAATGGCATCCCATACCATCACGCCGGGTGATACGCCAGTATGGCGATGACGAATATACGCCTCCAATGTGCGTTCACCGCGATGTCCCCAAACACGAATGCGACCATCATGATGCTGTAAACAGAACGTGGATTCATCCGACAAATGGCGTTTTGCCATTCGTGCACCCACGTTCGTCGCTGAGTACACCGTCGCAGGCGCTCCTGTCTATGATGCAGCGTCAAGGGTAACCGCAGCCATAGTCTCCGAGCTGATAGTCCATGCCGCTGCAAACGTTGTCGAACTGTTGGTTGTTGTCTTGCAAACGTCCCCGACTGTTGACTAAGGGATCGAGACGTTGGGATCCAGCACGGCGTTCCGTCTTACCCTCCTGAACCCACCAATTCCATATTCTGCCAACAGTCATTGGATCTCGACCAACGAGAGCAGCAATGTCGGGATACGATAAACCGCAAACGCGATAGGCTACAATCCGACCTTTATCAAAGTCGGGAACGTGATGGTACGCATTTCTCCTCGTTACACGAGGCATCACAACAACGTTTGACCAAGCAACGCCGGTCAATTGCTGTTTGTGTACTAGAAATCGGTTGGAAACTTCCCTCATGTCAGCACGTTTTAGGTGTCGCCATCGGCGCCAACCTTGTGTGAGTGCTCTGAAAAGCTAATCATTTGCATATCACAGCGTTTTCTTCCTGTCGGTTAAATTTCGCGTCTGTAGGACGTCATCTTCGTGGTGTAGCAATTTTAATGGCCAGTAGTGTATTTTGTTGACTTCGACATACATAGGGAGAACCGATCATCATATTAAAATAAGGGAAATGAGAGCTCGCACAGAAAGATATAGGTGTTCGTTTTTTGGTGAGCTGTACGAGATTGGAATAACAGAGCATTAATGTCAAGTTAGTCCGATGAACGCTCTGCCAGGTACTTAAATGTGATTTGCAGAGTATCCATGCAGATGTAGACGAATTGTTACGGTGTATTCCTAAGATCTCGATCCCGTATAACCTGGAACATTTCCTTCTATCCGTTTCCAAGATACAGCGGTTCAAAGTACCCTGCTCGTATACGTAAAATACGCACGTAATGTCCGAAGTGAGTGCTTATAAAGTGCCGTAGCACGGAGAAATAGGCTGTAAACTGTTTCCGTTTTTATCTCGGAACACCATTTTGTATTACTGGAGTATATGCAGAATATTTATGCACGTAAAATTCGGTCTAAGGTGTAAAATTGGTTTTGCTCTGTTTCAGCTCCACATAAGTAAACAATCTAAATTTTACTGACGAATATATTTCTTTTCATATCAGGAAACCAGCGGAAAAATGTTCCCATTGGAGCACAAAAAATGCATATATGTTCCTGTTTATTTAAAAGATTCAGACTTAAAGTGGTGTACCAGCTGCCTTATTCTACTTTCTACAAACCTTTAAAAATTCACAGCCACTTACCCATCCACTACCAGTTACCCTTTCTCACGCACTCGTAACGGCCAACTCCTTGTCGTTATCTCTTTCTTATCTCTGTCACTGTCTCCTGTATCACAGACACAATCCCCTTCGTTCTGTCGTGCTACAGTCTCCTCTCAGTGTCACCGACTCCCTGTCATTCTGTGTTACTGCTAATGCCTTATTCCTTCAGTACTGCTGCTCGTAACTGCTACTATCTCTCTCTTCCTCGTTGTCATTCTCATATACTCTGTCCCTCATTATCACTGGCTCTCACCCACTTCAGTTTGATCTTTCTCGCTATTCCAACTTTCCGTGGCACTGTCTCCTTCACTCTTTTCCTGCCACTGTCAACTATGTTCAACTATCACTGTGTCCCTTTCTCTCACATTGCCATTGTTTCGTTCGCTCTTTCAACAACCGTTTACTATCTTCCAGTATTTATTAATTTTCCGTCTCTTTGCCACTGCCACCTCTTTCTTCTCTCTGGGCATAGAAAAGCGCGAGTATGCTCACATGCCAAAAGTTTCGCAAAAAAATTTAAAGATCCTGAGGAAAGTAGAATGAGGCAGCTGGTACCATACTTTCCAGTAGAATCTTTTAAATAAACAGGAACGTATTCTTATGTTTTATGCGCGAATAGGAGCATTTTGCTCTCGTTCCCCTCTTTTTCTACTGCAGCAGGGCATGTAACTCCCATGAAAGGAAACATAGTGGCCAGGAAAATGTAGATATTTTAATTATGTGAAATTGAAATAACGCAAAACTAATTCTATACCTCAGACCGCAATTGACGTGCAAAAAAAATTTCCATGTGCTTTAGTACTACAACATGGTGTCCCAAATGGATACGGAGACACTTTACAGCATAGTTCTCCGTGCTAAGTCCCTTTATAAACCACATTTTCGCCTCACACCGTACTTTACGTGCGTATTTTTGGTATACAAGTAGGGTATCTTTGAACCTCTCTATCTCGGAAACGGATAAAGATATGAAAACAATTTTCCAGTTTATACAGGATCGCCATCTTAAGAATACATCGTAAAAATTACAGCCATTTGCTGCTCATAGCCGTCTCGGAATACGCGGCAAGGTTTTAGCACCGAAGAAACAAGTTTTTGAGGTGTTTCTCGATAACAGCTAACGAATTTTGGAAACTGGGAGATGGCTCTTCTAGAGAGATTCTTAGAGAATATACCGTTAAAATTTGAGTCATTTGCTGCTGTTATTTATTCTCTAGATTTGGCCTCATACTGGAGTTTACGCGTAGAACTAGTGTAACTTTGAAGCTCTATGTCTTTAAAACGGGTACAGATATCAAGAAATTTTTCATGGTTGTTCGAGGTCGGGATCATAGAAATATACGTAAAAATCTCGGCCCTTTGCTTTGTTAGCCGGCTTGGAATCGTCAGCTATGTTTTGGTCCTCTGGTGACCGCATAACTCCAATTTAAAAACCCTTCTTCGGGGTTAAGCTTTATATTATAAGGATATTTTAGAACCCGTAACTGTTAATTGAATGAAAATATGTTACATAAAACAGAAACCAGTCACTTTTTTGAATAATTATGTTTTACTCCATGAACCGGTTTTTGAATCTTTTCAGGTTCATCTTCAGGTGGTTTCTGGAGGTTACATCATTATTTTAGCACAATGGTGGGTGCTGGCTCTGTGACAAGAAGATGGAACACGCTTTAATGTATCGCCATGACTATTGTTTTCTGACCTTAATGATGTAAATTTAGTTTTTTACTTACTGCGACAGTATGGGCGGTTTTTTTTTCGTTAGTGTCCATCTGTCTGCTTCCATTTTGATGGTTAGTTGGCATATTACTTAGCTTATTTTGACACAATATATATTAATGTACACTTTGATAGCGAAACTTTGCCAGCATCCAGCATGTGCTGTACAACTGTTGCTTGTAACAAAGACCTTCACAAAGAGATACGGCATAGGCCTACTTTCCACAGAGATGTAATTTGTTCTTTTTTATATGTATTAAAGTCGATATAAGGGCAAATATTTTGATCAGGTTGGCGATAACATGGAAGCACAAAATAAAATAAATAAATAATGAGTTTCTACAAGAACAAACTTTAAGTGATATGATGTCTTATTCCTATTCGTTGATTAACGTATAATACAGTCAGTTTATAGCAAATATTTTAATCAAGATTGGCATTAGCATGTATGCCCAGGAGTCGCCAATACAGAGTTGTCGTATTTCCATTGAGATACAGCCGTTTGTATGACCATGACCTTTATATTTATGTTTAAATTTTAAATAATAACAAACCTTCAAATGAACTGTTTAATTTCTGTTCTTACGTTAACATAATCTGGAATATAGATTCTATTTGTTTTATCTAAGGTAATATGTATAAAAGTTATAGTGTTTGTAATGGAATAAAGCTGTTTGTGTGACCATACACTTTATATCTAAAACCAAGAACAAAAATTCAAGTGAACTGTTGACTTATTTTTGTTCTTCCATGAAAGTGATCTGGAATATTGGTAATGGAAGATTCTGTTTGTTCCAGCTGGAAGTAACATGTATAAGAATACTGATTTATTTTAACAGTAGAGGGCTTTACCATTTAGAAACATAGTACAGGTTTATTCTGTGGTAGCATATTTACATTGACATGTCAATGGAAAGTACCAGAAAAGTACAGGAAATACCATATGTGCCATCTAAGGTGGATCATCGATGACTGGAACATGTCAGTTCATCATAAACAAATGTACTAATGGATATTCTACTGACTTAACAATCATTTGTGAGTGCCATATATACAGACAGAGTTATGTGCAGAAGGTGATTTTTCACTATAAATGTTTTATTTCTGACAAACCTTTGTGCAATATGCTACATCCACTAATATTACAGTAGTTTCCAACTCACAATGTTTTGTAAGAAAATTGTTGTAGGCCAGAAGATGCCAGCAGAGTATGTCGAAAACGGTTTTCGAAAGTAATGAGCATCTTTGTTTTTAATTTTAAGGTATTATTTTTAAAATTGAAATATTGAATTTGCATGTATATGACTGACACTTTTTTAAAAATAACCTAAATGAATTCCTTTCATTTGTTTTTAATCTCATCAGTTCATCAAATTATAAATTGTACAGTAAAATTTTATATATTTAAATAAGCATAAAATGCTGCATTAAAGGCTTTTAATTCGAAGATACTTCACAGTAATGCATTTATCTGTTAGTTAATACAAAATTACCCCTGTTGGGACCTGCATGACAGGTTAAGCCTAGGAGTCTATACATCATAAGAAAAGAACAATTTCCCAAATTCTGTATTATTACAGCTGGAAAAGTTCAAGCTCAGGTGGTGCCTAAATTCGTAATTTACAGTGACAGTAGTACATTATCCTTCTGAAAATTAACTGTTCTTTCAGATGGCGCAATTAATTTTATGGTAGCTCCAATGCAATTTGAATCACAGGCGAAGTCTTTATTAACATATTAATCAGTTAAAATTAAACCCATAAATAACAAAAATGTACACTACAAGTGTTGTGATTATTGTGCCTGAACTTGCACACGCCACTTTGCTATCGTGTTTAGGTGTTTTATCCTCTATTTTAACTTTGTGGTATACTAAATCTGCATTTAATCGCCATTTCCTGATGATTTGTGAAACTGCTGGCAAAGGTGCATGCATCTCCAAACGCATCTCACAGAGTTCCTTAAACTGCCACTTCGAGCATTGCTGTTCCATTTTCTACTAAACTTTTATCACTCTCTAACAGCTGTTATTACCTTCATTTAACTTCATGTATATAGTAATTTGTATGTGATCAGTACAAACGTGGTATGGAATTGTTCAGTGCGTCATATTGTTTAATATGAGATGACGTGCATCTCCATAATTTGATTAATTTGGTGTCCACAGCGTTTCAGGAATAACAGTAAATATTTTCGTAGTACAGACTAATTCGAATAAAACATTTCATCGTGTCCAACTTATATTGCTTACAGACACACAACTGTTAGTATGTAACCCAAACAAGTACTTGCAAATGTTTAGAAAAGGGAGATTATTACGTTCTATGCGTTTTGTGTCACCTGACGACTGGAATTTTAATGGTCCCCTCATGCTTGAAGACAGTATCTAACCTTATAGCCAATGGAACTCCTTAATAGTGCTGAAAGCTCGGTTTCATGAATAAATAACGGGATCATGTGAGACGATGCGGCAATACAGCAGACCCAATTATTCGACTGTACAGGATATCGCACCACACGTTTTCAAAGAAGCATTCTTCGATCTGTGTACGGAAAAAGTATCTGGGTTTTTGTTGAACCACCTATGTGACCTACAAGTGTTCTTGGTACCGTCACAAGTGAAACTGACTTCATCAGTAAACAGCATTGACGGGAGAACACGGTGATTTGCAATTAGACAAAATTCCGAACGTTTTCCTACATCTCATTCTCAAAGATCCTGAAACGGCTGCAAATGATAAAGATCTTCACCTTGGATAGTCTTGTCTGCCATATTCCTGTATGTGGACGTGACGAAATTTTGTGTTGTTTGTTGAAGGACTACGTTCTACCATTCTTGAAAAATAACCAGCAAACAGCTGTAGTATGATCCTTTAATAGTAAAACTGGTTTCACAATTTCACAGTTACGCCTTCAGGTACATTTTTTTCCGGTTCATTTCGAAGCAAAAGTTCAATACATTGGACGTCCCATCATTCCCAGCCAGGTTCTAATATTTCGTCAAAATAGTGATGAAGGCCGAAAGTTAAAACAGGAGGAATGAAGAAGATGGCCATAAAAGGAAGACGAATTGTCAAAATCTGACTGGAAATTATTGGAAGCTTAATGCGCTCAACTTTGCTTATAACTGATCTGAAAGTAAACGCAGTTGAATATGTAGCTCGAACGTTGTGAAACATGCAGTACTAGTAAAGGGTCGTACAACTGCTGTTTGTGGTTCATTTTTTCAAGAATGCACACCTTCAGCTGCGGATGCCCATATTATAAAGTTTTCTGTCATTTCTAACAACTTAATAATGTCTCCTACTTCACCCAAACTCTGTTCATTCGCATGTTCAAATCAAATGTGACATCCGGGCACTGCTCAGTCTCACGCAGTTAAGTGAAAACACGAGTCAACACTCCTGAATCTGATTAATTTCAAATGCCCGGGGTTCCCAGTCATGCAGAATAATATTCGCCATTGAACGTATAAATTATTCATTTCACAATTGCGATTTCGGCCTTTAGGCCATTTTGGTGTGGCAGTGCAAAATATTTTGCTTCAGCGTATGTCAAACTCTAAAATCCTTTTACATGTCATCGTCGAAAATAAGGCCTTTCATTGTAGAAATACAGTGAAATCAAACGAGTGCGAATCTCTGGACACTCTGAAATGATGTAAATTACCTGAAATGTAACCAGTGTGAACATCCTTTACATAAATCGCTCCAAATCAGTATTCTGACATTACATTCACATTTAGATGTGAACTAAGGCCGTTGGCGGGAAAATACATTCACAATAATCAGTATTCTAACACACAGTTTTCATGTGAACTAAGGCTATTTTCGGGCCAGCGGCCTTATTTCATACGTAAACACAGAGCTAGAACGTTGACCTGTAGCAATTTATGTGAAAGATGTTAACATTGGTGACCTTTCACGAAATTTACTTCATTTCTACTGAGCTTCGCACTCGTTTGATGTTAATGTATTTCTACAGTGAAAGATCTTACTTTTGACGATGACACGTATAAGGATTTTAAAGTCTGACATGTGCTGAAGCAATATCTTTTGCAGTATCGCTTGAAAATGCCCCAAAGGGCGAATCTGCAATTGTAAAATAAATAATTCTACAGTCAACGGTGAATATGGCGTCCTTTAAGAAACTCTTGAATCTGGTATTCCGCGGCTGCGAAACCGTCTACGGTGTTCTCTACAAGCAGCAGCAGGTTTTCCATCACAATATCCGTACACAAATACCATATCTGCATACCCAGAACTTCAGTAATGTGTGGCATGCTTAAACAGTGCAGTAGAATTAGTCGACACATCACAGTCACGGCTGAGAAATTCAACATTGTAAACTCGAGCACAACTTCAGAATGGGTAGGAATGAAAACTTATCTCTGTAAACAGCAATAAGACTGTAACCAATAAAATTGTGAATATTTTATCTGGAATGTTTTATTCAGTTTAGACTGTTCCACCCTTTTCTAAAATAATTACCATCCCTACTGAAGCACCCCGTACAACAGACATACAACAGCCCGGCAGCAGTCTTCCTTGGCGGGAGCTCCTCTAGCGTACAGAACTTCATCAGGCGGTTGTCCAGTCTGACAGAGAAACGTGCGCTGACGACCGTACACTCGCTGTCGACAGACGGTGGGCCACGCCCACCTCAGGCGCGAGAGTTTTGCAAGCAGTGTCACGCCCTTCTCAATTACTGGCTCCCTGCCGCGCCCATCGACTCAAATAACTGCTGTCCGGTTTCTGTGCAAGTGGAAGATAATCTTTCACTCCATTTATCTTCAGAATTTCATTATTCCTGTTAAGGCTGTCGAAAACATTCTCTAAAGCTACAAATGCTATAAATGTATGTTCGCAGGACAGAGTCAGTATAACCTGGCGTAATCTTACATACCCCATAACTTGAACAGATACTCCTCCAGGCTAATCATTCCATACTACTGTTAGTAATTCTTATGAGTTTCATTAAATGTATATTCAAGATAACCTGTCTGTGAATGCTTGGAAAAATACTAACAATTTTAATGATTTTCTAACTAAAAAACGTGAACTTTTAACGGGATGAGAATTGTAACACAATAAGGAGCGCACCTTGCTGAACATTTTGATATACAGTTAATCACATTAGTTCTCATACTGACTGTATTACATTTTTTTTGTGAAGATCAGTAAATTACAGTTTCTATTTACCAGTCAATACTTGGAAACAAGGCACTGACTGACTTCTTATTTAGATGCTTGATACTTTACATGCACATTAACAACATGTCCATTTAAAAAGTCGACTACATTCATGGCATTTCAGTCACACTACTTTATTCTGAAAATATCTACGTCTGATGATCAATATTAAGGTCACTTTTCTGTAACTATATACTTCATGGTGTCTGTTCTTTCGTACATGTCCGAAAGAACAGACACCATATCCATATAAATATACAGTATAGTTCTGGCAATCCGGCCATGACCTTCTTCCCTTCTGCGGATGCACACATATTCCCCGAATTCATACGGGACTTGGTAAAAATGTCTTCCACGAGTAATGAGTGTGTTGGGGTGGCACACCACGAATGTAGTGTGTGTACATAGAAGGTGAGACTGTGGGTATCGCGGGAGACGTGCGCGAGATAATCCCTGCAGTCGCGCTATCCTTTGTGCCCTCGGTGGCTCAGATGGATAGAGCGTCTGCCATGGAAGCAGGAGATCACGAGTTCGGGTCCCGGTCAAGGCATACATTTTCACCTGTCCCCGTTGATATATATCAACGCCCGTCAGCAGCTGGAGGTATTAATATAATTAAAATTTCTTTCTATAACTAATCGGTACGTACTTTTATTCCTGTTGGTAGTGCATTAGTGCCTCTAGTCTTCTTCGCTCCGAATAGTATCCTGGAACGCTGCAAAAAATTTCAAACTTCCAGCTGAAATAGATTTTTTTGTGCATAAAATAAACATTTCAGAAAATTTAACTGTCAGGAAATTTAATTCAGAGTTATATTTGATCTATGGAAGACCTCTGTTGTTCCTTATACGTTCCAGCTGCATAATCTTATTGTCTTACAGGTTCCTCATCTCCCCTCCTCCTTTCCCTGTTTCTCTTCGCTATTGTGGCCCCTTTAGTTGCTTCAAGGACCCACATTTCAACTTCGGCCACTCTCATGAAATCACCTGCCACCAGTGATTGCCCTCAATGTGACCAAGAATATATTCCTAGCAACTCTAGAACTTCAGTATCAAAACACTTTTCTGGAGTCGTAATAATTTCGAGAATGTCAAAATTGGAAATAGGCAAACTACAGAAGTTTTTGTAAGAAAAATAATGCTCGAAAATCACAGATGTTTAAGAGCAAACATAAGATAGTCTCACAGCGTATCTTCTGACAGGACGACCAACTCAATAAACAGTTGTATAGTATATTTTTCTCGAATGGGAGTCTAGTGACAACATTTCACGCGTGAAAACAGCGGAAAAATGAGTGTAGCCGCACACCGAGAGATCTTTAACTCGATTGTTAAACAACTTCCCGATGTTCAACTCAATTATTTGAAATATTATTTTGTTCAAGGAACTATAAGCGTCGTTTTAAGATGAAAAACAAAAAATTTATTTTTTTGAAGCGGATTCACAACTAAGTGATCTTAAATGCATACGTCCTTTATTATCACTACAGGCTTCGGTTACCAACAACCATAACCGTATCATTAAACAGCAAAAAAATCATGAAACAACCAGAACTGCGTCGAGTATAATCAGTTATACACTTGTGTCAAAAATTAAAGCAACAAACTGCTCTCGTGTGTCTAATTTACGAATAATCCTATAAACTGTCAACTGATGTCCTTACGATCGTGTTCTTCACCGAAAATGGCATTCTGGCCAACGGATAACCACGCCAACGCTGACGTCAGTGCGTATATCAAACGGGATAGTGTTTGCCGGGTAGTCCCACATCCACAGTCGCTGTATACAGAGTCACAGAGGCTGCAATATGGCACAGAGTACCCCTACTAGAGTCTGCAGTGGAGGGGCATAGCAAGAATGAAAGCAGAACAGTTGCAAACTGATATGACCTCGTGGCTTAATTTGAATCGTTCTGTTGTTTCTCGAATGTGGCGACAGTTTATAGAGACCGAAACTGTATCGTGAACACCAGACTAGGGCCGACCATGTGCGACTTAGAACCGTTATTTGGCTGTAAGGACACGACGGGACTGCCTTAGTACTGCATGGCAACTGACATTTGAGCTCGCAGAATCCTCTGGACGTGTTTTATCGAGGCAACCGGTGTGCAGAAGATTTCGGCAGACATACTGTACGTGTGCTTCTGATGCGTCTTCCCAGAAGGGAAAGTGTAGAGTGTAGAGTGGAGTCGTCAAAATATCACCTGGACGTTCGAACGAGGGGGTGCGGGGGGGGGGGGGGGGTGTAAATGTATAGATGAGTTCCGATTTTGTCTCGATAGAGAGTGATTCTCGACGGATTCGCATCTGGAGGAAACATGGAACACGGTTTAGGGACCCAAACATTGTGGAAAGAGACCGATATCGAGGCAAATCACCAATGGTGTTGGCAGTGATTGTGTTGACCACTCAAACAGCTCTTCAGGAAACTTAACGGGTGAATCGGCAAGGTTTAATTGTTGCCAGGTATTGTGAAAAGATATGTAGACCTTATGAGCGGTTATTGTGAGGTGATGTTGGCCCAGACTTCGTAATGATTCGTAATCATAGACAAAAATGCTCGACTTCATAGAGCACGGGTGGTTGACGTTTCCTGGGAAACTGAAGATATTGCATACTTGACGTGGCCTGCTTGGCCTCCCGATCTGAATCCCATAGAAATGTCTGGGAAACACTAGGGAGACTGGTTGCACCACGTCAGCATCCACCAACCATTCACCAAGACTAGTGAGCAGCTTTGCAGGAAGAGTGGGTGTTATTGCCTCAACATGCGACTGATGACATAATCCATCGTTGTCAGGCCTGTTTTGCTGCCAGAGGTGGTCAGAAACGTACTGAGTACATTAACTAGTTGTCGTAACGTGTGTGCAAATCCGTCAAGTTGGAAAAAGTGAAGAACCTTTATTATCTACCATTAAACATGCTGCAATTGTTTACGTTCTGTATTCTTCACATTGGTTCTACTTTACTATCACCTGTTTATACAGTTTTGCGGTAAAAAAACACGAAACCCTGCTAAATTTACGCTTGTGGCTTGAATTTTGGACACCAGTGTGCATGAGACAGTATAACCCAAGGTGTGCCGCGGTGAGCCCGGCACGGACAGGCGCGACGCCTCCAAGCGCTGCAAGGATCTCGCCAGCTTCATGGAGTCGCTCATTGGTGAGATTGGCAAGCCCGAGTTGCGTGTGGATCCGGCTGCCGCCGCCGCTGTCAACCAGATCGGAGCCAGCTTCTCTGAACGCAGCTCTGTGTCGCTGGGGGAGATATCGCCACACCGCGACTACTATGACAGCAAGTCGTCGTCAGAGACGCCGCCCAGCTACAACCAGCTCAACTACAATGACAACATCCAGAGGTTCTTCGAGAGCAAAACGAAGACGATCCCGTCAGACGATTCCGGTGAACGGCTGATGGCATTGGAGCCGACCAGCCGCAGCACTGACGAAGACACCAAGGCTGCCGCTGCTACCAATGACAGCCGTGCAAAGAGTACATTTATTTCCGTATCATGTCATCTCATATTAATATACCAATGTCATGAAAACGGCGTCGTTAGATAGGACCCCTGAACATCAAAAGAACAAAACGACATCTGTACTCGAGAGGTGATATGTCAGATGTGGAAGCACAGTTACAACTGATCATTATCTAATTGTAAGGAAATCGGAGAATAGCTGGCCACAGGTATGTGTTAAGATGAACAGGCAAAGCAAGATATAGTTAGTGCTGCTTCATGCATCCAGTGTTGGACGTTACTGAAAAATACTACAAAAAATTGTCTCTAGTCCTCTACTCACAGAAATAAGATAAATGTACACCATAAAATTAAAAGTCTCTTTTACAAGAATAAAGTGAAAAAAATGGGCCTGGGATGCTGCTATGTAATAACAACGTTGCTATATTGAAATAACATGGACCGATGTGTGAATAAGACAAACTTCTTTAAGTGTTTCTACTTCATGTATAATCGATAAAGCGATACTGATAATGAAAGACAGAGATACAGCTGCGTTTACGCATATTATAAAATATTTTACAATTGTTGGCAATCGCCTTTGAAAAAAAGTGTAATACTTATTGAGTTGGTGACTCTGCAGTACTCAAACACTTTCTTTTACCAAGCCGAAAGGAAGGGCCGTGTGGACGAAGATTCGCATCAAATGACGAGTCAGGCATTAGAGGCAGATAACTGTTGCACTGAGTATAAGACACAGTAATAAAAACTTGAAAATCGGTAGAGTAAACGTATTTACAAGGGCACTCATGTGTAATATAAATTATAAACTTCATACTTTAAAGTTTTCTTTGTCAAGCGGGCAGAGCCTCCTGTACCTCGCCGTAGATGCAGTGTATGACCTGAGGTGCACTAAGATTCGGCCGTCAGATGAAATTTTGAAGCGACTACATTTCTCATTCGCTCCGTTCCTCTCTGAGTGTGCGTAACCTATAGGGGAGGAATGTGTTCAGTGAGTGGATCTGGAGATTGTAATGGTATCAGCCTTATATTTGATGCTTCAGTATTGTTTCGTAAAGTCAAACACTGTTATATAAGACCCATATATGAAGGAAAATGCACTAGATTACTGTCCTTCACATTTATGCTCATACAATTAAATAATTTTCACTGTCTGTTCTCATGTACAGGTAATACAAAGAAAGATTTCTTATATACAGAAGTGTAACAATGGTTGGGACCATCTGAACGTATAAAAATAACTATTTCAGCAGCAATGTAACTGCAGTTAGTACTTGATTTACTTCGACAGTGACCATGTCTTGAATGAGACACAGAAAAGTCAACCAAAGTACTAAATAATAAAAATTGGTACATAATCTGATGACACTTTGTTCCAAAATTATTTATAAAAAGTTATCAAATTTAGATAATTCATATCTTCTATTGGAAATATGAATACAACATTTTTGTATATATTATGATAATTTCACAGAAGTGGGAAGGCTAATTTAAAGTTATTGGCATGCTTGATACTTAGTCTACATCTAGATAAATATCGGTAATACATATAAATTCATGTACAGAGTGATACTTAGGCTACATTTGGATAATTATCAGTGATATTCGTATATAAATCTACGTACAGATTGATTCAGCTGCCCCTGAAGATGGGTTTTATGCAAACTGCAGTGCCTTCAAAAACCCTGCATGAGTTTTTCATTCTCTCGCCCGCTACGCGTAAACTATTAGTCTTATATAAAAAATAATATGATCCCTTTGAAGGAAAATTAATGTAGTTATATTTTGTACTACATTTTGTTTTCACTGGCGGCCATGGTTTTCGAGTTATTCAAGAAAAGCACCTCTGCACATCACTTTTGTAAGATTTTCTTGAATATTTCGAAAGATACGGGCTCCAGGAGAAACGTATCACAGTTCAAAATTTAACTACAGTAAATTTCCTACAAAAAGGTCCTGTTCCCCTTTTCTGTAGAGCTAATAGGTTTTGCTTAGCAAGCGAGAGAATATGAAAATCTTGCACGTGATATTTCAAGACATTGCTGATTTCATAAAACCCAATGGTAGGAGCATATGAATCACCCCGTATACGGGATGTACATTTCAACTTGGAACAGATAAATTTCTTGAAAAATACGCATCGTATGAAAAAAAATGTTGTAGATGAAAAATAAATGTTTTCAAAGGGGCATCTGTTTCCGCTAAAACTGGCCATCCCCTAACCTTTCCATAAGTGTTCAACTTTTTATTTTCAGTAGGAACGTCCCCCTCCCTCCCTTATTTTACTGCAGATTCAGATTATAAGCTAAGACGTATCTAGGGTTTATTCGAAACATTTTTTTCCGTTGGAGATAGATGGTGTAATTGGCACAAGAGTTACGGCAATTCGATAGAACACATAATAGCAGCTGTTTCGAACAAAAGGTCACTAAGCTTACGGCAATCACATAATACTATGTCTTCACGTGACACTTGTCACATAGAGGGCGTGTCAAGCCCCGTCACACCGAGGTCTGCTGAACAAGTGCAGGTAAACAGCGACCTCAGTCTATGTGATTGCCGTAAGCTTAGTGACAACAGTGCATCTCAATTTAAGTTATACAATATAGGTTTATTTCTAACAAGTGTTATGTTCATATGCAGATGTAATTGTGATTTTCTATGTTGTACTCTCTGATCGTAATGTGAAAAAATTTTTAACTTCTAGCACTGAAGATGGTCACTCAGTGACAGAAAATCGATTTTGCAATAGTAAAAAATATGCGACCAATGCTGTCTCTTTTTTCAAGAAGATTAAATGTTTTACACCGTCAAGGGACACTAAGTCTTAGAAAATGACATAAATTTGAACTTGAAACGCCTACCCGTTCAAGAAGAAAAGGGGTCTTAACAGGCAGACGGATTAAAAAATGACAAAAATCTTTGTTCATGTTACATAACTACAAATCAATAATTTTGGGATTTTTCCATTACTTGTACTGTGAAATATTATTCCTTGCTAAATTTCACGGTTCTAGGTCAACGGAATAGGTTTTGATGAGTTGGTTTTGGCGTATCAAAATGTGTGACATAAAAAACCATATCTTTTGATTGCATACACTAAGACACTTAAAATTTTTGCAGCTGCAAGGCACCATAGATCTTAATATGTGACTTAAACTCGAACTTGAAACGTCTACCCGCTCCTGAAAAAGGGCTCTTAACGGTCGGAGAGACTGGCAGACAGACAGAGAGACAGACAACAATGCAATCGTAAAAGGATTCCGTGTTTACAGACTAAGGTACGGAACCCTAAAAAGATAAGAACATTGTGTCCCCCCTCTTTTCTTGGGCGTGGATTCATGTCAGCTGTGACAGTACATACAAATTCCAGCGAGATTTTGTGGGGATTCCGCAATGTCTGGACATCCTCTCCCGGCGCTACACTGACTTTTAGTGTCGCCTCACGGAGCGGTGTTTGCGGCGCGTTTAAAAGACTTTGCCCCGGGGCGTCCAGACGAGACGAGACGAGGCGTGCCGTGATGGATGGCGAGATAAATCTTGATTATGCCGGCCCAGGCGGCCAGCAGAGCCGGCCCGCGCCGTGTCCTTCCCTGATTAATGTCCGCCACTACCAGCCGAGCTGCCGGCAACTTCACACGGGACGCGCGGCAGTCCCGTTTCCCGTTGCACCGCGACCGAGTCCCACTGGACGATGAAAAACTATTTTTACAGCTTTGCTCATAAACTGACGTACTTTTAACACCTCGACAACAGCAGTGTCGTTAGGGAAGCAATAATAAACTAAGGTGACATGGCGCATTGCCATCCATAAAAACTCCATCCTCGTCTGGGAACATGAAGTCCACGAACGGCTGTAAGTGGTCTCTAAGTAGCCGAACATAACCATTTCTAGTCAATTATCTGTTAAGTCTGACCAGAGAACCCAGTCCATTCCATGTAAACACAGCCCACATCATTATGGAGCCATCGCCAACTTGCACAGTTCCTTGTTGACAACTCGGAGCCAAGGCCTCAGCTCTTACCAACTGAAATCGGGACTCATCTGACCAGGCTACGGTCTTCCAGTCGTCTAGGTTCCAACCGATATGGTTACGAGCCCGGGAGACCATGAGACTATGATGCAGGAGATGTCATGCTATTAGCATAGACACTCGCGTCGGTCGTCTGCTGCCACAGCCAATTACCACTAGAATTGGCCTCACTGCTCTAACGGATACATTCATCGTACGTCCGTCCGCCCTCGGACAGAATGTCAGTCCTCACGGTCCGGGTTCGATTCTCGGATGGGTCGGAGATGTTCTCCGCTCAGGGACTGGATGTTGTGTTGTCCTAATCATCATCATTCATCCCCATCGACGGGCAAGTCGCCGAAGTGGCGTCAAACCGAAAGACTTTCACCCGGCGAACAGTCTACCCGACGGGAGGATCTAGTAACACGACATTTACATTTTTTTCATCGTACGTCCCACTTTGATTTCTGAGGTTATTTCTGTGGTGTCACCGCCAGACACCACACTTGCTAGGTGGTAGTTTTAAATCGGCCGCGGTCCATTAGTACATGTCGGACCCGCGTGTCGCCACTGTGTGATCGCAGACCGAGCGCCACCACAAGGCAGGTCTCGAGATACGGACTAGCACTCGCCCCAGTTGTACGGACGACGTAGCTAGCGACTGTACTGACGAAGACTCGCTCATTTGCCGAGCAGATAGTTGGAATAGCCTTCAGCTAAGGCCATGGCTACGACCTAGCAAGGCGCCATTAGTAACATTGCATGTATCTAAAGAGTCTCACTTGTATCGCCACAATCTCCAGATGTACCAAAAGGATGGATTAAAGTTAAGTATTACAGAAGCTACGTACTTTTCTTTATAGCATTCATTACGTATCTTGTTACAGACCTATCTCTTGCCTGCTAAGCGCGTGCCTTTCTGCTTCCTCTCATTGTGTCTAGGCTGTCTTGTCTAGACACAAATTTCACGCAGTGCTGGTTTTCTCTCAGCACAGACAACTCCGCGTAAATGCCGCTGCTCTCGGTCGTTAATTGAAGGCTGTCGACCATTGCGTTGTCCGTGGTGAGAGGTAATTCCAGAAATCTGGTATTCCCGGCACGCTCTTGACACTGTGGCTCTCCGAATAATGTACATTACTGGACATTAAAATTGCTACACCACGAAGATGACGTGCTACGGACGCGAAATTTAACCGACAGGAAGAAGATACTGTGATATGCAAATGCTTTTCAGAGCATTCACACAAGGCTGGCGCCGGTGGCGACACCTACAACGTGCTGACATTAGGAAAGTTTCCAACCGATTTCTCATACACAAACAGTAGTTGACCGGCGTTGCCTGGCGAAAAGTTGTTGCGATGCCTCGTGTAAGGAGGAGAAATGCGTGCCATCATGTTTCCGACTTTGATAAAGGTCGGATTGTAGCATATCGCGATTGTGGTTTATCATATCGCGACATTGCTCCCCGCGTTGGTCGAGATCCAATGACTGTTAGCAGAAGATGGAATCGGTGAGCTCGGGAGGGTAAGACGGAACGCCGTGCTGGATCCCAACGGCATCGTATCACTAGCAGTCGAGATGACAGGCATCTTATCCGAATGGCTGTAACGTATCGTGCAGCCACGTCTAGATTCCTGAGTCAACAGATGGGGACGTTTGCAAGACAACAACCATCTGCATGAACAGTTCGACGACGTTTGCAGCGGCATGGACTATCAGCTCGGAGACCATGGCTGCGGTTACCCTTGACGCTGCATCACAGACAGGAGCGCCTGCGACGGTGTACTCGACGACGAACCTGGGTGCACGAATGGCAAAACGTCATTATTTCGGATGGAACCGGGTTCTGTTTACAGTATCATGATGGTCTCATCCGTGTTTGGCGACATCGCGGTGAACGAACATGGGAAGCGTGTATTGGTCATCGCCATACTGGCGTATCACCCGGCGTGATGGTATGGGGTACCATTGGTTACACGTCTCGGTCACATCTTGTTCGCATTGATGGCACTTTGAACAGTGGACGCTACATTTCAGATGTGTTACGACCCGTGGCTCTACCCTTCATTCGATCCCTGCGAAACCCTACATTTCAGCAGGATAATGCACGACCGCATGTTGCAGGTCCTGTACGGGCCTTTGGGGATACAGAAAATGTTCGACTACTGCTCTAGCCAGCACAGTCAGCAAATCTCTCACCAATTGAAAACGTCTGGTCAATGGTGGCCGAGCAACTGGCCAGTCACTACTCTTGATGAACTGTGGTATCGCGCTGAAGCTGCATGGGTAGCTGTACCTGTACACGCCATCCAAGCTCTGTTTGACTCAATGCCCAGGCGTATCAAGGTCGTTTTATGGCAAGAGGTGGTTGTTCTGGGTACTGATTTTCCAGGATCTAGGCACCCAAATTGCGTGGAAATGTAATCACATGTCAGTTCTAGTATAATATATTTGTCCAATGAATACCCGTTATCATCTGCATTTCTTCTTGGTATAGCAATTTTAATGGCCAGTAGTGTATTTCCTAATGATTTCCGATATGGAAAGTCCCATGCCTCTAGCTCCAACTACCAATTCGCGTTCAAATTCCCGTTGTGCAGTGAGGCCATATTGACGTCGGAAACTTTTTCACGTGAATCACCTGACTGCAAATGCCAGCTTCGCTAATGCACTGCCCTTTTATACCTTGAGCACCCCGATACTACCGGCATTTGTGTAAGTGCACATCTCTGTTCCATGACTTTTGTCACCTCAGCGAAATAAACAATAAAAAAGTATAGATGTATTAGGTCTACAACTTTGCTTCCGCCGTTTTGCAATAGACGGCAGTAGCGGCAAGTGGTTAGTCATAGTTGTAATACAATAAGCTTAGGCATCTGTAAACATAATTCCATAAAAATATTAAACGATTTGTGATTGCATCATAAGGTTATTCTCGATTAAGTACGTCAATTTACGTACCCATTTTTCGCCATTTGCGGGAAGTTTTAATTTCTGCTTTAACATGAATAAGTCTGCGGCTGTGGCTCTTAAAATGCTGGGTAAGACCAATGGTGAAGGAACTATTAGTGGAAGAATGTGCAGAGAATGTATTCAACGCCAGAAGAACGCTGACTTCGATTTCGAAGACCGGCATGGCGGTGGAAGGCTGAAAGTTTTCGTAGCTACTGAAACAGACGAAGACAGTCACAGGACATCATTATCGAAAGCAACTGATGCGTTCGAGCCTAGCACTGAAACACAAACGTCCACAATACAGCGATAGACACGTAGAGGTAATTTTGCAGCTGGTCAGTGCTCGACCCCATGTCGCAAAACCTGTCGAAATATACATGGAAACGTTGAAATGAGAAGTCCTATCCCTCCCCCCGTATTCTCCATACGTTGCTCTCTCTGACTACCACCTTTTTCGTTCAGTGGCCTACAGTCTGGCTGACCAGCACTTCCGATCATACGAAGAAGTGAATATTGAACCGATTCATGGATCCCCAGAAACGACGCCCAGTTCTTCCGCCACGGGATTCGTATGCTGTCCGAAAGATGAGAGATGG
This sequence comes from Schistocerca americana, assembly GCF_021461395.2. Classification (NCBI taxonomy): domain Eukaryota; kingdom Metazoa; phylum Arthropoda; class Insecta; order Orthoptera; family Acrididae; genus Schistocerca; species Schistocerca americana. Next base: position 213,287,722 of record NC_060122.1, on the reverse strand, counting down.
GCCAGCGATGGGCAATACTATGAATCACAATTTTTTTGTAAGTTTTTCACAATAAAGCCCCGCACTTCGAGAGAAAACGGCGGAAGCAAAGTTTTAGACCTAGCGTAAGTAGGCTGTTTAGGTTTATATGTTGATAACGCCACGTAGCGCTCTGTATGAAGATCACTGACTGTGCTGTGTGCAGTCTGTGGCTGGTTGGCATTGTTGAAATATTCTCTATTGTACTGTTGGGCAGTTGGAGGTGAGCCGCCAGCAGTGGTGGATGTGGGGAGAAAGATGGTAGAATTTTAAGAGCGGACTATCTGGATGTGTGTCCGCCAGAAAGAGTAAATTTGTAAGACTGGATGTCAGGAACTGATATATATACACAAAATCAAATAGGGGTAATGCAGGAGTAGGTTTAATAATGAATAAAAAAATAGGAGTGCGGGTAAGCTACTACAAACAGCATAGTGAACGCATTATTGTGGCCAAGATAGCCACGAAGCCCATGCCTAGTACAGTAGTACAAGTTTATATGCCAACTAGCTCTGCATATGATGAAGAAATCGATGAAATGTATGATGAGATAAAAGAAATTATTCAGGTAGTGAAGTGAGACGAAAAGTCATGGGTGACTGGAATTCGATGTACGAAAAGGAAGAGAAGGAAAGGTAGTAGGCTAATATGGATTGGGGGTAAGAAATGAAAGAGGAAGCAGCCTTGTAGAATTTTGCACAGAGCATAACTTAATCATAGCTAACACTTGGTTCAAAAACATGAAAGGAGGTTGTATACATGGAAGAGGCCTGGAGATACTAGAAGGTATGAGATGGATTACATAATGGTAAGACAGAGATTTAGGAACCAGGTTTTAAACTGTAAGACATTTCCAGGGGCAGATGTGGACTCTGACTACAATCTATTGGTTATGAACTGTAGATTAAAACTGAAGAAACTGCAAAAAGGTGGGAATTTAAGGAGATGGGACCTGGATAAACTGACTAAACCAGAGGTTGTACAGAGTTTCAGGGAGAGCATAAGGGTATGGAATGGGGGAAAGAAATACAGTAGAAGAAGAATGTGTAGCTCTGTGGGTTGAAGTGTTGAAGGCAGCAGAGGATCAAGTAGGTAAAAAGACGAGGGCTAGTTGAAACCCTTGGGTAACAGAAGAAATATTGAATTTAATTGATGAAAGGAGAAAATATAAAAACGCAGTAAATGAACCAGGCAAAAGGGAATACAAACGTCTCAAAAACGAGATCGACAGGAAGTGCAAAATGGCTCAGCAGGGATGGCTAGAGGACAAATGTAAGGATGTAGAGGCTTATCTCACTAGGGGTAAGATAGATACTGCCCACAGGAAAATTAAAGAGACCTTTGGAGAAAAGAGAGCCACTTGTATGAATATTAAGAGCTCAGATGGAAACCCAGTTCTAAGCAAAGAAGGGAAAGCAGAAAGGTGGAAGGAGTATATAGAGGGTCTATACAAGCGCGATGTACTTGAGGACAATATTATGGAAATGGAAGAGGGTGTAGATGAAGATGAAATGGGAGATACGATACTGCGTGAAGAATTTGACAGAGCACTGAAAGACCTGAGTCGAAACAAGGCCCCGGGAGTAGACAACATTCCATTGGAACTACTGACGGCCTTGGGAGAGCCAGTCCTGACAAAACTCTACCATCTGGTGAGCAAGATGTATGAGACAGGCGAAATACCCTCAGACTTCAAGAAGAATATAATAATTCCAATCCCAAAGAATGCAGGTGTTGACAGATGTGATAATTACCGAAATTTTAATAAGTCACAGCTGCAAAATACTAACGCGAATTCTTTACAGACGAATGGAAAAACTGGTAGAAGCCGACCTCGGCGAAGATCAGTTTGGATTCGCAGGAATGTTGGAACACGTGAGGCAATACTGACTCTACGACTTATCTTAGAAAATAGATTAAGAAAAGGCAAACATACATTTCTAGACTTTGTAGACTTAGAGAAAGCTTTTGACAATGTGGACTGGAATACTCTCTTTCAAATTCTAAAGGTGGCAGGGGTAAAATATAGGGAGCGAAAGGTTATTTACAATTTATACAGAAACCAGATGGCAGTTATAAGAGTCGAGGGGCATGAAAGGGAAGCAGCGGTTGGGAAGGGAGTGAGACAGGGTTGTAGCCTCACCCCGATGTTATTCAATCTGTATATTGAGCAAGCAGTAAAGGAAACAAACACAAAAATCGGAGTAGGTATTAAAGTCCATGGAGAAGAAGTAAAAACGTTGAGGTTCGCCGATGACATTGTAATTCTGTCAGAGACAGCAAAGGACTTGGAAGAGCAGTTGAACGGAATGGACAGTGTCATGAAAGGAGGGTATAAGATGAACATCAACAAAAGCAAAACGAGGATAATGGAATGTAGTCGAATTAAGTAGGGTGATGCTGAGGGAATTAGATTAGGAAGTGAGACACTCAAAGTAGTAAATGAGTTTTGCTATTTGGGGAGCAAAATAACTGATGATGGTCGAAGTAGAGAAGATATCAAATGTAGACTGGCAATGGCAAGGAAAGGGTTTCTGAAGAAGAAAAATTTGTTATCATCGAGTATAGATTTAAATGTCACGAAGTCGTTTCTGAAAGTATTTGTACGGAATGTAGCCCTGTATGGAAGTGAAACATGGACGATAAATAGTTTGGACAAGAAGAGAGTAGAAGCTTTCGAAATGTGGTGCTACAGAAGAATGCTGAAGATAAGGTGGGTAGATCACATAACTAATGAGGAAGTATTGAATAGGATTGGGGAGAAGTGAAGTTTGTGGCACAACTTGACCAGAAGAAGGGATCGGTTGGTAGTACATGTTCTGAGGCATCAAGGGATCACAAATTTAGCATTGGAGGGCAGCGTGGAGGGTAAAAATCGGAGAGGGAGACCAAGAGATGAATACACTAAGCAGATTCAGAAGGATGTAGGTTGCAGTAAGTACTGGGAGATGAAGAATCTTGCACAGGATAGAGTAGCATGGAGAGCTGCATCAAACCAGTCTTAGGACTGAAGACGACAACAATATATATATATATATATATATATATATATATATATATATATATATATATATATATAATGACTTTTGAACACTATTAAGGTAAATACATTGTTAGTTCTCTATCAAAATCTTTCATTCTTGCCTTCAGTAGTTAGAATCTTTTATTTAGTTGGCAGTAGTGGCGCTCGCTGTATTGCAGTAGTTCGAGTAACGAAGATTTTTGTGAGGTAAGTGATTCGTGAAAGGTATAGGTTAATGTTAGTCAGGGCTATTCTTTTGTAGGGATTATTGGAAGTCAGACTGCGTTGTGCTAAAAATATTGTGTGTCAGTTTAGTGTTGATCAGAATAAGTAAAGAGAGAAATGTTTGAGTACGTTCAGTTCTGCTTAGCTGTTTGAAAATCAAATAACGTACGAGGTTCATCAGCACAGTAATTCATAAATTTTTCTAAGGCGACGCTTCATAAGTAGATGCAGCTTTCTTCTCCATTCTGCTCCTACTCTCCAATTATTATAGAGGGACAGCAACGTGGAGTATAAAGATACTTTTTTTTGTTGCTGAGACATCAGTCTCCTTAATTTTAGACTCCATGGTTTGGAGATTTGAGAGTGATTTATTATGAATTATCAATTAATAAAACAGTCAAGATTCCTATAATCATTTACTTAAATCGATGACTGGTTCCGGCCGTTATGTTGTCCATCTTCACAACTGTCGCACTGTAAAGATTTAAAGTGCGCCGCATTAAGTGGGAAAGACAGAAAACAACATAGTGTACGAAAAAAGAAAGAAAAGAAGACCAATAAGAGTTGAAATAACATAGCATTTACCCATAAGGCTGCAGCCGGCAGTGCATGGAACACCCGCGTGAAACCACAGTCATCTAGTACTGCTGATGGCTAGTCTGCACCGGTGTATGCCGATTACCATTGTCATATCAACATACGTCGTCCATCTCGTACATCTCTAACTACCAGCAGCCATCTTGACGACAATTTTTAATGGAAACAGCGTCCCAATGTCATACGCTGTATGATAACTGACCGGCGCTAGGTGTCCCAATGCAACCATGAGCCGGTCAGTTATCATACATCATATGACATTGGCTCTTACAATGTTTTGTGCTTACACGACTGTTATCAACGAAATGATGTGGTTACTTGTTGTACAAATACTTTTATGTTTTCTTTCATACTTCATTTGTTCATTGAACGCATCTTACGTACGCCATTGCCCGTTTGCTGAGGATGATGCCATGCGTCATAATCACGCGTTTTTCACTCTACTGAACCCATAGCAGATTGCCATCAGCAGCAGTAAACGACTGTGGTCTCTCACAACGTTCCATGCAACGCCGGCTGCAACAGTGTGGGTAACTGCTACGTTGTTTTAACTCTTGTTGGTCTTTTTTTCACTTTTGCACACACTGTTATTCTCCGACTTCCTTATTTCATTGGGCATTCTTTATATCTTTACAATGCGTCAGATCTGAAGACGGCCGAAGAAGAAGAAGAAGATCTGAAGAAGCCGAAACCTGTCATTATTAAATAAATGATTGCTGCGAAATCGACTACTTTATTGATTGATCATCAGTCTTCTGACTGGTTTGATGCAACCAGCCACGAATTCCTCTCCTGTGCCAACCTCTTCATCTCAGGGTAGCACATGGAACCTATACTTGGAAGGAGAGACAGTATTGGTCCTCTATTTTTGTTTATTATCGCAAAATCGATTTTCGGTCACTCAGTGACCATCTTCAGTGCTGTAATATATAACTTAAATTAGTAAGCACTGGTGTCAATAAGCTTACGGCGACACTTGAGTCTATGTGATCGCCGTAAGCTTATTGACACCAGTGCTTACTAATTTAATTTATATATTACAGCACTGAAGATGGTCACTAAGTGACCGAAAATCGATTTTGCGATAATAAACAAAAATATACGACCAATGCTGTCTCTCCTTCCAAGTATACCCATTATCTGGTCGTAGTGCACAGGACACTATGGAGTCGCCAATCAACATGGAACTTATGTCCTCAATGATATGCTGGATACATTTCAGTCTCGGCATTCCCCTACAGTTTTTATCCTCTACAGCTCCCTCTAGTACCATAGAAGCTACTCCCCGATGTCGTAACATATTCCTATCATCCTATCCCTTCATTTTATAATGTTTTCAAAAAAAATGGTTCAAATGGCTCTGAGCACTATGGGACTTAACATCTAAGGTCATCAGTCCCCTAGAACTTAGAACTACTTAAACCTAACTAACCTAATGACATCACACAACACCCAGCCATCACGAGGCAGAGAAAATCCCTGACCCCGCCGGGAATCGAACCCGGGAACCCGGGCGTGGGAAGCGAGAACGCTACCGCACGACCACGAGATGCGGGCATAATGTTTTCCAAACGTCCCTTTCCCCACTGGTTCCACGGAGAGGCTCTTCATTCCTTATCTTATGATTCGACTTAATTTTCAACATACTTCTGTAGCACCACATGCAGAAGGTTCGATTCTGTTCCGGTCCACTTTTCCACTGTCCATGATTCACTACTATACGATTCTGTGCTCCAAACGTACTTTCTCAGAAATTTCTTCCTAAAATTAAGGCCTCTGTTTGAAACCTGCTGACTTCTATCTGTCAGGAATGCCCCCTCTGCCTGTTCTAGTCCGCTTTTATGTCATCCTTGCTTCGTCCGGCTTGGGTTATTTTCTTTAAAGGTAGCGGAATTCTCTGACTCCGTCTATTTCGTACTCACCAATTTTGATGCTAAGATTCTCTCTGTTCTCATTAGTTTGCTGTTTTTCCGGTTTATTCTCATTACGTATTCCGTACTCAGTAGACAGTTTATTCCACACAACAGATTCTGTAGCTCTTTCTTCACTTTAACTGAGGATAGTAATGTTATCAGAGAATCTTATCATTCATATCCTTTCACCCTGAATTTTAATCCCATCTTTGAAGCTTCTTTTTATTTCCTTCAGTGCTGCTTCCATGTGTAGATTGAACATTAAGGGCGAAAGGCTTCCTCCCTTTTTAATCCGATCCCTTCATTCTGCGTCATCCAGTCTTCCTCTTGGTTCAAGTACATATTGCGTATTTCCCGTTTTTCTCTATAGCTTACCCTCACTTTTCTCAGAATTTCAAACATCTTGCCTCATTTCAAACTTGTCAAGTGAATTCTCTACCTCGATAAATCCTAAGAGCGTATCTTGACTTTTCTTCACGCTTCTTCTCACTACCAAACACTGATTCAGAACTCCCTCTCTGGTACCTTTACTTTTCCTAAAGCCAAAGTAATCGTCCTCTACCAGATCCGCAATTTTTTTTACCATTCTTCTGTATACTGCACTGAAACGCCAAAAAAACTAGTAAAGGCATGCGTACTCAAATGCAGAGATATGTAAACATGCAGAATACGGCGCTGCGGTCGGCAACGCCTATATAAGACAAAAAGTGTCTGGCACAGTTGTTAGATCGGTTACTGCTTCTACATTACAGGTTATCAAGATTTAAGTGAGTTTAAATGTGGTATTATAGTCGGCGCCCGAGCAATGGGATACAGAATCTCCGAGGTAGCGATGAAGTGGGGATTTTCCCGTACGACCATTTCACGAGTGTACCGTTAATATCAGGAATCCGGTAAAACATCAAATCTGCGACATCGCTGCGCCCGGAGGAAAATCCTGCAAGAACGGGACCAACGACGACTGAAGGGAATCGTTCAGCGTGACAGAAGTGCAACCCTTCCGCAAATTCTCGCAGATTTCAGTGCTGGGCCATCAGCAAGTTTCAGCGTGCGAACCATTCGACGAAACATCATCGATATGGGCTTTAGAAGCTGAAGGTCCACTCGTGTTCCCTTGATGACTGCACGACTCAAAGCTTTACGCCTCGCCTGGGCCCGTCAACACCGGCACTGGACTATTGACGACTGGAAACATGTTGCCTGGTCGGACGAGTATCGTTTCCAATTGTATCGAGTGGATGGACGCTTACGGGTATGGAGACAACCTCATGAATCAATCAACCCTGCATGTCAGCTGGGGACTGTTCAAGCTGGTGGAGTCTCTGTAATGGTGTGGGGCATGTGCGAGATCTCTGATACGTCTAGACACCACTCTGACAGGTGACACATACGTAAGCATCCTGTCTGATCACCTGCATCAATTCATGTCCATCAAGCATTCCGACTTGGACAATTGCAGCAGGACAATGCGACACTCCACACATCCAGAATTGTTACAGAGTGGCACCAGGAACACTCTTTCGAGTTTAAACACTTCCTATGACCACCAGACTCCCCAGACACGAACATTATAGAGCAGATCTGGGATTCCTTGCAACGAGTTGTTCAGAGGAGATCTCCACCCTATCGTATTTATGGACAGCTCTGCAGGATTCATGACGTCAGTTCCCTCCAGCTCTACTTAATACGTTAGTCGAATCCATGCCACGTCGTGTTGCGAAACGTCTGCCTGCTCACAGGGCCTTACACGATATTAGGCAGGTGTACCAGTTTCTTTGGCTCTTCAGTGTATTCTTGTCAGCAATTTGGATGCAGGATCAATAAGCTGATTGTGCTATAGTTCTTACACATATCGGCTCTTGCTACCTTCAGAATTATGTGTATGTTATTTTTCCGAACGTCTCATTTTACACCGCCAGCCTCATGTATTCTACACGCCATCTTGAACAGTAGCTTGGTTGTCAGTACCCCCGCGATTTTAGGAATTCCGGTGGAATTCTGCCTCGTATGATCTCATTTCTTCCAGAGCTGTTTTAAAGTCTGACTCTAATACTGGATTTGCTATCTCTTCCATACCGACTCCAGTTTCTTCTTCTATCACGTCATCAGATAAATCTTCGTCCTCGCAAGCGCCTTCAATGTACTCTTTCCACCTATCCCGTCTCTACTCTGCATTTGACAGTCGAATTTCCATTGTATCCTTGATGTTACCACCCCCACTTTCAATTTCACCCAACATTGTTCTGACTTTTCTGCATGTTGAATCCATCCTTCCGAAGGTCTTCGTATTTTTCCTGCAGACATTTAGCCATGACTTCCCTGCTTACTATTAATTTCATTCCCAATGGATTCATTTTGCTGTGGTATCCTTGTCTTTCCCCGAGGATTTTAGTGATTTTAGCGCTTCTTTCGTCGACAAACTGAATTTTTTCTTCTGCTATCCAAGATTTCTTCGGAGTTAGCTTCCTTGTGCCTGTATTCGTCTTTCCTACTTGTATGACATCTCTTTTGGTAGATATCCATTCCTCTTCTACTGAACTATCTACCCTGGTATTCTTTACCGCGGTACCCACAGCCTTAGCGAGTGGTTCAAATGGCTCTGAGCACTATGGGACTTAACTTCTAAGGTCATCAGTCCCCTAGAACTGAGAACTACTTAAACCTAACTAACCTAAGGACATCACACACATCCATTCCTGAGGAAGGATTCGAACCTGCGACCGTAGTGGTCTTGCAATTCCAGACTGTAGCGCCTAGAACCGCTCGGCCACCCCGGCCGGCAGCCTTAGCGAAATAACCAATATCTGCTTTCGAAATCTCTGTCTGGCCATGCTGTAATCTAGGTGGAGTCTTCCTGTGCCTCCGAGCCTTCTCCGAATATACCTCCTCCTTCATTTACATTTATTCAAACCAGTGTGAAGTGCATGGCAGAGGGTACTTCTCTCTGAATCGCTTATTAGCGCTTCTTACCGTTCTATTCGGGTATGGATCGCGGGAGAAATGAGTCCTTAAACGCCGCTGCTCGTTCTCTAATTGGTCTAATCATATTTTTGCATTGCCTGTAAGAGCGACACGTAAGGAGTTGTAGCATGTTCCTAGATTCCTCACTTAAAGCTCGTTCTCGAATCTCCGTTAACAGACTGTAGTGCAGTGTGACACACTACGTTGACAATCAACGGTCGTATTGAATAAAGAATGAATTCACAAAATTGCGATCATGGTTCCGCATCAGCTGTAGAATACTTCAGTACACATGAAAATTCGTACCGGACAGAGACAAGAATCCGGATTTACCGCTTGTCGCGAGCGGGTCGTCGTAACTACTTCGGCTATCCGAGCACGCCTCCAGGGACGGTCCAAATCTCCATCTGTCCTGGTGTCTCCACTCCCTTGTGGTCGGACTATATTATCGTGATTCCCGCATTTTACGAGTTCATTCTTGATTCAGTAGGGCAGTTGACCGTCAACGCAGTGCCTCACTTTGGACTACAGTATCTCATGCCACAGCAAGGCAGAATTCTCTGAGGATGTGCGGTTGGATCACAGACTGTGTGGTAGTGAAACATGGACCGTGGGAAAACTCCAACAGAAGAGAATCGAAGCATTTGAGATGTGGTGCTACAGACGAATGTTGAAAACTGGCTGGAGTGATAAAGGTAAAGCGTGAGGAGGTTCCCCGCAGAATCGTCGAGGAAATGAACATATCGAAAACGCTGACAAGAAGAAGGGACAGGATGACATCTGTTAAGACATCAGAGAAGAACTTCCATGGTACTAGAGGGAGCTGTACAAGGTAAAAACTGTAGAAAAAGATAAGTATTGGAATACATCCAGCAAATAATTGAAGACGTTAGTTACAATTGTTACTCTGAGCTGAAAAGGTTGGCACAGGAGAACATTTAGTGGCGGGCCGCGTCAAACTACTCAGAAGACTGAGACCTCAATAAAGAAAAAAAAAGAAAAAAAAGGGGGCAAGATAATGGCGAGAGAAAACTGTCTTACCATGTGGCCCTGTGGGGAATCACGATAATGTAGTGTGAGCACAGAGGAGTGAAGACACTGAGTCAAATGGAGATTTTGGCTCGTCCTGGAAACTTGCTCGGGTAGTCAAAGTTGTTAAGACAACTTCTCGCGAGAAGCGGGAAATATGGGTTCGAGTCCCGGTCCGGCACAAATTTTCATTTGTTCTGAAATATTCTACAATTGATGCAGAATCACAGTCGCAATTTGGGAGTTACTTCTTATTTTTCAATAGATTTTTACAGCATGGGTGCATCTTTCAGCGCTCTCCACACCAGCCTCTCCTGTGAAAACGTTTTCATCTCTGAACTACTGCTGCAAGCACCATACATTTGAACTTTCTTACATTATTCATATCTAGTTCACCCTCTACAAATTCTACCCCTTACACTTCTCTCCACTAACAAATTGACTGTTCCTTGATGCTTCAGTCTGTGTCCTATCAACGATCCTTCTTTTTGTCAGTATGAGCCATAAATTTATTTTTACCTCAATTCGATTTCCCAATTCCTCATTAACCATTCGAAATACCCATTCAATCTTCAGCATTCATCTGTAACACCACATTTCAAAAACCTCTACCCTCTTATTGTCTGAACTGCTTGTCGTCCACGTTTCACTTCCGTACAAAGTTATGTTGCAAATAAATAGCTTCAGAAAATACTTCCTAAGACTTCAGTTTACAATCAGTGTTAACAAATTCTTCCTTTCCAGAAGCGTTTTTCTCGCTAATGCCAATCTGCAAGCTATATCCTCTCCACTTTCGCTATCATCAGTTATTTTGCTGTCCAAACAGCGAAACGCACCTACTAATTTTTGTTTCTCATTTCTAAAGGTAATTTCCTCAGCATGGCCTATTTTAAAACGATTATATTCCATTACCAGTGTTTAGCTTTTGTTGACGTGTTATAAACACAGAGCGAGAGGGTGCTGCATTCAGCACACTGGACTTGCACTCGGGAGGACGACGGTTCGAAAACGCGTCCGATCACCTTGATTTACGTTTTCTGTTATTTCCCTAAATCGCTTCAGGCAAACACCAGGACAGTTCCTTTGAAAGGGCACGGCCGACGTCCCTCCCCATCCTTCCCTAATCCGATGTGACGATGACTCGCTGTTCGGTTTCCCTTGAATCAAGACACATTCCATTTGGTTCAAATGCCCTTGCAAGTCCTTGCCGTCTCTCACAGCATTACAATGTCACCGGAAGAACTAGAAGTTTTTGTTCTTCCTGAAATTTAATTCCTATTCACTATTTCTCCTTGGTTTCATTTACTGCTTGGATTGAGGAAACACTACAACCCTGTCTTACGCCAATATAAACCACCACTTCCGCTTCATATTCTAGATTTGGAGTCTGCACAAGACGTAAATAATATTTTGCTCCCTGTATCTTATTCCACGACCTTAAATATTTCAAAGAGTTTAGTTTATCCAACGTTATTTACAAAGAATTATCAATGTTTTTGACAAAGGCGAAACGCGACAATGCAAATACGTTAATTTCTAACTGAAATCCTCAGCTGCCGACAGGTGTTGTTGATATACGTCGATGTGGACAGCTGAAAATGTGTGCCCCGACCGGGACTCGAACCCGGGATCTCCTGCTTACATGGCAGACGCTCTATCCATGTAAGCAGTAGATCCCAGGTTCGAGTCCCGGTCAGGGCACACATTTTCAGCTGTCCACATCGAGGTATATCAACAACACCTGTCTGCAGCTGAGGGTTTCAATTAGTCATCATTTATTCCAGGGTAAAGCTGCACGGTCATCAACAGTATTCTGTCCTTTCGAGAACAATTACTGTCTTCATATATACATTAATTTCGTTTCTTACATAAACTGGAATATATTATAGATGCCGCAGTGACCGTTGAATTTTGAAATGTAAAGTAATCCGTAATTTATTGCAAATCTATATATCGACTAAAATATAGTCATCATCGGTGCGTTACCAGAAGAGTCATACGGGCATGTCAGAGCAAAACATGTGAAAATTGACGCTAGCATTTGCATAGCAGAAATAAAAACTTTTTCTTTCTGTTGTGTTCAAATGGTTCAAATGTCTCTGAGCACTTTGGAACTTAACATCTATGGTCATCAGTCCCCGAGAACTTAGAACTACTTAAACCTAACTAACCTAAGGACATCACACAACACCCAGTCATCACAAGGCAGAGAAAATCCCTGACCCCACCGGGAATCGAACTCGGGAACCCGGGCGCGGGAAGCGAGAACGCTACCCCACGACCACGAGCTGTGGACTTTCTGTTGTGTAAATGCTATCGTCAGTTGTTACGTGTTCATTCTTTGACATGATTATGCCTCTGTGACTCTTCTCGTAATGCACCAGTGATGACTATGCTATGCAATCTAGATCTGCAATAAACTAGGGATTCTGCGACTGACTGCTGTCCTTTATATTTGAATTTTCATTTCTGTTTACGTATGTGATACATTTTTGTTTCTGTTAACGTGGACGTTTTAGTAAACTAGACATTTTCTTGTGCCCTAAACAATCCGAGTCGGTCATTTAAAATTTCCGCCAGAACATATCGGTACGGAACTTCGGTAATAGCTCGACCCAGAATCGCTGCAGAGATCTCCGGGACAGCGTACTGAGCGCCCAGCCGAGCTGCCAGAGTCGAAGCGCCGGCACCCAGTGAAAGCAGCGGCCGAGTAATTACCGAACGTCATTAGCAGGGGGGAGGAGAAGGGGGCGAGTCAGTGTGGGAAGCATAGGCGGACCGCGGACGGAGGAGCCTTCATTTGTGCGGACCGCCCCCACCGCCGCCACCGCGGTCGCGCTGCCCGCCACACACCAAATCCGATTCGCAATTAACGCGCGACCCGGAAATGCACCGCAAGTCTACGGGGTTACATGTTTGCCTAACGAAGCCTGGCGCGTTTGCCTCGTTCATTTCGCCGGGTGCTTGTAGCCGGCGCTAACTGGATTACCAGTGAGCTGCATCGCCGATATTACATTTTCTGTTTAGGTTCCGTGCGCACCCAACCCGCTCGTACCCCGCCCTCTGGCCCACTGCACTGTACTGCACCGAACCATTAGAACCAGTAACAGGAGAGCGGCAGTTTCTTATCCAGTCATGACGAGACGCGAATGCGGTGCACTGCTGCAGCACAAACGTGCACCGTTTCAATAAACGTGGCTTGCACGCAAGTAAACTGATTGCGTATGCATAACAGCGGGGAACTCAGTACCGTAATCTATCCACACACGCACACACACACACACACACACGTGCGGAACACCTCGGTGATTCTGATGAAAGGATGGCTCATCCACTAACGTAACCTAGCGGTTAGCAACTCTCAAGCATTACATTAGGTCACCAAAACAAGTATGCGTTGGGAATACGTAAGAGCTGGCCACGTCTTAATCTGCAGGGCTGCTGTAATGTTCATTGTAAGCGATAATTAAAACATTTAATACAATTGATCCGCCAAAAGTTTAAACGATAAAATAAATGAAATAATAAGCTGGATACATAGTGTGAAAACTCAGATGGTACTAAGAAGAGTTGTAAACCAAACACTTTAACTGAATTTCATAAAAAGTACGAGGTTTGCCCAGAAAGTAATGCACCGCATTTCTTTCTTCAACAATTCTTTATTGAACATAATGAGAATTACACACACGAAAGAATGGTGTTTCATTTACACACCCTATTTTTCCAGGTAATCTCCATTCCGTTCTATGGCCTTCCTCCAGCGCGAAACAAGGGCGATTAACCCTGCCGGTATATAGAACAAGATTTTCACTCTGCAGCGGAGTGTGCGCTGATGTGAAACTTCCTGGCAAATTAAAACTGTGTGCCGGACCGAGACTCGAACTCTGGACGTTTGCCTTTCACGGGCAAGTGCTCTGCTAACTGAGCTACCCAAGTACGACTCACGCCCCGTCCTCACATCTTTACTTTCGCCTGTGTCTCGTCTCCTACCTTCCAAACTTTACAGAAGCTCTCCTGCGCACACTCCGCCGCAGAGTGAAAATCTCATTCTGGAAACATCCCCCAGGCCGTGGCTGAGCTAAGCAATGTCTCAGCAATATCCTCTCTTTCGGGAGTGCCAGTCCTGCAAGGACGGGGCATGAGTCGTGCTTGGGTAGCTCAATTGGTACAGCCCTTGCCCTTGAAAGGTAAAGGTCCAGAGTTCTAGTCTCGGTCCGGCACACAGTTTTAACCTGCCAGGAAGTCTCAACCCTGTCGGTAGCAATCTTTGTCCTGGAGGCGGAGCCAGTGCTTATTTGTGTGAATCACCTCCTCGTCATCCTCGAAATCTCTTGCACGAATGGAATCCCTTAATGATCCAAACAAGTGGATGTCCTAGGGTGCTACGTCAGGAGTATCAGGTGTGACAGCCGTGCATGGTCTCCCCTACCGTTGCAAATCGTGGAGTTTCGCCGAACCGCCTTCCGATGACTTCACCCACAGTGCCCAGCGACTAACTGTACTTCTGTCGACAGCAGATGCTCCATAGACTTTGCACAAGCGTTTGGGAATATTCCCCACAGTTTCTTTCTCTACAGTGTGAAATTCAATCACGGCACGTTACGTGCGACGTACAGCACCTAGGCATAGGCCATTTTGAAACCGTCCTTCACCAACGCTATCTGTAGGAAGTCAAGGAAACTTGGCGTGCTCACTCAAGAGACTTCAAATAATACGTACGTAACGTTTCGCATTCGTAGAATTGTTTTCAGCTCAGAAAAAAATGCGGTGAATTACTTTCTGCGCAACCCTCTTAGGAACAGAAGCTAGACTGCGCACATATTAAGTAGTAGTCTGAGAGTGGTATGTGGAAGGGAAGAGGAGGCAATGGAGAAAGATATTTCAGATCCTGAATGATGTGCAGGATGACAACACGTGCAGCAACGTTAAAAAGGAAACGATGTATCACATGGAATGGAGACTCAAAGGATCTTGCAACAGCAGAAAACACTCATGACGATGTAGTCGCACAGGGGTAATGCACTGTCGCAGAGAACTTTGGAACTGGAATACTCTCTTTCAAATTCTGAAGGTGGCAGGGGTAAAATACAGGGAGCGAAAGGCTATTTACAATTTGTACAGAAACCAGATGGCAGTTATAACAGTCGAGGGGCATGAAAGGGAAGCAGTGGTTGGGAAAGGAGTGAGACAGGGTTGTAGCCTCTCCCCGATGTTATTCAATCTGTACATTGAGCAAGCAGTAAAGGAAACAAAGAAAAATTCGGCGTAGGTATTAAAATTCATGGAGAAGAAGTAAAAACTTTGAGGTTTGCCGATGAAATTGTAATTCTGTCAGAGACAGCAAAGGACTTGGAAGAGCAGTTGAACGGAATGGACAGTGTCTTGAAAGGAGGATATAAGATGAACATCAACAAAAGCAAAACGAGGATAATGGTATGTAGTCAAATTAAATCGGGTGATGCTGAGGGGATTAGATTAGGAAATGAGACACTTAAAGTAGTAAAGGAGTTTTGCTATTTAGGGAGTAAAATAACTGATGATGGTCGAAGTAGAGAGGATATAAAATCTAGACTGGCAATGGCAAGGAAATCGTTTCTGAAGAAGAGAAATTTGTTAACATCGAGTATAGATTTAAGTGTCAGGAAGTCGTTTCTGAAAGTATGTACTTGTATGGAGTGTAGCCATGTATGGAAGTGAAACATGGACGATAACCAGTTTGGACAAGTAGAGAATAGAAGCTTTCGAAATGTGATGCTACAGAAGAATGCTGAAGATAAGGTGGGTAGATCACGTAACTAATGAGGAGGTATTGAATAGGATTGGGGAGAAGAGAAGTTTGTGGCACAACTTGACTAGAAGAAGGGATCGGTTGGTAGGACATGTTTTGAGGCATCAAGGGATCACAAATTTAGCATTGGAGGGCAGCGTGGAGGGTAAAAATCGTAGAGGGAGACCAAGAGATCAATACACTAAGCAGATTCAGAAGGATGTAGGTTGCAGTAGGTACTGGGAGATGAAGAAGCTTGCACAGGATAGAGTAGCATGGAGAGCTGCATCAAACCAGTCTCACCGAGCGAGGTGGCGCTGTGGTTAGACGCTGGACTCGCATTCGGGAGGACGACGGTTCAATCCCGCGTCCGGCCATTCTGATTTAGGTTTTCCGTGATTTCCCTAAATCAGTCCAGGCAAATGCCGGGATGGTTCCTCTGAAAGGGCACGGCCGACTTCCTTCCCCATCCTTCCCTAATCTGATGAGACCGATGACCACACAGTCTGGTCTCCGTCCTCAAACCAACCAACCAACCAAACCAGTCTCAGGACTGAAGACCACAACAACAACAGACGTTGCAAGTTACTGTATATAATTAACGCAACAAGTTTCTTTTACTATAAACAATCCTGTTGGAAGAACATCCGCAACTGAGTATTATAGCAGAGGTTGAAAATACCGCTTCAGTTGTAAATTACTTTATTTTCACACGACCTGTTTCGGACTATTATAAGCCCATTCTCAGGTGTCGTACTGGAAATAGCAAAAGACGGGAGATAATTTTCACACGCTGCAACACACATAAAAAACAATTTCTTTTCTAAAAAAGTTTTAAATGCTTTTAAAAAACATTTCGAAACCGCCGGTCGGGCTAGGTGCTGTGAAACCTATGTCAATGCGCAAGTGGCACCAGACAGAACTACGGTCGATTTTTTTTTTCTTTTTACTTTATTGTTATTTTGCCACCTGAACAATCAGGTAGGCTGGCAGCAGCACAATACGCCGCTCTTCAGCCGAAGAGAGTACAAGGAGATAAACAAAGAAGAGACATCACTTAGAAACACGGCGGGAAAAAACAGGTGACACATGAACATAAAAGCACAAGAAGCCGTTCACACTTGATGACAATCCACACTACGAACTGTTGACCCGACGCACAAACACTGAAGAAGACGATGGCACTGGTGAACAATGGAGTGTGACGGCGAAACTGAACACTAAACATGACGGCACACACGATACACTGATGGCGGTGATCTCCGGCGTGCGAATGTCCACTGAGCGTGTGCGAGTCCGGGGACCTGCCAAGTGGGGAACAGGGGTGAGTTGGGGGAGAGGGGAGGAAAAGAGGATGCCAATGGCTTAGGAGACGGGGACAGGAGGAGAGGGACAGGGGAGGGGGGGCAGGGGAGGCCCAGGGGACGAGGGGGGAGAAAAGGAGGAGGGAGGGAAAAGGGAGAGAAGGGAGGGAGGGTGCCCAGAGGAGTAAGTACAGGAGGAGGGCGGGAGGATCAAAGTTGGTAGGAGGGGTAGATGGAGGGGAGGGCATGATCCGGGAGAGGGAGCTGGCGGAAGCCACCTTGGGAGAGGGTAAGAAGGGTGGAGAGATGGAGACCGGGCGGGACATGGGAATACAGGCGCGGCAGCGGGCGGGGGTGGGAGAGGATCGGGGAGACGAGCGGGTGAGGAGGATCAAGTTTACGGGAGGTGTACAGGATCCGTATCCTTTCAAGGAAAAGGAGGAGGTGGGGGAAGGGGATGAGATCATACAGGATCCGCATGGGGGAGGGGAGACGATGCGATAGGCGAGGCGGAGAGCATGGCGTTCAAGGATTTGGAGGGATTTATAAAAGGTAGGGGGAGCGGAGATCCATGCTGGATGGGCATAACAAAGGATAGGGCGGATGAGGGATTTATAGGTGTGGAGGATGGTGGAGGGGTCCAGACCCCACGTGCGGCCAGAAAGGAGCTTGAGGAGACGGAGGCGGGAACGTGCCTTGGCTTGGATTGTCTGGAGATGGGGAGTCCAGGAGAGGCGACGGTCGAGGGTCTACGGTCGACTGCAAGGGGAGTATATATATACAAATGATGTCAAGACACTCACGCTGTGCTGTGGTCCCCGAGCGCCGCGTGTACCAGGCGCGGTGTGCTGCCTATGAGCGCAGAACACGGAGTGGCGGATGCGAACGAGGAGGCAAATTGGTAAACCAGAGTGGCAAAAGTGCTGCCGTCTATTGACGGAGAGAAAACGCGGGGCTAGACGTTGCATGTTACTGTATATACTTAACCGAACGAGATTATTTTAATAATCTTTCTGATTAACGCAGACTGCAAAGCTTTTCGTGGAGGCGTGTTCCGTCTATGCAACATATCTTCACGAATTTTCGGGCAACTAAGGAACGACGGAAAACAGAGAAAAATGCAAGGCTTTTGCTTGTTTCTACTTTCTACTTTCACATAGCAACGATACGCTGAGACCTGATGGCTGTATTTAACATGATAACAGTTAAATCAGGTCGCCGCATACATTTACCAGCTGGTCGACGGCAACACGAAACCCCGAGCTTTGCCACATGTCCTGCAACTGTTATAAGCTCACAATGAAATATGTAAATTAATATTCAGTGTTATGTTTCCATTCTTGGCCACTTTCGATTCAATTTTACTTTATGGAATCAGTCAGAAAATATCATTACGTTGCCAAAGGCGCTATATTGTTGGTGGAAATAAACCATGTAACGTAACTAATAGTTACTGACAGTAGCTTCAGCAAGAGTACTTCGCATATACACTACTGGCCATTAAAATTGCTACACCACGAAGATGACGAAATTTAACCGACAGGAAGAAGATGCTGTGATATGCAAATGATTAGCTTTTCAGAGAATTCACACAAGGTTGGCGTCGGTAGCGAAACCTCCAACGTGCTGACATGGGGAAAGTTTCCAACCGATTTCTCATACACAAACAGCAGTTGACCGGCGCTGCCTGGTGAAACGTTGTTGTGATGCTTCGTGTAAGGAGGAGAAATGCGTACCAACACGTTTCCGACTTTGATAAAGGTCGGATTGTAGCCTATCGCGATTGCGGTTTATCGTATCGCGACATTGCTGCTCGCGTTGGTGGAGATCCAATGACTGTTAGCAGAATATGGAATTGGTGGGTTCAGGAGGGTAATAAGGAACGCCGTGCTGGATCCCAACGGCTTCGAATTACTAGCAGTAGAGATGACAGGCATCTTTCCGGCCGGTGTGCCCGTGCGGTACTGGGCGCTTCAGTCTGGAACCGAGTGACCGCTACGGTCGCAGGTTCGAATCCTGCCTCGGGCTAGGCGTTTGTGATGTCCTAAGGTTAGTTAGGTTTAAGTAGTTCTATGTTCTAGGGGACTGATGACCACCGATGTTAAGTCCCATAGTGCTCAGAGCCACAGGCATCTTATCAGTATGGCTGTAACGGATCGTGCAGCCACGTCTCGACCCCTGAGTCAACAGATGGGGACGTTTGCAAGACAACAACCATCTGCATGAACAGTTCGACGACGTTTGCAGCAGCATGGACTATCAGCTCGGAGACCGTGACTGCGGTTACCCTTGACGTTGCATCAAAGACAGGAGCGCCTACGATGGTGTACTCAACGACGAACCTGGGTGCACGAATGGCAAAACGTCATTTTCTCGGATGAATCCAGGTTCTGTTTACAGCATCATGATGGTCGCATCCGTGTTTGGCAAGAGAACGAACCCAACGCTATGCTGAAGCAGCAGAGGCAAGACCACGCACATTGGAAGCGTGTATTCGTCATTGCCATACTGGCGTATCACCCAGCTTGATAGTATGGGGTGCCATTGGTTACACGTCTCTGTCACCTCTTGTTCGCATTGACGGCGCTTTGAACAGTGGACGTTACATTTAAAACGTGTTACGTCCCGTGGCTCTACCCTTCATTCGATCTCTGCGAAACCCTACATTTCAGCAGGATAGTGCACGACCGCATGTTGTAGGTCCTGCATGGGCCTCTCTGGATACAGAAAATGTTCGACTGCTGCCCTGGCCAGCACATTCTCCAGATCTCTCGCCAATTTAAAAAGTCTGCTCAATGGTGGCCGAGCAACTGGCTCGTCACAATACGCCAGTCATTACTCCTGATGAACTGTGGTATCGTGTTGAAGCTGCATGGGCAGCTGTACCTGTACACGTCATCCAAGCTCTGAGTCAATGCCCAGGCGCATCAAGGTCGTTATTACGGCCAGAGGTGGTTGTTCTGGGTACTGATTCTCAGGATATATGCACCCAAATCGCATGAAAATGTAATGATACGTCAGTTCTAGTATAATGTATTTGTCCAACGAATACCCGTTTATCATCTGCATTTCTTCTTGGTGTAGCAATTTTAATGGCCAGCAGTGTATATGATCTGCGACCGGACGAATTACAAAGTTTCAATCGATTCACATTCGATATTAAGCCCATAAGTAACTTTACTGTTTTCTGTGAAAACAGACAGCTAACAAGAAAACAGAAAAGCACAAGGTTGGGAATCCAGTTTTTGTCCAAAATGTTGTATAAGGCGAAAGAATGCACCTGTGTATGGGAGATGCTCTTTGTCTATTGTTTTAAATGTCCTGCTATTGTTGGTTGGTTTGGTGTTTGGGGTTTAAGGGACCAAACAGCAAGGTCATCAGTCCCTTGTTTCAAATGTGGTCCATTGCGCTAGTGTGACATCTCAGGAATGTCAGAACAATAAAAGGGAAAAGGCTAAAAACGTAAAAGAGGAGTCATGTTGTCAATGGTAAAAACTAAATGAGGGAAGTCAGCACGAGAACGAACCCAACGCTATGCTGAAGCAGCAGAGGCAAGACCACCTGCGACTTAAAAGGTGCAACCGCTAGAATGTAGAAGTACGTATGGGAAAAGGAGATTAACCGATCCTTTAAAAAAAAGGGGTAAAAACAGACTAAAAAGAGGAAGAAAAGAGGATCTCGGTCAGGGAGGTGAGTCGGGAAACTCCAAACACGGCTTACAGTGGGAGATGCCCCAACACTCACCGCCCTTCCCCAACACCAGAGAGAGATTAAAAACCTTAAAACTGAGAATAAAAACCACTTTCCCGGAGGAAACCGAGAACCAGAGAGACCATCCGGGAATCGTCAGCCAACATCAAAGGTAAAGTGTGGGGGAGTCTGTACTTAGCACGCAGGGCCAAAAGAAGGGGGCATTCAACCAAAATGTGGGCTACTGACTGGAAGGCTCCACAACCACAAAGTGGAGGTGGCTCATCACGCAAAAGAAAACCATGGTTCAGCCTGGTATGGCCAATGCGGAGACGACACAGTGTGGTCGAGTCCTTTCGGGAGAGGCGAAAGGAAGAACGCCACGGGCCTGGTGTCACCTTAATCACACGAAGTTTATTAGACAGGGGAGTAGCCTCCCAAGAGTTGGCCCATGACTGTGCGAAGTGGGATTTGATGTGAAGCCGTAAATCCGCTGCAGGAGGGGTTAAAAAAAACGGAGGGTAAGTGACTGCTCCCCCAGCCAAACGAACAGCGAGCTCATTACCCGGGATACCCACATGGCCAGGGACCGAAAGGAAGTCAATGGAACAAGCAGCACGGTGAATACCAACGAGATGGTCATGGATGGCAGAGACCAAGGGATGGCCCGAAAAACACCGGTCAATAGCCAGAAGGCCACTCATGGAGTCCGTACATAACAAAACGCTGTTGTGTTGGGACTGTTTAATAAAGATATGGGCCTGGGAAATTGCCATCAATTCCGCGAGAACACCCCACATGAAGGTGGCAGCAGTTGATTTTCCGTTCCAACAGAAGATGTGAAGGCATATCCCACATGATCAGCAGATTTAGAGCCATCAGTGTAAAAAACAACAACATCCCTAAACTCCCATAAAATTTGGCGGAAAAAGGAACGGACACCATCGGGGGGCTGGAATCTTTCGGACCTCGGCGGAGATCCATCCGAATTCGAGGCCGAGGAACTAACCAAGGAGGGGGGGGGGCGGATGGGAGAGAGCGAGGAAGACAGGACAAAGAAGGAAGCTGAAAATCACGGCAAAGAGACGCAAGACGGAGCCCAACCGGTAAACCCGCTCGAGGGCTGGAATCGGGTGGGCCACGTCCATGGTCTGGGAACAGGATAGAATAGGAAGGATGAGTGGGAGAGGAACGGATAGCGAGTGCATAAGACACCAGAAGCTGGAACCACTGAACAGAAAGGGGGGGATCCCAGCTTCAACCAGGAGACTATCAACAGGGCTAGTAGGGTAGGCACCGGTGGCCAAACGGATACCACGATGGTGGACTGGATCCAGCATGTGCAGTGTGGAAGGAGCAGCTGAACCATAACCTTGACAACCATAGTCCAAGCGAGACAGAACTAGAGCACGATAAAGACGGAGAAGGAGGGAATGGTTCGCACCCCAAGAGGAGTGGACAAGGAAGCGAAGGACATTGAGTTCACGGAAACATCTTACCTTCAGAAGTCTGATATGGGGCAGCCAAGTGAGCTTGTTGTCGAAAAGAAGACCCAGGAAACGAAACTGTGGGACCACAGGCAATCGTTGTGCATCGAGATAGAGCTCTGGATCAGGGTGGATTGTAGTATGGCGACAGAAGTGGACCACCCGCGATTTTAGAGGAGAGAATTGAAACCTGTGTGAGAGGGGCCATGCAGAGACATGCCATATAGCTCCCTGGAGCCGCCGCTCTGCGGAGGCCATCGAAGAGGAACTAATCCAAATGCAGAAATCATCCACATACAGGACAGGGGCAACCAAAGGACTGACAGAGGCCACAAGTCCATCGATAGCAATGAGGAAAAGAAGGACACTCAAGACAGAGCCCTGTGGGATGCCCGTCTCCTGGGTCCTTGGAGAACTAAAAACAGTATCAACTCGGACTCTGAATGACCGATGGAACAGGAACTGGCGGATAAAAATCGGGAGTGGGCTCCGAAGACGCCACTGATGAAGGGTAAGTAAGATGTGATGGCGCCAGGCCGTGTCATAGGTCTTGCGAAGGTCAAAAAATACTACAACCAAATGGCGAAGCAGGGAAAAAGCCTGCCGAACTGCGGATTCCAAGCGAAGTAAATGATCGATTGGAGACCGTCCCTCTGGGAAGCCACACTGGTAAGGGGACAATAGATGCCGAGATTCGAGGACCCAATTGAGCCGACGGGCTACCATCCATTCAAGTAACTTACAAACAACATTGGTCAGACTAATTGGCCGATAGCTGTCAACAAATAGCGGGTTCTTACCAGGCTTAAGGACAGGAACCACGATGCTGTCCCTCCACTGAGAAGGGAAGTCACCCTGGAGCCAGATATGGTTAAACACCCGAAGAAGATGTTGCCGTTGTGGAGCACTGAGATGTTGAAGCAGTTGGTTATGAATGGAGTCTGGGCCAGGGGCCGTATCATGAGAAGATAGAGCAGAAAGAAATTCCGATTCAGTAAAAGGTTCGTTGTAAGATTCGGCCTCACATGGCGTAAAACATAAGGTGGAAGCTTCGGCCCGCTGTTTCTGGTGAAGCGAAGCAGCCGGATAGGAGGCTGATGCTGATGCCACTGCAAAATGGGTCACAAGATGTTCCGCAAGAACCAACGGTTCCGTACAAAGGCCATCTGGGAGGTGGAGGCCTGGGAGGGTGGACTGCCAATGGCAACCTTGGAGAGAGCGAAATGTAGCCCACAACCGTGACAGAGGGACAATAGAATCGAGGGAAGAAACAAATCGTTCCCAACATATCCGCTTGCTCTGTTTGATTAAATAACGCGCTTTAGCGCGAAGGCGTTTAAAGTTAGTAAGGCTGGCTACGGGTAGATGCCTCTTAAAGTGTTGCAAAGTTCGACGGCGAACACGGATGGCAATGGCAATGGCCGTACTCCACCACGGGACTTGCCGGCGACGAAATGCTCCAGATGAGTACGGGACAGCAAGGCTAGCAGTGCAAACAATCGCGTCAGCACGTCACGTAGGACGTCATCAATACAACCCGACAAAGAGGGAGAAAACACGACCTGTGCAGTGCATAGAGGCCAATCGGCGCGTTCGAAAGACCAACGAGGTAACTTGTCCATCGGGGAGCGGGAAGGGAGAAAGAGAATTAACAGGAAATGGTCACTATCACAATAGTCGTCGTGTGGCGACCAGTGTAATGGAGGGAGGAGAGAGGGAGAAGAAAGAGGAAGATCAATGGCAGAAAAGGTACCATGACCGGCACTGAAATGAGTAGGGGGAGCCATCATTAACAAGGCACAAGTCGTGGTCCGCAATAAACAGGTCTATAAGAAGACCTCGTCTAGATGGAAAGGCACTGTCCCACAAGGGATGATGAGCATTAAAATCCCCAAGGAGGAGGAAGGGAGGAGGAAGGGAGGAGGAAGTTGCTGAAGAAGGGCAGTTAAGGCAGCAGGTGTATGGGTCCTGTCAGGAGGGAGATAAAGATTGCAAACCGTGACCTCAGAGTCTTGGTGGACCCTAACAGCAACCGCTTCAAAAGTAGTTTGAAGAGGAATCCAAGCGCTAGCAATGTCTGTACGGACCAATGTACAAACGCCACCAGAAGCCCGCAGGGGTCCGACCCCATTGCGACAGAAAACACAGAACCCACGGAGGGTCGGTGAGTGAGCATCAGTAAAATGAGATTGCTGTAGAACCACACAAGCTGCAGAGTAAGACGAAATAAGGGATTTCAATTCCGGAAGGTGACGATAGTATCCATTACAATTCCATTGGATAACCACAGAACGCTGATTGAAATGGGGGCTGAACACGCTAAAACCAGTCATACCACCGGGTCCCCACCCGTCACGGACAAGGAGGGGGCGACATCCATGAACGACAGGTCAGAATCCGGTTGTGAAGCCGGGAATGGGACCTCTGGTGACACCAGAGGCTCTTTGTCCCAGGACTTACGTTTCTTCTTTTCAGGCTGAGATCGAGGAGGGCTGTGTGGCATAAAGGAGCGAGCTGCAGCAAGATCGGGAACAGAAAGAGACCGGGCGACCTGGGGGCCGACAGACCGCGGCTCTCGCGGTCATCGAGTGGCAGCACACATTTGGCCTGGAAGGTGCCGGGAAGGGCATACCAGGAGAGGCGCCCTTGACCGGCAGGCGCCGAAGGAGTGGGACACTTCTCTGGCTGGGGAGGGAGAGCAGAGCCCAGAGGAGAAGGTATGGGAGCCGCAGGGGAGGGGGGGAGGAGAGGGGTCCGGGATTGGGGTTAGGAAGGGGGAGGAAGCTGTGAAGATGTAACCAAAGTGTAACTATGTCATGGACACAGGGTGAAGACGTGTATACTTCTTACGGGCCTCTGTGTAGGTTAAACGATCGAGGGACTTATATTCCTGTATCTTCTTTTCCTTCTTATATACTGGGCAATCTGGTGAACGTGGAGAATGATTGCCATGACAATTAAGACACACAGGAGGGGGGACACAGGGACTTCCCTCACGGAGTGGACATCCACAGTCACCACAGAAAGGTCGCTGTGAAGAGCGGGAAGACATGTGTCCAAAACGCAAGCACTTAAAACACCTCATAGGAGGTGGGATGTACGGCTTCACATCGGGTCGATAAACCATAATCTTTACATTCTCAGGGAGGGTATCCCCTAAAAGGCCAGGATAAAGGCACCAGTATCAATGTGATTATCCTTAGGACCCTTCTGAACACGCCGAACAAAGTGAACACCCCGCCATCCAAGATTGTCCCGAAGCTCCTCATCAGTTTGAAGGATGAGGTCCCCGTGAAAAATCACACCTTGAACCATAGTTAGAGACTGGAGGGGGGGTAATGGACACAGGAATTGTGTCGAGATGGGTACAGGCACGAAGGGGCGCAGATTGGGCAGCTGAAGCTGTTTTGATCAGCATCGAACCCGAACACATCTTGCTCAGGGAGTCCACTTCGTCAAACTTGTCTTCAATGTGTTCCACAAAGAATAAAGGTTTGGTATTGGTGAAAGTATCCCCATCAGTCCTGGTGCATGGAAAGGAGGGGAAGGGGAAGGAAATGCAGCCCTGGAAAGAAAGAAGGCTGCAATAGCTCGGGGCCCCGTGCTCGCCACGCACGTATCCACAAAAGAGTCGGGGACCCCCTGGGGGGTCCTGCTATTGTAGTTGAAACTGACTGCAAGACACAAAACGAAACCGCACATACTCACAGCACAGCAGTTTCTTTCTCGCAGCCGGTTTTAACAGAAAACCTGTACGTTGTTTAAACACTATAGAAACTATGTCCACCTGAATGTTTATTAGAGTATCATGCAAGGATTCGAAACAGGTCGGTAAAGAACTTTTCGAGATTTTTGCTAAAAATTTTTCCTATCAGCTGCAAATTTATGTAATTAAAAAAATATGTAGGCTATGTCCGTCTAAATGTTAACTTGAGTATTGCGTAAACAATCGTAGTAAATGAATCAAAAAATTTACGAATGTAAAGGCAACACGTTGAAGGCAAAAATCTCGAAAATTTCTTGAGTGACTTACTTCGAATGTTTACACAGTATTGCAATTAACTTGTAGATGGACATAGGCAACATATTTTTTAACTACGTAAACTTGTAGCTAATAGTAAAAATTGTTACCAAAAGTTTTGAAAAGTTCTTTACCGACAAACAATGTTCTCCTTATATACGAGGTGTCCCAGAAATCAGGTTATCCTCTATTCAGAGGCTGTTGCACGCAGCGACCGTTATTTTGATTTGTAAATAACAGATTTCAGCTATCAGTCGTCCTTTGGAATTTTTATTGGCAGATATAGATTTCAGCTAGCAACTAGCCATTCTCAATGCACTATCCTTTTTTTTTTTTTTTTTGGTCAATTCATGTAACGACTGTTGGTCTGGTTTTGTACACAGTTCCAAAAAAAGGATAGTGCGTTGAAAATGGCTAGTTGCTACCTGTAATCTAGATCTGCCAATAAAAATTCCAAAGGACGACTGTCCCAGAAATATTGCGATGAATTTCTAGTGATTGTAGACGGCGGCTTGAGGAACAAATCGAGGATAGGTACCCGTTTGCGGAAAGCTCATCCAACGACGCCACAGAGAGTCGAAGTCACAGGCTCCTGCGCCTGTCACTAGGGCACCACTTCGGCAGCAAACGTGACGTTTTACGCTGACGGACTGTAGGCAGAATGTCTGGCACAGTTGCTTGTTATTCAATGATTACGATTGATTGCCAAGGTGAAACTATCTGCTGCGTGGAAAAACATTCTCTCCTATGAGTGCGATGATATGATGCCTCGGTGGATGACGGTTTCTGAGACGATTTTCTGTCCGCAGTTTCTTTTCTCCCTGGAACATTGGAAAGCAGCGTCGTTCGATGACGTTTCCAGATACCGGTATCTACCCTCGATTTGCTTCTCAGGACACCCTCTCTACAACCCCTCGAAATTTATGTAGTGATACTTATTAGCGTTGTAACAACTAGAACGGCTTATGACACCAAATGTAACAGTTGTGTTACTAAATGTGACCTTCTGTCACTCAATGTAACTGGGTTTTCTCTTTTGATGCTGTCAATTGTCAGGATGAGCATTCTAAAGCATTCTGTCAGGGTGAAAATATTAAATAAATTAACTTTTCTCTCTTAACAACATGTGGGCAGGGTGGGTTCTTCCTTGGCTCGGGTATGAGGTCGAATGAAACATCATTTTTACATAAGATAACTTTTATTGAAGATTTGTACAACTGTATCTTACGGGATGTTCTGGTTCGGAGAGCGGCAGCTGTGTCGTTTGTGAAGTCTTCTGCTGCGGCAGCGGCGGTGGCGGCGGCGGCGGCGGCGGCGTCTGATTACGCATAGCGGTGTGTATCTCGTGTCGCCGTCTCGCCCAGTTGACTGGAGACGCGCAGCGCGAGGTGGTCCGTTTAATTATTGCGAGCGAAATCGTGCATCGGATGATACCTTGGGTGCGGCGTCCCAGTGTTTCTCTTCTCTAAGCGGCCGCGTGTGTTCTGCGTCGGCCAGCGGAGCGGTGCGGCGGGAGAAGGCCAGTGTGGCGGACTCGAACCACGGACTCCCGCTTGCCAGTCTTCGGCTGTCAGCTCTTCATCCCAGCTCACAGGTGACAACTGATGTGAGGCCGTCTCCTTCCCGTCCTCACGAGTCACCCGGGTATGTAAAAACCAGACTTCAAATACCTTTTAACTTCTGTCTTCTGGCGCCGCGGCTGTTGCTTGCTATTCCATTACAGCGGCGGACTTGGTGCGTCTGTGCATGAAGCAGTCTCTTCTTGCATGACGGTCTTCAGCACCGAAACTGACTGAAAACTACTGCTGCTCTTCTTTTCTTCCTTCGTCTCTCGTCTTCGTCTCCGTCCCCGTCTCCGTCTTCGTCTTCATCCCCGTCTTCATCCGTCTTCATCTGTCAGGCCCACCGCGTCTCGCGTATTTATTCACTTCAGTTCACTGGAGGTGAACGACTTCACGGCCATTGCCTCTTCCGTCACGTTGAAAAGCTTCTCGAAGAATCTTCTTAACGTCGGTCATTGGCTCTTGGAATGTAGGCGAGGGCCTTTGATCACACGTGACGACTGAGAAACACGTGAGCTGGTCATTGCCTCTTCTGTCACGTTGGAAAGCTTCTCGAAGAATCTTCTTAACGTGGGTCATTGGCTCTTGGAATGTAGGCGAGGGGCTTTGCTCACATGCGACAACTGAGAAACACGTGAGCCGGTCGGGCGATGCCCTGACGGCTGAACCGACAGCGCCCGCTTATGTGGAACTTGCTGACTTCACGGTCATTGTCTCTTCTGTTCTGCTGTTCTGCCCGCTGAATGCGAGTATGTAACTCTCTAAACTAAACCAAGTTTTCCATGTATATTCTAATTTCTAGTTCACTTTGATTTCACTAAATTATTTACTTAAGTACCACTCAACAGCGTATTTAATTATTTAATATAAGACACATTGGGCTGCAAATGTTGGGAAATACTCCTAAAGTAGATGACAAACGTTGGACGTGTGAGGCCAGGAAATGTACTTCGATGCCCATGCAATGGTTGGGGTTGTCGATACCGCTCTCGCCACTAGAGGACAGTACGACGCAACACTTCACTATGCTACTCTGCTTTCATAAATGCAAACCGATTCATTGTAGTCTTGTATTACCACTACCGCGGGCACTACAGTTTCACACTGCAGAATGAAAGAACAAATACTGAGTACCCTAGCAGAGAATGTGTAGCACTGCCCCCTCCCGACGTGGGTATGATCGACAAGTCCAACCGCTGCACATGCAGTGAGGTACGTCATTTGGTGACATCACGTGCTCCCTGTTTGTCATTCACTTTCGGGTTATTTTCCGACATTTGCGGCCCTTTGTGGCATATATTAAATTATATATACATAGATATTAAAAAGCACTCCAGCAGGTATTTAAAAACACTTACGTATTCTTACGCAACGTTGTGTCAAAACTTCAAAGAAATAAATGAAAGATTTCGAACAAACGAACATTTACATTTTTTGCTCGAACAGTCCACGGGTGTACTGCCGGTCCACAGTGCCCAACGGGCATAATATTTCGGCGATCAGACATGTCGCCATCGTCAGGAAAGCAAACGAACCGGCGACTAGGGCGGACGAGGCAATTACACCGCCCACCCTCAGGAGCTCAGTTCGTCAGCGCACCTGACGATGGCGACATATCTGATCGCCGAAATATTGTGGCAGTTTACCCAAGGACTGTTCGAGCAGGAAATACGCCGGGAGAAACTGAAAAATTCCATTTTGTTATCACTGTTAGCATTCAACCGCGATTCTTATACATATATTTTAACAACGCGTTTCAAGAGACAATGCTCTCATCATCAGGTTGTAAAGTCTATGTCATGAAATTAAACGGACTAAAAAGACAAAATACCATCACAAATAGTTGGGAAGTCCATAGAGTACAACAGAATTAAAAGTATATTGGACTGTGGGTCCTCGTCTTACATTGAAGTTGTTGACACAAGTCGATAGCGGTCCCATAGCTACCAAGTATGCTGTCGCACTGTGCCGGCTCGGGAGCTGTTGTGGACTGACGTGCCTAGGTGTTGTGGCGTGGTTACAGCCGTGTGCTTGACGGTAACGCTATGCTATTGGGCGCCTTATTTCCTTATTGCATTGGTCTGCCATCGTTAGCCTCTCGCAACTCCGTCAGTGACATGCTACAAGTTTAAAATCGCATACCTACCCTAAAATAATTCTAAAAACCCGCTAAAAAATCTCCTTTCTTTAAAATTATCTTGTGCATTTAGAATATTGCTTTGTTTCTTTTCATGGACAGCTACCTCGACTCCATAATGGATTATATTAAATCGTTAGTGTCAGGCGAGACATTGAGGTTAGTGTATAAATACAAAAATTTAAGACGTAAGTTATTAAAAACTGCCACAAACATAAACTTTAACAAAGAATGTGTGAAGAATCACGTTATCCCGAATTACGTGAAGTTGAAACTTTGTGATTGCAAGTCATGGGCGGGACGACTAGCTGTTGAAAAAGCAAAAAAGTTTTGGATACGCGCAGAAATTAAATATCTGTATAAAAAGAAAGACTTAATTAAAAAACGAATAGTTCAAGCAGAGGCTAAGGTCAAGGAAATATTACCGGTGAACGTATGGGAAGAGGTTACATGTAGACTTCACAAAATACTACAGAAGGAGTTTATAAAAAAAAAAGAAAAACAAGATAAAAAACTTCATAAATTAAGCAATAACACGCGCGAAGATGGAAAAGATCAACAACAAAGCCTTTCGTCTTTAGACTTTTATCCACGGGTGGTTAACAAAACGGATATTGTATTTGATAATACAGAAGTAGAAATGTTAAATAAGGCATTAAAGTTTAATATTGAGCCGTCATGTAACAAGAAGATCGCGAAAGAAGTAATTGCCCTCACTAAAATGACAACAGAAATTGCCAAATTAAATAATAATGAAACCGGGCATGTCGGTCATAAGCTACATAAAATAGTAAAAAATGAACTAAATAAGCGGAATAGTGTTAATCATAAGACTAGAGCAGACCGACTGACTGTCGATTCTATAAATAAAAAACTTAATGAAGTGAAAGCTATTGCCACGAAAGCGGATAAGGGGAATACGGTCGTAATATTAAAAGAGGAGGAGTACGTTTCGAAGACCTTAGCGTTTTTTGTTGAAAATAGTATTACGGAAATTCCGAAAGACATAACAGCCAATTTCCAAGTTAAACTAAAAAATGTTCTTAAACGCAACACTTTCTGCTGACAGAAGCCGAAAAAAGAAGATGTGTTATCATGAATCCAACGGCCCCCAAATTAAGGTCATAGGTGAAGATACATAAAGATCTGTATCCGGTTCGTCCGATTGTTAACGGTCGAAGTAGTCCAGCATATAAAATAACGAAATTGTTGAACCAAATTCTGAAAAAGACTTACGTGTATAAAAATCACTATTCGGTGCGTGGCAGTATGACCATGATAGGTGAAATTAAAGATACGCCAGTCACTGACACTTCCCGTTTGGTTTCGTTGGATGTTAAGAACTTATACTCCAGTTTTCCGGTTAACGAAACTATAGAAATCATTAAGAGAAATTTCCTTAAATACGGTAAAATTTCAACGTAAGAGACAATTTAATTTATTGAACTACTACAGCTCATTACAAGTTTTAATTACTTTACGTTTAATAGCAAATTTTATATTCAGGACGATGGATTAGCCATGGGGTCCAGTATTTCAGGAACTGCGACGTACATTTTTATCAACGACCTTGAATATAAAGTTCTAAATTCTGACGATAACATTATGGATAAAATTGTTTATTACAAACGTTATGTTGACGACACTTTGTTACTTGTCGATGGTTCCCGTGAGGACATTGAGGAAATAGTAAAAAAGTTCAACGACGCACATAATAAAATAGAATTTACCGTGGAGTATGAAACTGACAATTGTTTGCAGTTCCTGGACCTGAATATAAATAATCAGGGCAACAAACATGCGTTCTCCGTTTATAGAAAACAAACTACGACTGATGCCGTGATCCCGAATGATTCATGCCATCCGCAGGCTTGTAAAGAAGCTGCTTTCCGTAGTCTCGTGCATAGGGCAGTCAATATACCTATAAGCGAAAAACATAGGGAGACTGAAATTAATACCGTTAAGAGAATAGCGATGAATAACGGTTACAGAATAGATATGGTTAAAAAACTGTTACGGAAAAGTAATAAACGCAAAAAGAAAAAACCTGTTGGAGAGAAAGTGAAAATTATCACGATGCCACACTACGGAACAGTCTCACAAAAGATAGCAAATATTTTTAAGCCATACGATGTTAAAATAGCTTTTCAGACTAATAACCTAGTGAGGTATAGCCTTAAGCGTGATATTGGCGAGAAGAGAAATAAGTTTTAAAGATCGGGAGTTTATAAGATTCAGTGCAGAACTTGTGATGCAAAATATATAGGGCAGACAGGAAGATCATTCGCGATCCGTTATAAAGAACATAAAGATGCGTTCAGGTTAGGAAATTATGACAAATCAGCTGTTGCGAACCATATACAGGGCTATTACAAATAATTGAAGCGATTTCATAAATTCACTGTAGCTCCATTCATTGACATATGGTTTGCTTTTTTTTTTTTTTTTTTTTTTTTTTTTATTAACTATGGGACTCAACTGCTGTGGTCATCAGTCCCCTAGAACTTAGAACTACTTAAACCTAACTAACCTAAGGACATCACACACATCCATGCCCGAGGCAGGATTCGAACCTGCGACCGTAGCGGTCGCACGGTTCCGGACTGCGCGCCTAGAACCGCGAGACCACCACGGCCGGCTTGACATATGGTCACGACACACTACAGATACGTAGAAAAACTCATAAAGTTTTGTTCGGCTGAAGCCGCACTTCAGGTTTCTGCCGCCAGAGCGCTCGAGAGCGCAGTGAGACAAAATGGCGATAGGAGCCGAGAAAGCGTATGTCGTGCTTGAAATGCACTCACATCAGTCACTCATAACAGTGCAACGACACTTCAGGACGAAGTTCAACAAAGATCCACCAACTGCTAACTCCATTCGGCGATGGTATGCGCAGTTTAAAGCTTCTGGATGCCTCTGTAAGGGGAAATCAACGGGTCGGCCTGCAGTGAGCGAAGAAACGGTTGAACGCGTGCGGCCAAGTTTCACGCGTAGCCCGCGGAAGTCGACGAATAAAGCAAGCAGGGAGCTAAACGTACAACAGCCGAAGTTTTGGAAAATCTTACGGAAAAGGCTAAAGCAGAAGCCTTACCGTTTACAGTTGCTACAATGCCTGACACCCGATGACAAAGTCAAACGCTTTGAATTTTCGGCGCGGTTGCAACAGCTCATGGAAGAGGATGCGTTCAGTGCGAAACTTGTTTTCAGTGATGAAGCAACATTTTTTCTTAATGGTGAACTGAACAGACACAATGTGC
This sequence comes from Schistocerca americana, assembly GCF_021461395.2. Classification (NCBI taxonomy): domain Eukaryota; kingdom Metazoa; phylum Arthropoda; class Insecta; order Orthoptera; family Acrididae; genus Schistocerca; species Schistocerca americana. Next base: position 213,254,732 of record NC_060122.1, on the reverse strand, counting down.
GAATCTGGGCGGTAGAGAATCCTAACGCATTCGTGCAGCAAATTCGCAATTCACCCAAAGTTAACGTGCTTTGTGCAATCTCACGGTTTAAAGTTTACGGCCCCTTTTTCTTCTGCGAAATAAACGTTACAGGACACGTGTATCTGGACATGCTGGAAAATTAGCTCATGCCACAACTGGAGACCGACAGCGCCGACTTCATCTTTCAACAGGATGGTGCTCCACCGCACTTCCATCATGATGTTCGGCAATTCTTAAACAGGAGATTGGAAAACCGATGGATTGGTCGTGGTAGAGATCATGATCAGCAATTCATGTCATGGCCTCGACGCTCTCCGGACTTAACCCCATGCGATTTTTTTCTGTGGGGTTATGTGAAAGATTCAGTGTTTAAACCTCCTCTACCAAGAAACGTGCCAGAACTGCGAGCTCGCATCAACGATGCTTTCGAACTCATTGATGGGGACATGCTGTGCCGAGTGTGGGAGGAACTTGATTATCGGCTTGATGTCTGCCGAATCACTAAAGGGGCACATATCGAACATTTGTGAATGCCTAAAAAAGCTTTTTGAGTTTTTGTATGTGTGTGCAAAGCATTGTGAAAATATCTCAAATAATAAAGTTATTGTAGAGCTGTAAAATCGCTTCAATCATTTGTAATAACCCTGTATATGAAACAGGCCATCCCCTTAATAGCATAGAAGATAACGTAGAAATATTGCATGTAGAAAAGAGAGGGAGGAAACTTGATTACTAGAGGAATTCGAGATAGCTATCCATGAAAAGAAACAAAGCAATATTCTAAATGCACAAGATAATTTTAAAGAAATGAGATTTTTTAGCGGGTTTTTAGAATTATTTTAGGGTAGGTATGCGACTTTAAACTTGTAGCATGTCACTGACGGAGTTGCGAGAGGCTAACGATGGCAGACCAATGCAATAAGGAAATAAAGCGCCCAATAGCATAGCGTTACCGTCAAGCACACGGCTGTAACCACGCCACAACACCTAGGCACGTCAGTCCACAACAGCTCCCGAGCCGGCACAGTGCGACAGCATACTTGGTAGCTATGGGACGGCCATCGACTTATGTCAACAACTTCAATGTAAGACGAGGACCCACAGTCCAATATACTTTTAATTCTGTTGTACTCTATGGACTTCCCAACTATTTGTGATGGTATTTTGTCTTTTTAGTCCGTTTAATTTCATGACAGACTTTACAACCTGATGATGAGAGCATTGTCTCTTGAAACGCGTTGTTAAAATATATGTATAAGAATCGCGGTTGAATGCTAACAGTGATAACCAGTACAACGACAACCGCTACCTCGACTCCATAATGGATTATACACTCCTGGAAATTGAAATAAGAACACCGTGAATTCATTGTCCCAGGAAGGGGAAACTTTATTGACACATTCCTGGGGTCAGATACATCACATGATCACACTGACAGAACCACAGGCACATAGCCACGGCCAACAGAGCATGCACAATGTCGGCACTAGTACAGTGTATATCCACCTTTCGCAGCAATGCAGGCTGCTATTCTCCCATGGAGACGATCGTAGAGATGCTGGATGTAGTCCTGTGGAACGGCTTGCCATGCCATTTCCACCTGGCGCCTCAGTTGGACCAGCGTTCGTGCTGGACGTGCAAACCACGTGAGACGACGCTTCATCCAGTCCCAAACATGCTCAATGGGGGACAGATCCGGAGATCTTGCTGGCCAGGGTAGTTGACTTACACCTTCTAGAGCACGTTGGGTGGCGCGGGATACATGCGGACGTGCATTGTCCTGTTGGAAGAGCAAGTTCCCTTGCCGGTCTAGGAATGGTAGAACGATGGGTTCGATGACGGTTTGGATGTACCGTGCACTATTCAGTGTCCCCTCGACGATCACCAGTGGTGTACGGCCAGTGTAGGAGATCGCTCCCCACACCATGATGCCGGGTGTTGGCCCTGTGTGCCTCGGTCGTATGCAGTCCTGATTGTGGCGCTCACCTGCACGGCGCCAAACACGCATACGACCATCATTGGCACCAAGGCAGAAGCGACTCTCATCGCTGAAGACGACACGTCTCCATTCGTCCCTCCATTCACGCCTGTCGCGACACCACTGGAGGCGGGCTGCACGATGTTGGGGCGTGAGCGGAAGACGGCCTAACGGTGTGCGGGACCGTAGCCCAGCTTCATGGAGACGGTTGCGAATGGTCCTCGCCGATACCCCAGGAGCAACAGTGTCCCTAATTTGCTGGGAAGTGGCGGTGCGGTCCCCTACGGCACTGCGTAGGATCCTACGGTCTTGGCGTGCATCCCTGCGTCGCTGCGGTCCGGTCCCAGGTCGACGGGCATGTGCACCTTCCGCCGACCACTGGCGACAACATCGATGTACTGTGGAGACCTCACGCCCCACGTGCTGAGCAATTCGGCGTTACGTCCACCCGGCCTCCCGCATGCCCACTATACGCCCTCGCTCAAAGTCCGTCAACTGCACATACGGTTCACGTCCACGCTGTCGCGGCATGCTACCAGTGTTAAAGACTGCGATGGAGCTCCGTATGCCACGACAAACTGGCTGACACTGACGGCGGCGGTGAACAAATGCTGCGCAGCTAGCGCCATTCGACGGCCAACACCGCGGTTCCTGGTGTGTCCGCTGTGCCGTGCGTGTGATCATTGCTTGTACAGCCCTCTCGCAGTGTCCGGAGCAAGTATGGTGGGTCTGACACACCGGTGTCAATGTGTTCTTTTTTCCATTTCCAGGAGTGTATTTAAAATAAAGAATTACATTTACATTTTTATTTATATAGGGCGAGTTACGAAACAATATGGCGGCAATGCGCCCATACACACATTTGTCAGCGTGTGTCCACGTGCGATTACAAAACAAGAGTAGCTAAGACAAACCTTAAATGAGCGACGAATTGGTGCTGGAGGTCAGTTCCGTGCCGTCGGCGTTCACACGACTGTAATCCCTTCCATTTCTGGTTAAGGAATATTCCACACTCATTGACAAATTCCACGTGTTATAGTAGCGTCTATCGCAAACATGTGACGGAATCCGAGGCCAGCCAGGTGTTTTTCCCACGATCCTTTGGGATTGTGTGAAGGATGTGTTGGAGTTTCTGGTGACGATATTGAGCACCTCTTCTATTGTCACGATAGATGGCTGCTATTGGACAGACAGGCCAACGTCCAACAAGAATTTGATCCCGGATCATCTTTATAGCACTTCTCTTCTAGTTTTTCTAGTAATATCTCCTGTTCGAATACTTGACATTTTAACCGCTTTATCCTGAATTATTTTTAAAATAGAAAAAAAATCTTGTTTTCCTTTTTTTTCTATGTATATATGGAGCTATTTTTAGGTAGAAAGTAGGAACAACTTCACAATCCCAGTAAAGGATAATCCTATTTTAGGAATTTAGCCACCCTGCCAATGCGAGCACTTGGTTTGTCCTAAGTCTTTATCCAGGATGAACCATGACCTTTCCATAAACACCCTCTCAGTCGGATCTCCGAGGGAGGGGGAGGGGTGGATAGGGGGACATAAAAATGGCTCTGAGCACTATGGGACTTAACATCTATGGTCATCAGTCCCCTAGAACTTAGAACTACTTAAACCTAACTAACCTAAGGACAACACACAACACCCAGTCATCACGAGGCAGAGAAAATCCCTGACCCCGCCGGGAACCGAGATGGGGGGACAGCCATAAGCAAAACTACGAGCATCAAAAGGAATATACCCATGAATGCGTCTTGGAATGTACAAGGATTATATATGCCAAATTTGAAAATTACAGATTCTGAAAAGGAAATACAAGCGAACTAAAATTGCCGGCCAGGGTGGCCGAGTGGTTCTAGGCGCTACAGTCTGGAACTGTGCGACCGCTACGGTCGCAGGGTCGAATCCTGCCTCGGGCATGGATGTGTGTGATGTCCTTAGGTTAAACCGTGTGCCCGACCGAGACTCGAACTCGGGACAGGGCGTGAGTCGTGCTTCGGTAGCTCAGATGGTAGAGCACTTGCCCGCGAAAGGAAAAGGTCCCGAGTTCGAGTCTCGGTCGGGCACACAGTTTTAATCTGCCAGGAGGAGGAGGAGGAGATTAGTGTTTAACGTCCCGTCGACAACGAGGTCATTAGAGACGGAGCGCAAGCTCGGGTGAGGGAAGGATGGGGAAGGAAATCGGCTGTGCCCTTTCAAAGGAACCATCCCGGCATTTGCCTGAAGCGATTTTAGGGAAATCACGGAAAACCTAAATCAGGATGGCCGGAGACGGGATTGAACCGTCGTCCTCCCGAATGCGAGTCCAGTGTGCTAACCACTGCGTAATCTGCCAGGAAGTTTCATATCAGCGCACACTCCGCTGCAGAGTGAAAATCTCGTTCTGGTCCTTAGGTTAGTTAGGTTTAAGTAGTTCTAAGTTCTAGGGGACTGATGACCTCAGAAGTAAAGACCCATAGTTCCCCGGCCATTTCAACCATTTTTGAACTAAAATTGGGATATTGATTAGCAAAGACACACTAGGAAGGCACTGGGCACCTCGAAACAGCTAGTGGCAATACAGTATATTTTTCTGGTGGCTCAAATAAGGCTATCAGCTGGTTCAAATGGCTCTATGCACTATGGGACTTAACATCTGAGGTCATCAGTCCCCTAGACTTAGAACTACTTAAACCTAAATAATCTAAGGACATCACACACATCCATGCCCGAGGCAGGATTCGAACTTGCGACCATAGCAGCAACGCGGCTCCTGACTGAAGCGCCTAGAACCGCTCGGCCACAGCGGCCGGCAATAAGTCTATCAATGGTGTTGCCTTGTTAGTACAGAAGGGACGGAATGCTACAGTGACGAAGTACAAGCCTGTCAGGGATCGAATAATACTAGTGAAGTTCAACACTAGACCCTGCAAGCTCAATGTAATACAGACATATGCACTAGCTTCAAAAGCTGATGATGAAGAGTTAGAAGAATTTTGTGAGTCCTTTTCCAACTACCTAGAGTCAATAGCCAATTTCCATAGTGCATGGAGATTTTAATAATAAGTTAGGAAAGTGGGACTTATCAAACGAAGTACTTGACTGTCATAGTTTAGGCAAAAGAAATGATCGTGGAGATCGACTGATTCAGTTATGTAAGGAAAATAAGTTTGTTATAACCAATACCTGCTTCAAACACCGCCCACGAAGACTCTACAACTGGACCTCACTAGAGGGAACATACCATAATCAGACGGACTATTCACCGATTGGCTCAAGATGGAGACTGTCAGTTAAAAACATTAAGACTCTTCCTGGTGCCGACTGTTACTATCCATCATTTTCTATGTCTTGAACTGAGAATGAAACTCAAAATGTGAAGGAGCACCTCCAAAAGCAAGAAGATTAGAAAAAAACTCGCTGAAATTGACATTTTATCAACTGAGTTCCAGAAACACCTTCGACCAGTCAGATAATATGACATCTCCAGAGAAATGGAGATTGTTGAAGGAGACATTAGTTAAAACAACTGAGGCAGTAGTCAAGAACAGCCCCAAAGTCAAGAACAAAAATAACTGTCTTACTAACGAACCACACAAGTCATCGGAGAGAGAAAAGCACTGAAGATCAGACGATTACAGGGAACTCAGCAGCACCGCAAGTTATTGGCGGTAATATAGAGAAGCTGCTGAAGAGACAAAAATAAGTACATCAATGAAAGATGTGAGAGAATTGAGAAACTTCGGGACTTCAACGAGATTAGACGAATGATCTATGAAATAAGGAAACTAACAAGGTCCTTCAAACCAGGAATATGTGTTACAGAAGATTAAGGTGTCACACCTACAACCAACATAGAAGTAGCTGCTGATCAATGGAGAGCGTACTGCAACAAGATGTACATGGATAAACACGGAAAACTTGGTAGCGCAAACATTCCAGCAGAGAAGGAACCTAATATCTTAAAAGAAGTAATCTGAGAAGCTATAGCTAAACTGAAAAACAAGGAAACAATTGGACCTGACCTCATTACTGCTGAAGTAATCAAAGTATCTAGAGACTTTTGTTTGAAAATTGAGCATGAAAAATGTAACAACATATGGAATAACGTAACATGGATAGAAGACTGGGCCATGTCACTAATGATTCCATTTTACAAGAAAGGAAACTAACAGCGTTGTGAACTACAGAACCATTTCATTAATTTCACATGCCAGCAGAGTCTTCTAAAAGACATCCAACAACGCCTGAGAACCTACTGTAAGTAGGCTGTTTAGGTTTTTATGTTGGTAACGCCACGTAGCGCTCTGTATGAAAATCACTGGCTGTGCTGTGTGCAGTCTGAGGCTGGTTGGCATTGTTGTAATTTGCTATTGTAGTGTTGGGCAGTTGGCTGTTAACAGCGCGTAGCGTTGCGCAGTTGGAGGTGAGCCGCCAGCAGTGGTGGATGTGGAGAAGTGAGATGCCGGATTTTTGGGAGCGGATGATCTGGACATACGTCCATCAGAGACAGTACATTTGTAAGACTGGATGTCATGAACTGCTATATATATTATGACTTTTGGACACTATTAAGGTAAATACATTGTTTGTTCTCTATGAAAATCTTTCATTTGTTAACTATGCCTATCAGTAGTTAGTGTCTTTAGTAGTTTGAATCTTTTATTTAGCTGGCGGTAGTGGCGCTCGCTGTATTGCATTAGTTCGAGTAGCGAAGATTTTTGTGAGGTAAGTGATTTGTGAAAGGTATAGGTTAATGTTAGTCAGGGCCATTCTTTTGTAGGGATTATTGAAAGTCAGATTGCGTTGCGCCAAAAATATTGTGTGTCAGTTTAAGCACAGTCATGTATAATTTTTCTATGGGGACGTTTCACTACTTAGATACATCAGTTCCACCGGAGCAAGCTGGGTTTGTGCAAAATAAAGGAACATGAGAGAGATTATCACTGTCAGACAGCTAATTGAGAAATGTAGGGAATTCAACACCCCGTTAGTTCTTTGTTTCTTGGACTACAGTAAGGCTTTCGTCTGTGTTCGATGGAAAGAACTGTGGAGCATACTAGCAGAAATGGGCGTTCCTGATCGTCTATGCTTGTCAGAAATCTCTATTTTGACAGTAAGTTAAGAATCGTAAAAGATAAAGCTGTTTAAAGTTCTTTTAAACCACGTAAAGGAGTTAGAAGAGCATTCTATAATTTGTTCTATTTAACATCTATGGAGAATAGGTTATGATGAAAAGTCTTCAGGACTGGACTGGTGGGATCCGAACTGGAGGACGAAGGATCAGGAGTTTAAAATTTGCTTATGACACCACAGTGTGCTCAGAATCACAAGTGGATGTGAAGGAACTACTGGACAGAGTTAAGAAGAAAACGAGAAACCTGGATTGCCAGTTAATAAGAAAAAGACTAAGATCAAGATAAGTGATAGAAATGGGTCACTATCGGATACTGATGTACTATGAGAATATGTCTACCTGGGCTCAGTACTTCAGAAACAGAGTGGCTTCACACAAGAATACAACGTAGAATTGTTCTGGGTAGGGAAGCTGCATCGAAGCTGACCGTGGTTTGGAAAGATCGAGCCCTAACCAGGCATACTAAACAGAGAGTGCTGAAATCTCTGGTGCTCACAGCTTTCCTCTATGGCGCTGAAACTTGAACAATAACTGAAGTTGGCCGCTTTTGATATGTAGACACATAGGAGATTGTTCAGGATATCATGGATGGACAAATGGACCAGCAAATCAATCCTTCAAGAATTCAGGGTGGAGAAGAGGTTATCCAGTATTTGTTTCCAACGAATCCTGCACTTATTTGGTCACATGACTCGACGACAGGATGATAATTTGGAAAAAAAGATCGTCCAAAGCAAAGCAAAAAGAAAAAATTCTCAGGGAAGACCACCGAAACCATTGATATACCAGATAAAGTAGAAGACGCACCAAACGTGGGGCCAGCTACTTCGAGATGCAGAAGACAGAGAAAAATGGAAACAGACTGTTGACAGCATTGTGAGATGGGTCACCAGCTTTCGACTATGAAAGACGGAGTGCTGATAACAATGGACCTATTTATTGCATATTTGAGCAAAATTAAAATTTCATATTTTGTCCAAAAATTTAAAAAATGTCCAATGAATTGGACATTGCGTCTGGAATGTATTTGAGAATGCGAAATAAGAAATCAAGAGTCACTATAAATTCAATCTTTATAGATATCTCTTTGTCAGCTTATTATTTGCGCACTAGAAAGAGTGTATTATTACAATAATTAATATGTAAATATGATTTCCCTGGAGCACTTCGCAATAGGTCTGCCATCTTCACTCTTTTTCGATGTAGTACGAAGTTATAGCGGCAGAGATCAGCAATAATCACGAAACAAAAGGCGACAGACGTCCAGTAAATATGCCACTAGGTCTCAAAGGCGAACTGAATCATTTGCTGTTACAAAATCTGTAAAAAGTCAATGTCAATTAGTTTTGACGTCAGGAGCAATAGGGTTAAAGCACCCTTGCCGTAGCTGTTTTGTCTTTCGAAGATGTCTCAATATAATAAGGTGTGTCAAGCGTAGTAGGCATTTAGAGATGAAACGACAAGATACAAAGAGATGGAGGACGTTATCAGCGAGGTAAATATAACGTAATAAAACAAAATTATATAGCCCCGCTTGGATATTGACCAAAAACGTAAAGGTTTTTGCACATATAATATTCAGTCTGCCATCATCTACTCCGATTGTAAAGCTGGGAGCAGCAGTGTATTTCAGACTTCAGCAGAGCGTCCGAAACGGTCTGCAGCGTCCCGTTGGTCACGTGATCGGATTAGCATGGCCGCTGCTCATTCGCTATAGGACGAATGCTTACGCAGACCAATTGTTCGCTCGGCTTAGCTGCCGTTGTTCGTAAAAAATGCTGAGAGATCCAATTTGCGTGGCTATGGTGACGTTGTTAGGGCCGAGGCTAATAGCCTTCGTTATGCGCAATGAGCTATTCGCTTCCTGCAGAACAGAGAATTGAGCCAGGAATACCTTTACCTCTCTGGTGTTATGACGTTTTGCGCTCTCACTAGTGGGAGGGTGGAATAAACGAATAATCCGGTCTGTCCGTCGCTTAATTTACACTTTGCAAAGCTTCCTTATCACCGACGAGCATGGTGCCCCACGCGTATCCCCTACAGCTGCAAAAGTAGACTTATGTAACAATAAAGCTGTAACTGCTCACATCAATAAATAGGAATACTTTTATTTCATAACACCTGGTATTGGTATCGGTGTCAAGTATCCGAAAATTTCGTATTTTCGTAAGAAATAACAGAGTATTGATATAACCGAACCTTTCATGTTTAGTTTAGTGAGAACTGAAACATTCGTATTAATTTACATAGAATACATGAAACATGTGTGGTAGTGTACAAATGCCAGGAGCAGTCAACATTCAGAGATATGACAGGAACGATCATTCGATCAAAAAGTCCAGTTGACACTGACTTTCGAGGGCATACTTTAAGAGCTATGACCACTTCTTCATTTTCGGTGCTGTGAAACAAATCTGGTCTACTGCGAGCTCATTGATTTATATATTTCTGGAGAGGTAGTATGGACCGAAACAAGGAAAAATGTCAAGTAAACATGAGCTGTGGGTTCTTGTTCGTCTTCGATACTGTGAAGCACATCGCTTCTACTGAATAAGTGCTCATAGCTCGTAACATACAGGTTTTTTTAATTATGCACAGCAATAACAGTAAATATGGTAGCATAAAATGTATGTCAAGGCCTACGTTCCGTTTGCGGTTCGAATAACTCTCTTTCACATCTTAAATTAATATTTGATTATATTCCTACATCGGTCCATACAGCACAATTTTCATATTTTGTTTTGTATTTTAAGTGAATCCATTTTAGCGCAAGAAGAGATTAAAAACATGTAAGCAATCGACACCGCCAGTGTGGCGAGATGTTGATCGCTTACATATTTTTAAGCTCGTATACGAAAGGACTCATTTAAAACACAACTCAAAATGCAAAAATTGTGCTATGGACCAACTTAAGTAAAGAAACAAATACAAACACAAACTGTTAAGGCCAATTATTCGAACCGCATACAAAATGTAGGCCTTGATAAACATTTTATGCTGCACGAAATTGTCGAGTTATCGATAGAATTTTAAGTATTGTTATCGGGAGTCTCAGTGGCTCAGTGACACAGTTCCACACTAGAAGTACAAAGGTCATGGACTGAATCGCCGATCACTCTTACGATCTCAATCTGTTAAATTATCACTTCCTTCATCTCTGGCAATATTTGTTAATGTGAAAGAGGCTGAGCTCTCGATAACTGGACAGGTAATTCAGTACAAAATGTTGGAGGTGTGCAACGGCATACGAGTATCACCACCAGTAGGCTAGTAAACCACCGTGGTAATCAAACCAGTCTTCGGATTTAATGATAGCTTCATTTCTACTTTGCAAATATCGTACCGCAATTGATAGTGGAATGTCTCTCTTAATTTATGACCTAGGCTTCAGTTACTTTGAATACAGACAGTCTGTATTATACCTCATCTTCTGCCTGAATAGCTATGGGAATGCAAATGAGCCCGCATCTCGTGGTCTTGCGGTAGCTTTCTCGCTTCCCACGCCCGGGTTCCCGGGTTCGATTCTCGGCGGGGTCAGGGATTTTCTCTGCCTCGTGATGGCTGGGTGTTGTGTGATGTCCTTAGGTTAGTTAGGTTTAAGTAGTTCTAAGTTCCAGGGGACTGATGACCATAGATGTTAAGTCCCATAGTGCTCAGAGCCATTTGAACCATTTGAATGCAAATGAATTATTGTAAATAATCATTTTACTGTCATTCTTTTTTATTATTTTTACTCTTTCTTCCTTGAACTCAGGGTGAAATGGTAAAGATCTATGGTGCACGGTGTATTTCTTTTCATGTGGTACTCTATGAACATCGTCTTCACCTAGTGTTTTAGAAATTGAGAAAGATAAATTTGAAAGCACTTGTCTACGAACAACCTACTACCACTAGACGTTACTGAGATGAAGATTTACACGGACTTGTTCCCAGAACAATTTTTCAAACTATCGGTTTTAACAGAATGAAATTTTCGCTCTGCAGCGGAGTGTGCGCTGATATGATACTTCCTCGCAGTTTAGAACTGTGTGCCGGACCGAGACTCGAACTCTGTACCTTTGCCTTTCTACTGTGCAGAGTGAAAATTTCATTCTGCAAACATCCCCCAACTGTGGCAAAGCCATGTCTCCGCAATATCCTTTCTTCCAGGAGTGCTAGTTCTGCAAGTTTCGTAGAAGAACTTCTGTAAAGTTTGGAAAGTAGGAGACGAGGTACTGCCAGAAGTAAAGCTGTGAGGAGGGGTCGTGGGTCGCGCTTGGATAGCTGTTGGTAGAGCAATTGCCTGCGAAAGGCAAAGGTTCCAAGTCCGAGTTTCGGTGCGGCACACAGTTTTAATCTGGCAGGAAGCTTCATATCGGATTTAACAACTTCATATGAAGTTCGACATCTGACTGTAGAAATTCAAAAACATACAAAACGTCGGGCCTACTGGGGTGAGTCCCGCAGTAACAGCGACCGAGCGCAGAGGCCTGTTCACATTCTACTGCAGTACGCCTGCGAGGTAGCAAACAACGTTAACATTTTTGAGTACCCAGATAAAATTTCAAATATAGAATCCTTACTATGAAAATCACCCATGAAATTTACTTTGGAATACTGTTACGTACGTCCCACAATTTCAGAAATGGGCAGTCTGGAACCGGGCGACCGCTACGGTCGCAGGTTCGAATCCTGCCTCGGACATGGATGCGTGTGATGTCCTTAGGTTAGTGAGGTTTAAGTAGTTCTAAGTTCTAGGGGACTGATGACCTTAGAAGTTAAGTCCCATAGTGCTCAGAGCCATTTGAATTTACAGAAATGGGCATTTGGTTTCACATAATATCCCTTTAAAAGGTTCCGGTATTCGAGGCTTTCAGTGTGACTTTGTGTCAAATACTGTTAGTCTAAATTTCTTTGAAGAAGAAACGTGTTTAAGAATAATGAAACGAACTGAAGAATCAGTAAACTTTCTACATAGAAATGGAGAACTTGGTAAGGCCATGATTACTTTTGCCAGATTAGGACTGAGAAGAGTGAGGACTTTCAGTTCACCTTTAGAAATAACTCGAGACATGTTCCGAAATGCGATTGCGCCATATGGCACGGTAATTCGAGTAAGTAATGAGTAGTGCGCCACAAAACAATATTTCATTGTCGACAATGCAACAACGTAAAAATGGAATTAAAGAGGCCCATCCCGATATACATCAACGTATATGATTACAAAACACAAGTCACATATGACTGGAAACGTCACACATGTTTTGTTAGCTGCTCATCAGAACACCTAAAAACAGAATGGTCACAGTTCAAAAGTGATAGCCTAAGAACCCTCCCTGACAACACACGCTGCAAAAGTGATGGGAAGTCGAAATATGAATGCTGACGAACATGCAGTAAAGTCGAAACATAGGACAATGACAAGGCACCAAACCACACCAAAGCAAGTGCGCGAGAGCAGGACATTTTCAGCTAAGTAAGCAGAAGTAACAAACAGGAAAACAAACGAAGGCAGGAACAAATCGTAACTAAGAGCCAGCCGATGAAAAACGACGCCAATCAAAAATCACCCAAACATGCCAGATTACGCAGACAAAGGGAGCTATCGACTCCTTCACGATGTTGCGCCATCACTGTAATCGATGGTTTTCAAGATCCAAGAAAGCAAAGGAAAAGCACACAAGGAAAACCGGAAACCAAACGCACCATGCGTACACAATGAGAAGAGGAGACATGGGACTTGGAAGGAAAGCTAAACAGAATCAGGAGTAGGGTGAGAGAAGCGGAGCATGGCTTGTGCCGTCTCCTGGAAAGCCATATAAAATTAAACTAAACCTATACCAGACGTGTAAAGGTGAAATGTAAAGCAAATATAAAATTGGGTGTATTTCTGTAGATAAAACCCGTAGCTAATACGACAGATAATTTATAAAACCTACAACTCGTTAGTATGATATTTTTTGTGTTAAAATTAGTATCAAAGAATAGCTACAAAATGTAAAGACATTCTTTGCAATCCTGGAAATCGTATGTCATTAATGGTAGAAAGATTTGGTTCAAAGATCTAATCCTATTTTTGTCTCTGCTGTTGAAGAATTAAGTTGCTTGGCTCTTCTGACGCACTAAGTATTCCATGTACGTATTTTCTGCTACAATATACGGATAAAAGTGAATATCTCCCGTTCTTATTCTAACTTTCTCCCGTCCTGTAGAAATATTTAAGTGAAAATAATTATTTAAAGTGAATTTTTGGAAGATTGCCCAAATGGCATTCTTTTGTCGTAATGGCGCAAAGGTGGCCATTACGTGGAATTTAATTGAAATATTAAATATTGGGCTTCACCCTCAAGTTAACGTATTAAATGCTTTGAATACGGATGGTAATTTTCAGGTATTAATATCTGCAAAGTTCATATTATCAGAATTTTGACGAAACTGCATAGACAAATGTAACTGCAGTAGGCAACAAGACTTAGGTTTGCTTTATGTTTGAGCCGGCCGAAGTGGCCGTGCGGTTAAAGGCGCTGCAGTCTGGAACCGCAAGACCGCTACGGTCGCAGGTTCGAATCCTGCCTCGGGCATGGATGTTTGTGATGTCCTTAGGTTAGTTAGGTTTAACTAGTTCTAAGTTCTAGGGAACTAATGACCTCAGCAGTTGAGTCCCATAGTGCTCAGAGCCATTTTTTTGCTTTATGTTTGTAATTAAATTTATTTCTGACAAATAAATTCTTAACCAGACTGAAGCCAGTGTGATATAAATGAAATTATTTGTCGTGAGTACGAACCCTTACGCTACATAGGTGGTTATATCTCCTCTCTCTTTGCAACAATTTATCGGATAGGGACAGTAACGGTTTCATACTAATTGTGATTATCTTTGAGCAAGCCGCGTTTTTGGATAACGTAATTAAACCATTACAAGCAAAACTGTACCCATTTTTAAAATATTTTTGCCTGTGTAGCGACTTTCATTATCGTCGGCTTATATGAAGGGCTTATTTCAATAGTGGCACAAGTCCATTACTTCCACTTTTCTGCCTATAATGCTTCTGAAATTAATGATCCAAACAAACAGAAAGAAAGGTTCATCTCTAGCAAGAAGCCATATGCTTGATTATTTATGGTATCTCAACTGCAGATTTTTCATCGCTCATTTAACGTTATGACTCTGTACCTCAAGATGAACAAAAATGGACTTGTACCACTATTGAAATAAGCCCTTCATATGTCAGCTGCATTTACGAGCGTGCAGAACATGCGCGATGCCACCACTGTTTTGAATATCCTTTAATTTTTCTAAACAATCCCGACCACATCTTATATTAAAATCAAAACGCTTCAATACCAAAAAAGGGGGGGAGGGGAACAGACGATATATGCTCAACCCTTCGATATCAAGAAAGAATATCAAAGAGTTCTCAAAGGGACAACGGCGCTGAAATGGGAAATGAAAGACAGAATCCAGTACCATTGGAAACCAAAAACAAGAACACACCTGTGAACATTCGACAAGGGGTAGATAAACGCAAGAAAGATCTTAACATGAATACGTAATGATGCAACATTAGAACAACAATAAATGCAGTCACACACGAAAATAAAACGTTGTAACTACACCTGCATGTACTGCAGATACCGTATAGACACTGGCTTGGTACAGGAAACGATCACATAAAAAATCAGTGATGTTACCGGATTTAACGCAACTACCAGTACAGGGAATGAACGTGGAACAATTAAAATTTGGGCAAAGTATTACATGTATGAGGCGGTTACAACTAAACTTTCGCTGCTTGAGGCAGCGTAGACGGGACTATTTACCGTATGGCTACTAGAGATCAGAAATGACCTCTATAAACTTGCTTTAAGCTCACCAGCGGTTCCCATGACGTCATCTCCGAACTCGCCTCCTCCACATGCCCGGAGACTCGCCTCGTCAGTCTGCGGGCTGCCGGTTTACACCCGTAAACTCGTCGCTTGAGTCTTCTCGTGTTCAAGTGGACTCTACCAGCGTAGAAACCGAGAGCCCGAACACGATCACGCGAGTATAACCGAGGACTCGCAGCATTGCAGCTACACACACACAATGGAAAATGGAAATGAGCGTCTGGCAGTATTGGCCGGGAGGGCCCTTGCGAGGTAGGTCCGGCCGCCTTGGTGCAGGTCTCACTACATTCGGCGCCACATGGGGTGACTTGCGCGCCGGATGGGGATGAAATGATGATGAAGACAGCACAACAGCCAGTCCCGAGCGGAGAAAATCCCGGCTCAGCCGGAAATCGAACCTGGGCCCGTAGGACGGTAATCCGTCACGCTGACCACCCAGCTATCGGGGCGGACAACACACACAATGGTTGGGCATGACGATGACCTACACATGTTATACTGTAAATTAAAAGTTCCCCTCAGCATTCTTCTATCGGTATGCGACGGCAAATCTCAGGAAGTACTGTACGGATTTTGATACGGTATTCACTAATACACAGAGTGATTCACGAGGAAGATGTTTGGTAAATTTGGAAATTTGTGGTAAGTTCTATAGGAACAAACTACTGAGGTAATCGGTCCGTAGGCTTACACACTACTTAATCTAACTTAAACTAACTTTTACGCTAATAATGACAATACACACACCCATGCCCGAGGGAGGACTCGAACCTCCGCCGGTGGGGGGAAGGGGGAAGGGGGGGGGGGAGCCGCGCAAACCGTGCCAAGGCACCCAAGACCGCACGGCAACCCTGTGTATTTATGTGTGTGTGTATTTATATCCGCTAAGCAAGGTAAGTCGTGCTCGTTGGTATTTAGTGCTATCCATGCGAATTCTGGACGAATCCCTAATTATTTACTAATAGTCATTGGTTAGTAGTGGACAGTGTTCTAGTTTATACATATGCAATTTTCGAAATGTTCGTGGCGAGTCTGCACGCCATCGCAATCTGCCCTCGATCAAATTCAGATACATCACGCGCCTTCCCCGTTCCACATGCGGACAGCACTCTCACTGATACTAAATGCAACCTCTATGTATTTGACTAGCACTCATTCCTCGCCAGGTGAAGCTGCTGTCGCCTGGACGGATTTATATCGATTGTAAGTCGGTGGCCATAACGTCCTTGGCTGATATATTACAAAAATTTATTGCACGTTACACAACTCGCTTGTATCCTATAACCCAACTTACGATGACAAAAGGAATACACAAACTTGCATACATGATTTATTAGTACGTATTAGAAGTTTCGTTCCATTTACGTGTTCCACAAAATTCTATCTTGCACTGTCATAGAGATTGGTTTAAAATACGTGTTCCTACCTTGGTTTGTTAAAAACTAGCCCGGCGTCATTCAACGACAGTTAACAGTAGTGCATGACTCTTTGTCACAGGTTATCGAGATTTTAAGAAATTCCTGAAAGGTGATGGTCCGCCACCTTGGCGTTTCTGGGAAAACGTTCGGGAGGATCATTGCATATAAGTAACACTATATCAAAGCCCACCCAGTTGGCCGTGCGGTCTAACGCACGGCTTTCCGGGAAGGAAGGAGCGCCTGGTCCCCGGCACGAATCCGCCCGGCGGGGGCCGAACTGCACAATAACGCTGGGTTCGGTGTGGGGCGGCGGAGGGTCGAAGTGGACTGCGGTAGTCGTCGTGGGGTTGTAGACCACTGCGGCTGCAGCGGGGATGGAGCCTCTCCGTCGTTTCTAGGTCCCCGGTTAACATACAATACAATACAGTACAACACTATATCAACATATTACCTCAATTTGTGAATAGTATCGAGATCAATTACCTATGTCAAAGGTATTTAACAGATCATTGTTACTGTGTACCAATGAAATGTAATCCACTACATTAGGGTCCAGACGATTTGTGCCCCTAGCTTTCCAGAGAAGGCATTGTCTTCTCACGTTCCTTTCACCATCCCAGAATACCAGTTTCCGCCTCTGCATCCTTGTCGGTAGCAGCAGCTCAGAAATACCACAATACTTCACGGTATTTGTCCACATGGCTCAGACCTAGCATACCTCTGGAATTTCAACGGGCGCGGCAGTTTCGATAGACCTGAAGTACTTTCGTGTGCACCACGAGTAACTAGACAGCGAGGAATCGTAATTTGTACCAAGTTTCATTTTTATTCATGATTCAAGATCGTAGAATAATAGACCTATACAGCCGTTTAATGGCCTGAAATGTTTACACACTAGCACCAACTTCTCGGAAAACAATGCCTCTGTTCTCCATGCTCAGAATCAAAAGATAACGATATGGGGGACACAAAAACCTTAACGATCTTGTCGTATAACTGTAGTTTCGTCTTATCATTCCTTTCGTTCACGTAACTTACGCATCTTCATTTAAGATTGCCATAGCATCAATACCTGATTCAGTAAGACTCAAGTGATCATTCAGAAGTTTACACCGCCATAGAAGTACCAAATGGAGGGTTGGATAGTTGTCCCGTTCTGTATTACTAATTTTCTATTCAATATCTTGAGGAACAAGCTCGTTTAGGGTCGACTCATCTTTAACTCTTTTTGTGGGAGCAATTACTTATCCTTGATTAAAGCATCGCATACTGAGAAAATCACGTCTAACAAAGTGTTCCATTGGACTTCTGCCTTGTGTTTGAGTGATTTGGTGAGCTTCTCTGAAAGACCATCTCTCCTACAATACGTCAGTAGTACTTTACATCGCCTCTCCTACACAAGTTTGTTCCGACTGTGATGCTAAAAGCTCCGACTTAAAAGAATGTTTGAGCAAAGTGCTAAGACAATGACAGGTGCAAGGAAGTCTACTAAAGTCTTTCAGAGTTGCCACTGTATTAAAACATTGATCCGTTACGAAAGGTGCTGAATTCACCAAATCCTCACAAATTTGCAAGGACTCGGCACGGCGAATAAGCTCCGGTAAAATGTTAACTGCTGCTTTTTCACATCGGGCAGTAAACAGTATTCTGTTGTCCGTGTGCCACGATTTACTAATAGTGGTCACAGACACTGTAGTGTATTTAATTTTATGCGCGTCATCAATCCACATAGTAGTTTGGGAAGAAGCTCTTTTATGGGTAACAGTAGCAGTAACTCGTGAACCAGTACGTTTTTAAAACCGTGTGCAGTGGATTTTACTCAGTTCTTAAATGTAGTCGGATGAGGTGTATAGCTTCCACATCGACTCCACAATTCACTTCAGCTTCTACAGGTATGAGTGCTTAAGCTATCCTTTTAAAACCTGGGCCGTCAACCATACTGAATGGTCTAAGATCTTTACAGCACTTAAGTATCACTGAATCACAAATAGCGCATTTTTGATATGCACTACTTCATTATCTACCGCAAAATGCCGGCCGGTGCGACCGAGCAGTTCTAGGCGCTTCAGTCTGGAACCGCGCGGTCGCGGGTTCGAATCCTGCCCCGGGCATGGATGTGTGTGACGTCCTTAGGTTAGTTAGTTAGGTTTAAGTAGTTCTAAGTTCTGGGGGACTGATGACCTCAGATGTGCTCAGATCCATTTTTACCGCTATACGTATTTTTCCCGTGGAATGGTGTTAAGTTTTAATGGCCACAGTTGACGAAATGGAAATCAGTGTGGATTTGCAACAAAACTTATTTTTATACTGAGAATGAGCTTTTTTCATGTCCTCTGTTGCTTGTTTAATAAAACAATGTTTCAGGATTCTGTAGAAATTACAACCTCATTAGCATGTTAATGAGATGAATCTTTGTAAATTGTGCTGAGGTTTGGCAAAAAACGCAAGTTTCAACGTGCTGACAAGAGAAGTACAGATGTTACTCAAAACTCGCTACAGATAAGACACTCGAGCACGATTTAGTAAAGGAACGAGTTGACCAGTAGGAAGCGACCGCAGAGCCTTCGTTCTGAGACTCGTCATACTCGCAGAAGGAGAAAGGCCAGTATACGGGACCAAAATATGTACGGGCGTCACGCTAGTCGGCTTGTCCGTCACACTTGGTGAACGCCCGGCTCCGTTCAGTGCCCACGAGAAATCAATATTTCATTGAAGAAGTACCAGCTAAAGGTCTTAATTTTGATGTGTGCCATCGAAAACTTGAATGCATTTAAAAACGCAGTCAAGAATTGTTAAACTCGTCTGAAATAGTTATTCGTTCCGCACCGGAGACGGCTACTGTCACTCGTAAGATTTGCACTGTCAAGTGCTGTGACGTAGCCGCCACTGCCTGAGTTTCTAGTGAGCCTTGCCAGTATAGCACTGACGTATCAGAGACACCTTGATTTGAAGAAAACCATCCCCCAACATTGGATTCGTACTCGCTCCGTTTCTGATCTCAAATATCCGCCCAACTGTATAGGAATTACGTTCAGACTTTGTGCTGCAGAATATGCCTTGTTGTTCGTGTTAATGTCATGATTTGCCGTTATGCGCCGCGCTGGTACTACTACGGCGATGTAGGATTGAAATACAAGCATCAGTTTGTATTAATATGCAGACAGTCTATATGGGTCTGGCCAAAGTAGGCAGGGCTTTATCAGTAAAGCTGTTTTATCAAAACATCGGCAATAGATGTGGTGCTCTTCTCAAGGGTCGATGCATTAAGGGAATTCAGAGGGGGTCCTCTTTCCGCACATGATTCGGAAGTTTGAATTAACTGGCGATTTTGAAGTTACTCCTGGGGAGGGTCAGGGGCAATTGCGCCACAAATTGTTCAAGAAGTTGTTGTTGCTGTAGCTGGAAATACTGGATGTGCAGTCTTCAAGTAATACACGAGCTGTGTCACGATTGCTGAACCATTCGATGGTCTACCATTCGATAAATGCTGAGAACATTTGGGAAAAAAATTTCCAAGCTGGGGTGGATGCAGATGGTCATCACATTGAGGAACGTTCGTAACATGGAACGTAAGCATGGTACGCAATTAACAAACATTACCCTCTCATCTTCTTCTTAAGTTGCCAATCCTAAGATTGATTTGCAGCAGCTCTCCATTCAGTGCGATTGTCGGCCAGCCTCTTCAATTCCGTGAAACTTCCGCGTCCTAGGTCCTGCATTATCTGGCTTATGTACTTTCTTCTAGGTCTGCCTCTTGCCCTTTTGCCCTCCACAAGGCCTTCCGTTATAGTGTGGAGAAGACTTTCATGTCTCAGAATGTGTCCCATCCATATATCTCTCCTCTTCTTGACCGTCTTCCAAAGAACTGGAACTTCCTCCGCTCTCTGCAGGACTTCTTCATTTGTCATCCTGGCCGTCCATGGAATTTTTAACATCCTTCGCAGACACCACATTTCGAATCCTTCAATCCTTCTTCTTTCGTCCTCTCCAAGTGTCCAGGTTTCGCTGCCGTAGAGAAGCACACTCCCAACAAAGGTCTTTATTAACCGCTTCCTTAACGACAGACTTATCATATTTGATGTGAGGAGTCCTTTCCTTTTATAGAATGCAATCTTTGCCTGATTTATTCTACTTATTACATCTTTCCTACTACGACCATCTGATGTTATTCTGCTTCCCAAGTAGACAAATTGTATTTCTTTCAGCTTCCCTCCATTCAGCCTTATATTCGTAATTGCTTGATTATTTTGTTTGCTTGCAACTAAGATTTTTGTTTTTGACTTATTAATTTTCATGTTGTACCGTGTGGCAAGAGTGTTTTCCATTTCCTCCAACACTACTTGTAATTCTTCCTCATTTTCCGCTAGGACAGCAATGTCATCCGCAAAACGCAGCATATCAACTATTTTCCCCTGGATCCTGATTCCATTAGCTTGTCCTAAGTTTTCTCTGACCTCGTCCATTGCTTTCTGTATGTACATATTAAAGAGGACAGGGGAGAGTGCACATCCCTGTCTCACACCCTGTTTAATTTTTGCTTGTTGTTGATGTTCCCCACATCTCACTATTGCCACCTCTTCTTTGTATATGTTCCATATCGTTCTCCTGTCCTTGTACTTAGCTCCAGTTTCCCTCAATATCTGGAATAGTTTTTTCCATTCAACCTTATCAAAGGCTTTTTCGAGGTCAATAAATGCTATGTGGGGGTCCTTTCCTTTTTCCATTCTTTTTTCTATTATGAGCCTTAGGGCCATAATGGCTTCTCGCGTACCTCTCCCTCTCCCTCTCATATGGAAATTAAAATGTATTTCTTTCAGTGGTTTATTCACTACTTCTCCTCCGCATGTCCTTACAAATGTTTCCACAAAGTTTCGTTGTGCTGTGATCACTTATTGTTCTGCGGACCCTCTCAAACAGAGTAAGTTTAATTATAACCACCCTGTACGACACAAATGCTGCTTGAATCCGAAAGAGGAAACGCCGTAAAAATTGAATACATTTTAATCGCAAACGTACCTGCCCCGCCGGGTAAGGCGATTGCAAGCAGGGAAGCGAATTTTTCAAATCAAAAGATGCTAATTTAGTAAACAATTTCAACTGAGTCTTAAACAATTTCGACCAAAGTCCTAGTTTCGATTTTTGTCAAGAACAGAATTTCATAGATAACGCAGATTAGTGGATACCTGGACCTACCAGGTGGTTATAATTGAAGTGCAGCTACTTACTTCCCTTGTTGGCTGTAATTATCATAAGGCAACGAAACATGGTAGATATTTTAATGCGTTAATGAGGAACCGATTTACTCTGGAAAAAAGTTATTGCCAGCCCTGACCACCAGTTGCAAATCAGGCGCTTTTGAATGCAACAAAGACATACACAAATGTTTTCATACGTAATGGATTAGGAATGAGGGTGAGAAAGGCATACTGTTGATTTTAATATTAACTGCCGCTTACACAATTTGTTCACTATGAGCACCTGAGGCGTGATCAGCAGTTGCTCACAGCAGTTCCGGTGCAATCTGACGATCGTGTTCCTGTATACTGGCCTTCAGATCAGGTAGTGAGCGAACGTGTTCATGGTAAATGAGTTCTTTTAGATATCTCTGTACCCAAGAGTCACATGGATTTTGATCAGGTTTTACGTCTGTAAAACTTCTGCAGATAACATGTTCGTTGAATATTGCATTGTGCCGATGTTACACCAGGCGAGCGACATGAGGCGTTGACCCACCTTGCATGAAAACGAAGGAGGGCACAATAGCGTGAAGACGTCACAGTAGACGTGACAGGGCCTTCGGGTGTATTCTCTTCAAAGACGAGCAGACCGAAAGTTAAGGTGCTTGTGAATTCGCACCATATATACGGCGAGTGAAATGGCTCTTAGTCCACAACACGAGGTTTAACTGTACTTCAGATTGAGGAGTTCTGTTTATTCGCTGCACCCTGTAATGTCAAATGTGTCTCATTACTCCATAGAATATTACCTAGCCACATGTCATCAACTTTGATCCGTCCCAGAAACGGAAGAGCAAATTCAAAAGGTTGTTACGGGTCATGAGGTTTCAGTTGCTGCCTCGTCTGGATCTTGTACAGGTAGCAGTGTAAAGTATCCGCAAAACTTTTCATATTGTTTACCATGGGACTGACAGTTTCCGTGACACTGCACGAACACAAATGCTACCCGGGGCATGTGTCGCCTGGTTAGTTACGTCAACAGTAACCTCGTCAGTAACTTCCACCGGCACAGGACGTCTTCCTCTTCCAGGTGCCACACCAGGCTGACAAGTGTTTTTGAATGTCGTTATCATACCCTTTAAACTATTTAAGGGGAGTTGGAACGCCCTATCTCGACAATGTTAAATTTAGTGACTTGGCTTCCCTGTATTTCAAGAACCACTGTGGCCATTGACATGAAACTTTTACAGGACTTAAAACTGTTTGTTCTTTGTCTATTAAACCACAATAATTGCATTTCAGCCACTGCTTTCGGAAATACAATTTTTAATTACATGTTTAAAATTTTGTGTACTTTTTTGTACGTTATCCTAAATAATTTTAATTATACATAAAATTATATTCTTTTTTTAATTCAGTAGACTCAGGATATGTAAGCTGAATACTCTACTCGATGTGGTTTCTGAGACTTAGGGAAAAATGCAACAGAAAATGTAAACTTTCAGGAACGGCTTCTAAGGTTTCAAAAGACTGTAACTCAATTAATGTATGCTTAATTTTTTTATTTTTAGTCATTCAGAGGCACCCTGCACCATACTGTATATCATCCTCTTGATCTTTTTCCAAGTTCTTTCTTATTTTCTTCTTTCTGGACTCCTTAGTAGCCAACTGTGCTACATACTCTGCTTTATCAATGCGAACCTTTTCCATCAGTTCAAGTTCTCTGATGCAGTTTGCTCCTGGATTAATTCCCATATGCTGTAGCACTTTCACCCTACCAATGTTGTCATCATTAAAAGCAATAACAGCATGACCAACCCCCTACTTTACTGTCCTAATTCCACCAACAACATTTTTTGGTAAGCGAATCCATATAAGATTATTGAACGACTCATTGGGATTTTGAGTCTCAACATGCATACACTTCTTCAGTAATTCAGGATGTGCCAGTTCTCCGTAAATAGGTTTTATGATATCCATGACTGCTGCTGGGATGGAATGTTTATGGCTGTATAAACTGTTTGAGTACTGGACATTGCGGTAATTACACCATGAATCAGGTCCAGGAGGGCAAAGGTGGTGTACTGGTTTTTCATCAGTTGACAGTCTGTGGAAGAAGGTAGCCCATACTGCCTGTTTCATTTTCAACAAATCCTCAGTATTGTTTATAATGGCCATCCCATAATACTGCTGTAGTTCATCAATCATTTTGGCTGTCAGCCGGCCTCTTATGGTCTTACCATCAGAAAGTTTCTTGTTTCTCAAACTTTGTTTCAACTTTCTAAACCTGGTGCCTATCCTCTTATGGATATGACCAACGCATTCTAGTTTTGTAATAATCTTCTCACCATAAGGCTGGGCAACTATTACACTGTTATATGCTTTTGAGTCTCCGTCACCTAAGAACTTATTGTAACACACTACCCTTTCGTTCACAGATCGACAAAAAACTTCAATAGTTGCAGAGGCCCTCATACCACCACTTGTTCCTTCATAATTTCTATCACAGATATGCCCTTCTTCATTCCCTGATTTACACTTAGAACAATGTATGGTTAAAATCTGGAACTCTATTACCTTTCCAGTATCCACACTGGTAACCGTAGCAACAGAATTCTTAGAACTGTAGCCGCACTCCTGTCAAGTGCCATCAAAAGCTGATACGTCAGTCATACCATCATTTATTTCAAGAGCTTCGTTTGCAGCACCCTTCATTGACTCACATGCAACAGATTCCACAACAGCTCCAATAAATCCTGCATGCTTGTCGGTTTTACTAAGTGGGCGTGGCATATTCATCACGGCACACGTTGTTTCTGCTGCAGTGTGTCCTTTGCCAATAGCTCTCAGGCCATAAAACCACCTAAAATTTACTCCAAAATAATTATCTTTACACTTATCGGAATTCCAAAACGAATGAGTATATTTACAGCTGACACAATTAATGGTAAGTTTCCTGGGTAGTCCATTTGATACCTCACTGTTTTCATGTAAACTAACTGGCCCTCCACATATTTTACAACAGACACATTCACGTAACACCCTTGTTATGCTGTGTAAATCTCTCAGAATATGACCTAACCTACCATTTACATCACTTTCGTTTTGAGAAAAATGTGTATCACAATGTTTTATTTTAATCTTCGAAGCACTAATGGATGTTTCTCTAGATACCGATGAGTTTGCCTGTATTTCATTGTCTGTAACTTCACTCGCCACATGTTGAACACATTGTTTCGCTTTATTCGAACATCTATTTCCATGAAACCCACGTTTCTTACAAACACTTCGTTTTGGCGTCACACTTTACCAATCTATTCGTCACTTTTCCTCGGAAAAACGTTAGCGCTTCGACATACAACGCGTGTTTATACTATGAAACGATATGACACTGTTTTTGACAGTGCTACCAATACAAACACGTAATTTAACCTTTACAACACAGCAGTCCACAGCCTTCTACATAAAAAATTACCGATTTTATTAGATCTTGAAGTAATTTACATAAAAATTTTAACATTTTCAACCGGTGCAGATTATATTTAAAAAATAAAGCAAAGTACTTCCCATGTGAGTTTATAAATGATATATACATCACTTTATTCGGAAAATTGCAAATTTTATAATGAGATAAAAATCCGAAAACCTGAAAAAAATTCCTTTCTAACTCCCCTTTATGATAGAAAGCCTCTCCTCACACCTTTCCGTCGGCGATTCTCTCTCAGTATAGCATAGCAATTGCTGTCGTTCACATAAAACAGTTTCACTAACAACGCAGGGTCTTTCTTCTCGATATCCATACTGTTCACTCAGGTTATGGCTTGTCAACTGACACTGTAGGTGTCATAGCGTCATAAAAACGTTGTACAGTGTCAGATTTGCGCGTGGTGTTCATAACTAGAACTAATCATTTTTCCAGCGTAAATCGGTTCCGCATTAATGTATTAACGTATCTACAAAGGTTCGCTTCCATACGGTAACTGCAGCTCACAATGGACATTCGTGAGTAGCTGCACTTTAATTATAACCATCCAGTACGTTTGTTCCAATAGCACCTCTTCATCAGTCTTCTGACTGGTTCGACGCGGTCCGCCACGAACTCTTCTCCTGTGCCAAACTCTTCATCTCAGAATAGCATTTGCAACCTACGTCCTCAATTATCTGGTGGGCGTATTCCAATCTCTGTCTAACTCTACAGTTTTTTCGCTCTACAGCTCCCTCTAGTAAGATGGAAGTCAGTCCCTGATGTCTTAACAGATGTCCTATCATCCTGTCCCTTCTCCTTGTCAGTGTTTTCCACATGTTGCTTTCCTCTCCGATTCTCCGCAGAACCCCTCATTCCTTGCCTTAACAGTCTACCTGATTTTCAACATTCGTCTGTAGCAGCTCATCTCAAATGCTTCGATTCTCTTCTGTTCCGGTTTTCCCACAGTCCATGTTTCGCTACCATACGATGCTGTGCTCCAAACGTATATTCTCAGAAATTTCTTCATCAAATCAAGGCCTTTGTTTGATACCAGTAGACTTCTCTTTTTGCCAATGCTAGTCTGCTTTTGACGTCCTCCTTGTTCCGTCCGTCATTGGTTATTTTGCTTCCAGGGAGTAGAATTCCTTAACTTCATCTACTTCGTGACCATCAATCCTGATGTTAAGTTTGTCGCTGTTCTCATTTCTACTACTTCTGATTACTTTCGTCTGTCTTCGATTTATTCTCAGTCCATATTCTGTACACATTAGACAGTCCATTCCATTCAGCAGGTCATGTAATTCTTCTATGCCGCGCGGGATTAGCCGAGCGGTCTTAGGCGCTGCAGTCATGGACTGTGCGGCTGGTCCCGGCGGAGGTTCGAGTCCTCCCTCGGGCATGGGTGTGTGAGTTTGTCCTGAGGATAATTTAGGTTAAGTAGCGTGTAAGCTTAGGGATTGATGACCTTAGCAGTTAAGTCCCATAAGATTTCACACGCATCTGAACATTTTTTTGAATTCTTCTTCGCTTTCGCTCAGGATAGCAATGTCATCAGCGAATCGTATCATTGATACCCTTTCACCTTGAATTTTAATTCCACTCCTGAACCCTTCTTTTATTTCCATCACTGCTTCTTCGATGTACAGATTAAACAGTAGGGGCGAAAGACTACACCCCTGTCTTTCATTTATATTACCAAAATCGCTAAATGCATATTAGACGGGATGTGATGGTCAGGCCTTATGGGCGGAGAAGCTACTGACTATCTCCTATAACACTACTTACCTCACCACATCGTACTGAGGCATGTACAACAGTAAAACGCTTCTAGAGCAGAGGGTACCGCAGGGAAACAAGCATCTCCTAAATGAACCGGGAACAAAAACAACGGGGGGGGGGGGGGGGGAAATCTGAAACAAATGCCTACGAATGCAAACTAAATATACAGAACTGGTGGCCAGGTGGACGCAATATACTATACTACAAAGAAGAACAGAACAGAACAGTAGAATATTATTTCATTCTTCTACTGATATCACCTAACAACAGATCCCGTTTAACAGACAACATCACAAGAACTACGTGCATTACAGCATAAATTACTTACCTTATCAGACAATGTATGGACGTCACCTGAATCGTGTTACCCATTCACAGTGATAGAACGAATGAAACTATTTCCGTAAACCATATCGTAAGATTAGCGAGGAGAAATAAAGAAAGAAAGATAATACCTGACAAGTAAGTTAACAGACGACAGAAACAATATATATGATACACAAAATTCGATCAAAGAGCAGATCGTGCTACATTTTATTATCAGACATAATTGTGCGTACCAATCCGGTTTATAACGAAGCCGTTAAGAATAATTAAGCAGTCACTGAACAATGAAGCAGCAGATTTGTATGGAATACCTGTCGAATTTTACTTACATTGGTACCTGACAGGCCTGCAACTTTCAACACAGTTGTTAAATAATAGGATGAAAGGACTTTTCCCCAACATACTCCATCAATATCAAACAAGTGCGCTTCACACCGAATATTTTAGCCGAATATCGGACGTAGCATGTCTAACATGGACCAGCGTTGGCTTTTACCGATTTTGACAAAGCCTGCGACGGAATTAATCACAGATTTTTAATTAATGTAATGCGAAACATTTGATTTCAGGATAAGATCGTTCGTATAATATAAGAGTGCGTTTCCGTCTCTCTCTCAATTCGTAAGATAAATAATCAAATAACTTGACCGGTACAAGTGCAACAAACCATATGATAGCGTTGCCCCCTTTTGTAACTACAGACGCAATAACAGTAGAATCAATACTGAGAAAGTTACATAAAATCTACACGATTTACAAACTCTCCCAAACAAGCTCTCGTGTCACGCATATGCAGAATGAACCAGCGCTATTTGTATGAGTAACAACGAGGATCTGCATACAACAAGAAGAATCCGTAATACAGGGTAACCAGTGCCGTTATAAACCACCAAACATCACAACTTGTGCCACTAGGATCACATAAGGACACTATGCAGGACACGCGGTACAAATGACAGAAAGAGTGAAACAGTTAGGGATGATTACTTCGGTCAACTCGAATAAAATGGTAATGGCAAACTGGCAGGACAGACTCAGCTTAATACGAACAGTAATGAACAAATACAAGGTCAAAGAACTAGATTGACAGCAGAAGATACATGCATTTATACAATAAGCATACTATATTGCAACAACTCTACCTAAACTAAAAGACGCTGTGTGAAGAGACGTCGGAAGTATATGGAGATACAACATACTTCAGGCCCGTTCCACATGGCTCGTCAACGTTGTCATCTAGGAAGACTTGGATTAAGATACCTACAGTCACAATGCACTCCATAATTCATTGAGACAAGATTAAAGATAACTGGAAGCTGTTCAGATATGAAGACAAAAAATACCTAGTGTATGCGAGCCATATGAATAACAATGCCCGCATCTCGTGGTCGTGCGGTAGCATTCTCGCTTCCCACGCACGGGTTCCCGGATTCGATTCCCGGCGGGGTCAGGGATTTTCTCTGCCTCGTGATGGCTGGGTGTTGTGTGCTGTTCTTAGGTTAGTTAGGTTTAAGTAGTTCTAAGTTCTAGGGGACTGATGACCATAGATGTTAAGTCCCATAGTGCTCAGAGCCATTTGAACCATTTTGAATAACAATATGCATTGCGTGATAAAGTATCGTACAGAACTCAGTTATACAGGGTGTTACAAAAACGTACGGCCAAACTTTCAGGAAACATTCCTCACATACAAATAAAGAAAAGATGTTATATGGACATGTGTCCGGAAACGCTTAATTTCCATGTTAGAGCTCATTTTAGTTTCTTCCACCTACGCTCAATAGAGCACGTTATCATGATTTCATACGGGATACTCTACCTGTGCTGCTAGAACATGTGCCTTTACAAGTACGACACAACATGTGGTTCATGCATGATGGAGCTCCTGCACATTTCAGTCGAAGTGTTCGTACGCTTCTCAACAACAGATTCGGTGACCGATGGATTGGTAGAGGCGGACCAATTCCATGGCCTCCACGCTCTCCTGACCTCAACCCTCTTGACTTTCATTTATGGGGGCATTTGAAAGCTCTTGTCTACGCAACCCCGGTACCAGAGTAGAGACTCTTCGTGCTCGTATTGTGGACGGCTGTGATACAATACGCCATTCTCCAGGGCTGCATCAGCGCATCAGGGATTCCATGCAACGGAGGGTGGATGCATGTATCCTCGCTAACGGAGGACATTTTGAACACTTCCTGCAACAAAGTGTTTAAAGTCACGATGGTACGTTCTGTTGCTGTGTGTTTCCATTCCATGATTAATGTGATTTGAAGAGAAGTAATAAAATGAGCTCTAACATGGAAAGTAAGCGTTTCCGGACACATGTCCACATAACATATTTTCTTCCTTTGTGTGTGAGGAATGTTTCCTGAAAGTTTGGCCGTACCTTTTTGTAACACCCTGTATACATTGAAGCTAAGCTAACGACTTGTGCAACATCAACACTACGAACATATACAACGCACTCACTCAGGGAGCGTAATTGCCCAAATCCCATTACTAAAAGGAATCCTACAATCAGAAAAATATCTGGCAAAGCAGCGATAATCCGATGATTCCAATAAAAATTCACTCCATCCGGTACGATGCAGGAAAGGACTGACGAGAAACTGAGATCCACGACGAATTGCACAATCTGTCTATCGCTGGGCAGTTTATGGCACTTAATCAATTGTGTAAATCAAACAGTAATATGGAACAGCATCAGAAATAAACCAGTAACAAACAGAATGGCAACAACACACAACTAATATCAATCGCATGTTTCTACCGGATCGGAAACTACTTTCCAAATACAAAAACAGCAGCTGTATTTGGCTAATGAGGGACTATGCTTGTTGTGTGATATGTAACGGGCACTGTCATTACAACAACACACATCACAGAACAACATGAAGGACTTACCACAGTAACAACTTATACAGGGTGATTCAGATGCCCTAGCAATTGGCTTTATGCAACCAACAATGGCTTCAAATACCATGTGCTAGATTTTATATTCCCTCACTCGCTAAGCACAGACTATTAGTCATGCAGAAACATGAATCGAACCTTTTAGTAGGAAAATTAATGTAGTTAAATTTTGTACTGGGGTATATTTTCTCAAGAGGCTGCAGTTTTCGAATTATTCACAAAAATGACCCATAAACACGTTTCTCTTGAATAACTCGAAAACCATGGTCTCCTGCGAAAACGTATACCAGTACAATTTTTTTTTTTTTTTTGGCAGGTGTGGTATTACGTATCGATGCCACCCCACAGTGCATCAAGGTTGGTAATGGAATGACCAAGCTTTCGTCAGACGCTGACGGCAGTCGAGCGGTTTCTTGTGAACCCAATGGTACACATCCACGGAGCTACAAGTCCAGCAACTCTGTACTACGAGCTCCCTCTGCTGCCGCAATACAGCACGGCCAGAGGCAGCCGCTCAGCCTACTTTTGCATGGAGCCACTACGCTAAGATTAATAATATCAAAAAAAGGAAACTATATGAAGATGTTTCGATTAAGGATGCAAACATTAATCTACTAATAACGTAGATACCTTTTATATAAGTGATCTTTCTGAGCTACATAACAGAAAGAAATTTACGTTATTTATTACGTAAAAATCCATAATCCAATGGATGAAGACAATTATTGAAACATAGAGAAGATAAACCTAAAAAATTTTGGAACCCGTTCATTAAAAAGTTACTTTTCAAATTATTCATTTTACTTGAGATCTGAGTCTCTAAGCAGCTGTAATGATGTTCTGTAGTATGGTTATCACCTGCTAAGCTTACTACAGTCTTTGGCTGGTGACGATGAAGGTATGTCTCTAGTCTATACTTTGGAGGTACAGTGAGGTGGCCAATTGGAGGATGCACAGGTGGAGTCGCGTGTTTGAATGCCTCGTTCAATGAGAGACAATACTTTACTAATTCTGTTTTTTGTTTCTGCTCTTCTCCGAACGACTGATGTTTCTTGCTTCTGATGCATGCTGTGTAGGGGCTACGGCCGGCCGCGATAGCCGAGCGGTTCTAGGCGCTTCAGTCCGGAACCTCGCGACTGCTACGGTCGCAGGTTCGAATCCTGCCTCGGGCATGGATGTGTGTGATGTCCTTAGGTTAGTTAGGTTTAAGTAGTTGTAAGTTCTGGGGGACTGATGACCTCAGATGTTAAGTCCCATAGTGCTCAGAGCCATTTGAATCATTTGTAGGGGCTACGTTTCGATAGCCATTCTCAATCTACAAACTACCATGATTATTGTGAAATCGCGGCATGCTTGTGCAGTAGTAGTAATAGTAGTAGTAGTAGTACAAAAGCATACTTCGAGATGACTGAACTTTATATTTACCCAGCAACTGATATCAGATAGCTACTGCTGCTGCTGAAATTGCAGTTCACATAAAACGAAATTTAGCTGCGTTGTGTGAAATACAGCGTTGCTATTACAGTGATTTCTGCCTTAAATATATTTTTCCTGCAATTTAATGTTACTACAACGTCGATTTTGTTGTAATTAACGCATGTTTTAGTGCTGGAGGTAAGGGGGAGGTGAGGAGTTCGGTGTAAAAACATAGATGACATTTTGAAGTATAACCACCACGAATTGGTAAAATTTTACTCTTCTGTAGCTCGTTTTAGCAGGAACTCATAATCTGATAGACTTTAAATATTTTAAGTCTTATTTTGAAAATATGTTATCTATATACTAAGCGCAACGAAAACAGAATGGAGAAATTTGTAGCCATGTAATGATGAAAAACACGGACAATAAACTGTTTAGTCAAAAAGATAATAGAAGCTTTTGAAATCTGGTGCTACAGAAGAATACTGAAGACTGTATAGGTAGATCGTGTAATTAACGAACAGACTTAAGGAGACAAGAAATTTGTAACACAAAACGTGAGTAAAAGAAGTGGTCGATTGTTAGGACACATTCTGAGACATTAAAGGATCACCAATTTAGTACTGGAGGGAAGTTTAGCAGTAAAAGTTAAAGATGGAGACCAAGAGATAAATAAATAAGCCGATTCCGAAGGATGTAGCTTGCAATAGTTATTCGAAGACGAAGAGGCTTGCATAGGGTAGAGTGGCATGGAGAGCCGTATCAAATCAATCTTCGAACTGAAGACCACAACAACAACAACAACAACATTTTTAAAAAATTTCAAGCCTTCCAGGCTAGCACTCCTGAAAGAAAGGATATTGCGAAGACATGGCTTAGCCACAGCCTGGGGGATGTTTCCAGAATGAGATTTTCACTCTGCAGCGGAGTGTGCGCTGATATGAAACTTCCTGGCAGATTCTTTCAGGAGTGCTAGTTCTGCAAGGTTCGCAGGAGAGCTTCTGTAAAGTTTGGAAGGTAGGAGACGAGGTACTGGCAGAAGTAAAGCTGTGGGTACCGGGCCTGAGTCGTGCTTCGGTAGCTCAGTTGGTAGAGTACTTGCCCGCGAAAGGCAAAGGTCTCGAGTTTGAGTCTCGGTCGGGCACACAGTTTTAATCTGCCAGGAAGTTTCATATCAGCGCACACTCCGCTGCAGAGTGAAAATCTCATTCTGGAAACATCCCCCAGGCTGTGGCTAAGCCATGTCTCCGCAATATCATTTCTTTCAGGAGTGCTAGTTCTGCAAGGTTCGCAGGAGAGCTTCTGTAAAGTTTGGAAGGTAGGAGACGAGGTACTGGCAGAAGTAAAGCTGTGGGTACCGGGCGTGAGTCGTGCTTCGGTAGCTCAGTTGGTAGAGCATTTGCCCGCGAGAGGCAAAGGTCCCGAGTTCGAGTCTCGGTCGGGCACACAGTTTTAATCTGCCAGGAAGTTTCAGGTGAACTGCAGTTTCGACTATATGCCTGATAAAGGCACACTTGTGACTATGGTAATTGTCCCGGCGTAAAGAGTATTCCGTAAAGTCTAGGGGTTGAAGTCACCTTCTTGCCATTATATTTCGGCTCACAGCCATTCAGCCAGCTTCATAGGAGTGTTTTGTTCTGGAGATTGCTAGTTCTTGACATTGCTAAATTTATACCAAAAAATTGGCCCGGAGATGCATGCGCACAGACTGCCGCTACCTGAGCGACCTCTACTGAGATTCGTGCGCTCTTGAAATATTGCTCCGTCTATGGCAAGTGGGCGTATACGTAATAGTGATACTATTTGCGCGCTCTCTTTCGGATTGGTGGCTCACAGAGGAACCTTTGTCGTATGCTCCTCCGCACTCATTTTTTATATAAGGTTATCGATGTGAAC
The DNA here is from genome assembly GCF_021461395.2 of Schistocerca americana. NCBI lineage: Eukaryota > Metazoa > Arthropoda > Insecta > Orthoptera > Acrididae > Schistocerca > Schistocerca americana. The sequence continues at coordinate 213,221,338 of NC_060122.1, read as the reverse complement.
TAGCAATCTCCTCTGCAAAACACTTACCTGACAATGTCTGAGTGGTTGTCAACCGAAATATCGTGGGAAGAAGTCGACGTCATCCGGCTGCAATCCCAAACTTCATGGAATATTCTATACGCCTGGAAAATTTCAAGAATCACATCAGGCACATCTTCTGGGAGGAGATAGCATCACACATCCAGAGGTTCTGTAAGTAACATAAGCGAGTGAGATGGTAAAGTTCTTTGTGTTTTTTTTACCGCAGTGCCAGAGAAATCGTCTCATTCTGAAGTTTGCCAGAGTGACACAATTTATGAAGACCACCACTGTAAAATTCATCAAACGTAGCCGGCCGCGGTGGTCTCGCGGTTCTAGGCGCGCAGTCCGGAACCGTGGGACTGCTACGGTCGCAGGTTCGAATCCTGCCTCGGGCATGGATGTGTGTGATGTCCTAAGTTTGCCAGAGTGACACAATTTATGAAGACCACCACTGTAAAATTCATCAAACGTAGCCGGCCGCGGTGGTCTCGCTGTTCTAGGCGCGCAGTCCGGAACCTCGCGACTGCTACGGACGCAGGTTCGAATCCTGCCTCGGGCATGGATGTGTGTGATGTCCTTAGGTTAGTTAGGTTTAAGTAGTTCTAAGTTCTAGGGGACTGATGACCACAGCAGTTGAGTCCCATAGTGCTCAGAGCCATTTTTTGAACCATCAAACGTAAGGCAAGCCCAGCACTAGTGAAGGAGAGGACGCCAGTTCAAAACAGCTGCTTTTCCTTCACATGGAGATTGCCTCGAATATGCCATGTCACTCGTGGGAATGGTCTCACATGACCCGGGCCAAGTAGGAGCGCGTCCATGAGGAGTCCGCTTCCCGACAATCCTCGAATTTTGTCCGCCTGTCGGCAACATTATCGCAACAAAACGCATTTTGACGCTCCGTGGTCAAATCAGGGAATAAGACTGAACAATGTGATGCTGTCAGTGCTTGACAAAGGCGAAATTTGCGCCTACGCCTAGAACTTTGGTTGAAGCTGATTTTATTAGTTCTATCGGAGAAGTAGTTAGACTTCTTCCCAGTGACGCTGCAGAAGAAATAATTCGCGAAACTTGTCGCCCACTTACTAGAGATCTACCCCGGAAGAGAAACGTTTCCTCCATGGAAAGTCCCGCACTCCGCAAGCTACGAGAAGATCCTCACAAGGCGGCCCTTCCAGCGGATACGGAAAACGTCACTGTGCTGTTGCCACGTGGGACCAGCTGCCACCTCCAGTCACGAACTATGGGTATCCTTCGAACGTTGGTGCACCAGGCACAAGTTGGGTCCGATCGAGACAGCCTTGGAAAGGAGCTGGAACACCTACAATCTGTGTTGAAAGGTAACGAATACTCTCCACGTCATCACAGCCTTAAAGAAGAGAAAACGTGACCACTCACAAGATCAAGAGGAAAAAGATCAGTTCAAGCCAAGTGTCGTTATTTCCACATGACGACAATATTTCGTCGAAATTAGGCAGAATCTTAAGGAAATATTATGTCCACCCAACCACATAGACTTTGGTTCTTCTCGGTTCGCGAATGGACTATGTGGGATTGAATAGAACTGGAATCTAAAGAATAATTTTCCAGTGTGGCAAAGCCTACATTGGCCAGAGAACGCGCACATTACGTGAAAGGTGCATTGAAAATAATCACCAAATTCGCCCTCCGCAACCCATTACGTCACCCACAGCCAAGCATTGTATTTCCATAGGACGTTCCATGGATTACTCTGTTTCTCAAATCTTGGCCTCGACGAGATCCTGGGATTCAGTTATTAAGGAATCGGAAGCGTTTAGCCCAAGATCTTATTAATCGTAATGGCGGTTGTCAACTGGATAAGGTGTGGAAATCGGTGATTTCTTTAACATCTTCCGAAAGAAAATATTTTATGACCAATGATACCTATACAGATAGTTGATGTTATTAAATAGACATCTGCATTTTAACACCGCGAGCTCGCATTCTGACAGAGAGCGCGCATATAGCATCAGCATTACGCATTTCGCCTGCGCGCCGTTGTGGTGCAATATTCGAAGAGGGTGCGAAACTCGCAGAGGTGTGTCTCATGCAGCGGCTACCTCCGCGCATGCGTCTCCGCGCCATTTTTTAATGTAGTGTTAGCGATGTGAACTAGCAATCTCTAATGCAACTCACTTACCTGAAGATGGCTCAATGGTTGTCCACCAAAATATCGTGTCAAGAAGTCTACGTCAGCCGGCTGCAATCCAGAAACTTCATGCGTACACTACTTATTGGTAACGTACAGTTTTATTTCCTGTATATAAACTGTCAAGTCAGAAATTCTCCTCTTTTGTAGACTTGCATTTGTTTGTTACTTTTGTCTGTTTGTTGCAGCTCTCCTCGCTAGTCTCTCCTGTCCTAATTTCTTTATCTCTGCATATCTACTGCAGACAGCATCCGTTTGAAACTGCTTACAGTATTCAAGCATTAGTCTTCCAAAACAATTTTTACACAGCGCACTACCGAGCGAGGTGGCGTAGTGGTTAGACACTGGACTCGGATTCGGCAGGACGACCGTTCAATCCCGCGTCCGGCCATCCTGATTTAGGTTTTCCGTGATTTCCCTAAAATCGCTCCAGGCAAATGCCGGAATGGTTCCTTTGAAATGGCACGGCCGACTTCCTTCCCCGTCCTTCCCTAATCCGATGAGACCGATGACCTCGCTGTCTGGTCTCTTTCCCCAAACAACCAACCAACACTACCTTCTATTGCCAAATGTACAATTCCTTGACGCCCCAGCCGGCCGGAGTGGCCAAGCGGTTCTAGGCGCTACAGTCCGAAACCGCGCGACAGCTACGGTCGCAGGTTCGAATCCTGCCTCGGGCATGGATGTGTGTGATGTCCTTAGGTTAGTTAGGTTTAAGTAGTTCTAAGTTATAGGAGACTGATGACCTCAGAAGTTAAGTCCCATAGTGCTCAGAGCTATTCAAAACCTTGACGCCCCAGAATATATCGTATTAACCGATACCTACTTTTAGTCAGATTGTACCATTAATTAATTTTTCCCCAATTTGATTCAGTGCCTCCTCACCAGAGATTAGATCTACCGATCTAATCTTCAACACTCACATTTCAAAAGCTTCTGTTCTCTTCCTGTCTGAACTGTTGTCGTCCACGTTTCAGGTCTGTACGGGCTGCACTCTGCACTTTAGATACGCAAAAAGGACCTAACAGATAAATTTATACATGAAAAGTACTGGCTGTTGCGAATGCGAACAACCATCAGCTGTGCAAGACAATGACGACAATGGAAATTTGTGGTTCAAAAATGGTTCAAATGGCTCTGAGCACGATGGGACTTAACATCTGAGGTCATCAGTCCCCTAGAACTTAGAACTACTTAAACCTAACTAACCTAAGGACATCACACACATCCATGCCCGAGGCAGGATTCGAACCTGCGACCGTAGTGGTCGCGCGGTTCCAGACTGTAGCGCCTAGAACCGCTCGGCCACTCCGGCCGGCTGGAAATTTGTGCCAGACTGGGACTCGAACCGGGATTTCCCGTTTTTGCGAGTGGCCACTCTAACCGCTTTGGCTATCCACGCAGGACTCACGGCGACACGAACTTGCAGACGTCACTGGTCATTGTTCCTGTGTCACAAACTGTACTCGTGCACGAATTATGTAATTCCTGTACAGGGAAGGACATTTTAATTAAGAGTCGCTGCGCATGTCGTTAAGCAATATTGTGTCGTCTTTCTTACCAACACAGACACTGCAGTATCGTTATCCGCCGATAGCAGGCAGTGACTTTCAATTAAAAAGTGCTCCCCTGTACAGGAATTACATAATGCATGTACGGGTTCAGGTTGTGACGCAGGAACGACGAAATATGAGAGTTTGGGTCTGGCTGTGAGTCGCGCACGGACAGCCAAAGCAGTTAAGGCGCCGCTCGAGAAAAGCGGGGTATCAGGGTTCGAGTCCCGGCCCAACACGAAATTTGATTTCCGTCATTCCCTTATTCAGCTGATGGTCGTTCGCATACGCAACTGCGAATACATTTCACTTATTTCATAACGGCTGTAGTCGTTGAAATCCTATTCCTTCGGATATGTTCCGGACATGTTCCGAAGGAACACTGCAGTGTTCTTTTTAACAGCACAGGCGCTGCAATATCGTACATAAATTTAAATTTGATATTATGAAATTTATCTTTTTCAGAAACGCTATTCTTTCTGTTACCAGTCTGCATAGTACACCCTCTCTACTTCGACAGTCGTCATTTATTTTGCTGCCCAAATACTACTTTTAGGGTCTCATTTCCTAACCTGAATCCCTCAGCATCTTCAGACTTCATTAGACTACTTTTCAGTATCATTGTTTTATTTCTTATAAACACCCTATCCACCCCATTCCACTCCTCTTCCAAGTGCTTTGCTTTCTCTGAGATAATTACAATTTCACCAGCAAACTTAAAAGCGTTTAGTTTTTCACGCTCCGTCTAAGGCGTCTTGTCACGGTTCGTGCGGCTCCCCCGCACTCAATTTATTTACCTTCACAATTTTCTCCTTTGCTTCCTTTACTGCTTGCTCAACGTAAGGATTAAATAAAGTCGAGTAGAGGCTACAGCCCTGTCTCACTACTGCTTGCCTTACATGTGTCGGCTCTTGTAACGCCGTCTGTTTCCTGTACAAGTTGTAGATATCCTTGCGTTCCGTGTATTTTACTCCTCTCAAGCCGGCCGACGTGGCCGAGCGGTTCTAGGCGCTACATTATGGAACCACGCGACCGCTACGGTCGCAGGTTCGAATCCTGCCTCTTGCATGGATGTGTATGATGTCCTTAGGTTAGTTAGGTTTAAGTAGTTCTAAGTTGTAGGGGACTGATGACCTCAGCTGTTAAGTCCCATAGTGCTCAGAGCCATTTTTTTACTCCTCGCACCTTCAGAATTCCAAAGAGTGTATTCCAGTAATAATTATTAAAACGTTTCTCTAAATTTACAAATTCTATAAACGTAGGTTTGTCTTTCTTAATCTATCTTCCAAGATAAGCAGCAGGGTCGGTATAACTTCGCGTGTTCCTACATTTCTCCGAAATCGAAACCAATATTTCCCCAGAACGACTTCTGCCAGCTTTGTCCCATTACTCTATAAACATTTCGTCTCATTATTTATTTAACTGATTTATTTAACTGATATTTAGATAATATTCACACTTGTAACCACCTGCTGTTCTCGGAACTTGAATAATTGCATTTTCCTCAAAATCTAAGAGTATATCGCTGTTTCATTTTGCATCCCACGCCGGATAGTTTAACCATAGCTGACTTTTGCAGGGATCTTAATAATTCTAAAGAAATGTCGTCAATTCCAGGAGTTTAATTCGACTTAGGTCTTTCAGTGCTCTTGGAAGTATTATTATTACTGTTATTGTTGCTATGCGACTCACTTGTACTGACTGATTTTCTCTAGATGGCCATTTTAAATTTAAACAGTTGAAAGTAACTTGCTGAAAAGTGTATCATGAATAATACTTATAAGTCAGTTTCATAAGTTATACTGAAATTAATATGACTCTTACAGAAAAATCATAGAAGTACATATAGTTTATACTGTAATCGAGATTTAACTCAGCGTTATTAGAATTCAATAAATTCATTCTTTGCAAAACTTTCAACTGAATTTACTGACAGAATCATGCTCTGAAATTCTGAGTAGCTGTCCGGTTATATGCAACATGCGTGGTACTCGCTCTTCACTGTCTGTAAGCCTATGATCTAAGGGTCCAGCACTATAGCCCAGCGTGTTCTGTCAGAGGGCTAAAGTATTCTACGATGAACTTGAGAGGTGCCATGTGACGTCCACTCAGACTAAATGAGGAGGAAAACGACGAACAAAATGAAGGGAAAAACGGGGGTAGCGTGTTTGACCAGTAATCAAAACGTGCAGGGTTGCGGGTTCAACCACATCACTGCTTAAATTTTCAATGAAAATCATCAGCAATGGCAACCAAGACTTGTGGCATAAGAAGTCATCCCCGTTCTGTCAACGGCCTTGTCAAAGAAGGTGGAAGAACGTAAAGCGCTCTTTTGCCCTTGGGGTGGGAAACTGACGTTAAAATGCGGAAGAATCAGCAATGATCACCGCATGAGGATGCAGAAGGCAATGGAAACCACTGCATTAAAGGCATATAATGTGTATCCACAGGACATGTGGCCTGTATCTGAATAAGCGTCATAATGATCCCACCACTGGCAAACTACACTAGTCTCCCATTCGGATTTCCGGGGGAGACTGCTAAGGGGAGGTAACTATAAGAACAACAGTGAGTAACCAACGAAGGGATAACGCTAAAAGTTTTAACTTGGTAGGGAAGCTAGAATATCTGAAAAGGGAAATGGTAAGACGCATTCTAGACGTAGTCGGCGTCAATGAAGTGAAATGGAAAGAAGACAAGGACATCTGACCAAACCAGCATAGGGTAATATCATCACAGCAGAAAATAATATAACGGGAGAGGGATTCGTTATGAATAGGAAGGTAGGGTAAAGAGTGAGTTACTGTGAACAGTTCAGTGATGGGGTTGTTCTCATCAGAATTGCAAACAAACAAACATCCACAATAATAGTTCAGGTATACATACCGACGTCGGAAGCAGAAGATATAGATAGAGAGAAACTATAGGAGGATATTGAAAGAGTAATTTACTACGTAAAGGGAGACGGAAATCTAATACTCATGGCAGACTGGAATGCGACAGTAGAGGAAGGAACAGAAGAAAGAGTTACGGGGGAATATGAGCCTGGTAGTAGGAATGAGAAAGGAGGCAGACTAATTGAGTTCTGCAATACATTTTAGCTTGTAATAGCGAATACTCTGCTCAAGAATCACAAGAGGAGGCTTGGAAATGACTAGGAGGTACAAGAAGATTGAAGTTAGATTATATCATGGTCAGACAGAGATAACGAAATTAGATATTGTATTGTACCCATGAGCAGCTATAGACTCAGATGACAATTTTGTACTCATGAGAGTAGGCTGAAGATGAAGAGACTGGTGAGGAAGATTCAAAATCTTCAAATGTCTCCAAGCACTATGGGACTTAACATCTGAGGTCATCAGTTCCCTATACTTAGAGCTACTTCAGCCTAACTAACCTAAAGACATCACACACATCCATGCCCGAGGCAGGATTCGAACCTGCGACCGTAGCAGCAGCGCAGTTTCGGACTGAAGCGCTTAGAACCGCTCGGTCACAGGGGCCAGCAGTGAGAAGGTATCAAAGCGCAAAGAAGTCCGATATGGATGTACTAAGGAATAAAGAGATGCGTTTGCAAGTCCTCTAACGTGGTAGATACAACGATTATGAATAGCTCAGCAGGCAGTTCAGTCGAAGAGACATGGGCATCTCTAAGAAATGCAGTCACAGAAGTTGGAAAGAAACACATAGGTGCAAAGAAGGTAACTGTGAAGAACCCATGGGTAGCAGAAGAAATACTTCAGTTGATTCATGTAAGAAGGAAGTACAAAAAGTCAGGAAAATTCGGTAATCCAGATATATACGTCACTTGGGAATGAAATGAGTAGTAAGTGCAAAGAAGCTAAGACGAAATGGCTGTTTGAATAATGTGAAGATATAGAAAAAGAAATGATTGTCAGAAGGACAGACGCAGCTCATAGAAACAACCTCCGATGAAATTAAAAGCAAGAGTAGAAGCGTTAAGAGTTCTTTGGTAATGCCACTGTTAAATGCGGAGGAGAGAGAGAATAGGTAGAAAGAGTACGTTGGAAACCTGTATGAGGGGGAGGACTTGTCTGATGACGTAATAGAAGAAGAAACAGGAGTCGACAGGGAAGAGAGAGGGGATCCAGTATTAGAAACAGAATTTAAAGGAGCTTTGGACGACTAAGACCAAATAAGGCAGAAGAGAGACATGACAGCACTGTACTGGAATTTCTATAATCATTCGAGGAAGTGGCAACAAAACGATTATTCGCGTTGGTGTGTAGAATTTATAGGATTTACCCTCAGACTTCCGGAAAAAAATCATCCACAAAATTTCGAAAGTAGCAAGAGCCGACAAGTGCACAAATTATAGCACCGTCAGCTTAACAGCTCAAGCATCCAAGTTTCTGACAAAAATAGTATACAGAGTAATGGAAAAGAAAACTGAGGATGTAGTTGATGACGATCAGTTTGTTTTTAGGAAGGCAAAGCAACAAAGAAGCAGTTCTGACTTTGCGGTTTATTATGAAGGCAAGACTGAAGAAAAATCAAGTTACGTTCATAGGAAATGTCGACCTGGAAATTGCATTCGACAATCTCAAATGATGCAAGATGTTCGAAATTCTGAGAAAAACAGGGTAAGCTATAAGGAAGGACGGGCAGTACAATATGTACAAGAGCCAAGAGAGGACGATAAGAGTGAAAAACTAAGAAGGAAGTGCTCGGATTAAAAAGGGTGTAGGACAAGGATGCAGCCTTTCGCCCATACTTTTCAATGTATACGTCGAAGAAGCAATAACGGAAATAAAATAAAGGTTCAAAAGTGGAATTAAAATTCAAAGTGATAGGTTGTCAATGACAATATTCGCTGATGACATTACTATCCTCAGCGAAAGCGAAGAAGAATTACAGGATTTGCTGAGTTAAATATGGATCGAGCATAAATCGAAGAAAAACGAAAATAATGAGAAGTATCAGAAATGAGAACAAGAAGAAACTCATCATCAGGATCGGTAATCACGAATTAGCCGAAGTTAAGTACCTAGACAACAAAGGAACTCATGACGGTCGCAGCAAGGACGATGTCAAACGTAGACTAGCACTGGGAGAAAGGGTATTCATGGCCAAACGGAATGACTAGTATCAAACTCAGGTCGTCGTCTGAGGCAGAAATTTCTGAGAATGTAAGTCTGAAGTAAAGCATGGTACGGTAGTGAAACACAGACTGTGGGAAAACCGGAACAGTAGAGAATTGAAGCATTTGAGATGTGATGCTACAGAACTGTATTTCAAATAAGGTGGATTGAGAACATAAAGAATGAGGAGGTACTCCGCAGAAACGGCGAGGAAAGGAAGGTATAGGAAACACTGACAGGAAGACAGGATGACAGAACATCTGCTAAGACATCAGGGAATAACTTCCTCGTTACTACAGGAAACTGTAGATAGTAAAAACTGTAGAGGAAGACAGGTAATGGAATACACCAGCAAATAATTAAGGACGTAGATTGCAAGTGTTACTCTGACATGAAAAGATTGTCACAGGAGAGGAATTCTTGGCCATCCGCATAAAATCAATCACACTTACAAAAACCTGATGCCTCCCGTTGACTCGTACAGAGACAAATATATCTCATACACTGCAAGAAACACTAGTTAGCGCAATATAAAAGCTGTTACCAAAAGGCGAGATATTGACCTTAGGAAAGATGCGGAAGATTTATAAGGATAGCAGGGGTCCCAATTACGTAGAGTGTGCATCCACATGGTCAAATCCTGAGCGCACGCAACATGTGACGACGTTTTACTGAAATTATAAGTTTCGAAAACTCATTCATTAATTGTAATTAAAAAAGGCTTTCGAAAATACGCTGAGAGAGAGAGAGTATAAAAAGCTACAGAGGAAGAACACAAAAAGTAAGAAGCCCCACGTTGCCAGAACACGTATCGTATTACCAAGAGGCCATTATACAGATTACGCATCAAATGCGAGACACGTGAAGACAGTCTAACCGAGATTCTGCGGCCGTAATACGCCCAGAAAGTGGCTTTAATTTTGACTGATAATTAACACAGTTATTAGGGATGATCAAAGATAATACTGGAGGCCATGAGCATTTAGGAGTTCCGTAACAAGTACTTCGCCCTGTACTCCTAAAGGTCAGTTTCTTGAACGATTATGGCACTTGGTAGTAAAGCCGCTGTTTAAAAATCGATAAAGGGATAATGTAGGCAGTTTGAGACCTATTTCTATGCCATCAATGTTTGCTAAAATTATTGGAAAAGCTATGTATGTAAGGATAATTAATCATTTTATTTCACATAATTTGCTATCAAATGTTCTGTTCAGTTTTAGAAGTGGTTTAACAACTGAAAACGCTGTATCCTCTTTTTCTCTGCGAGGTATTGGACAAAAGGTTTCGTCCGCTAGGCATCTTTTTTTGATTTAACTAAGGCGTTTGATTGTACTGATCACAAAATATTGCTCCATAAGTTGGACCATTATGGACTATGGGGAGTAGCTCACAGTTGGTTCACCTCTTAGATTAACAGACAGCAAAAGATAATTCTAATGATATGGGGTCTGAGTGTCGCACGGTCAAATGAGGGGTGCCCCTGAGATCAGTGTTGGGGCCACTCCTGTTCTTTTTTTATGTAAATAATATTTCCTCTAGTATTAAAGTTGATTCTAAAATATTTCTATTTGCTGATGTCACTAGCTTGGTGGAAAAGGATGCTGTATGCAATATTGGGTCTGTTTCAAATAGTGCAGTTCATGACTTAAGTTCATGGCTTGTAGAGAATAAACTCACGTTAAGTCACAGTAAGACTCAGTTTTTACAGTTTCTAACACACAATACAACAAAACCAAAGTTTTAATTTCACGGAATGGGCATATGATTAATGAAGCTGAACGGTTCAAATTTCTAGGTGTTCAGGTAGATAGTAAACTGTCGTGGAAAGCCACGTTCAGTATCTTGTTCAAAGACTTAATGCCGCCATTTTTACTATACGAATGCTATGGCATTACATTTTGGGGTAACGCTTCCCATTCTCAGAGGATAGTTTTGGCTCAGAAATGGACGGTTAGGGCAATAAGTGTTGTAAGTTCACGAACCTCTTGTCGACCCCTGTTCATCTGTATGGGTATTCTGACACTGGCCTCTCAATCCATATATTCTTTATTATCGTTTCTTGTTAAGAACACCAGCTTATTCCCAAGATTTAGCAGGTTTCTCTCAGTTAATACTAGGCACAAATTCACTCTGCATTTGGATCGCACTTCCTTGACTCTTGTGCAAAGGTGTGCAGTATAATGCTGCATCCATTTTCAATAAACTACCACAAGAATTCAAAGATCTTAGCAGTAACCCATGCTCTTTCAAATCGAAACCGGAGAGTTTGCTCACGCGTCACTCATTCTATTCTGTCGAGGAGTTGCTTGAAAAATTAAGCTGCTTCCGGTGTTATATTGTAATAAAACAAAAGACAAAAAGTTGCTTACAACAAGTCGGTAGCGATAATAACTTCGTATTGTCAAAAAACTCGACATTCATTCTCTCCTATGATGTAGGCTGAATGCCTTTCGAAAATTGCCGAGCGATCAGGGGAGGGGGTGGGCGGGGGAGGGGGGGGGGGGGGTCTGCCGTCATAGACTGAGACTGTGCGGCTGGTCCCGGCGGGGGTTCGAGTCCTCCCTCGGGCATGGGTGTGTGTGTTTGTCCTTAGGATAATTTAGGTTAAGTAGTGTGTAAGCTTAGGGACTGATGACCTTAGCAGTTAAGTCCCATAATATTTCACACACATTTGAGCATTTTTTTGTGCCGTAACCGGTCTTCTCTGTCTCGTGTTCAGAAAACAAGAGTGCTCCCGCACAAAGTGCTCTACCTCCGTTCCAAAAATTGTTCAAATGGCTCTGAGCACTATGGGACTTAACTTCTTTGGTCATCAGTCCCCTAGAACTTAGAACTACTTAAACCTAACTAACCTAAGGACATCACACACATCCATGCCCGAGGCAGGATTCGAACCTGCGACCGTAGCGGTCGCGCGGTTCCAGACTGTAGCGCCTAGAACCGCTCGGCCACTCCGGCCGGCCTCCGTTTCCGGTAACGGAAGTTGACGTCACGATCCATGATCAACTTCGTTGAAGAAATCGAAGCACCGCAGGTGCGATTCGAGCCCAAAACCTTCAGTGCTTCACGTGTATCGATAGTGATAGGGGAGCTTAGCTTCAACAAATATTTCGTCTGCTGTAGTCTGGCGTAGTACCAATAACTTGAACCTGGTGAAAGCTAGTGACAAATGTTTATTATTGTTTATGCAGCCAACTCTGCCAAATTCTTTTCGGAGTGTGATATCTTACATTTTCATCTATTTGCTCTTTTTTTCTATAATATTGTCTATAAATTCATTTTCCTTACATACCCCTTTTGCACATTCCTACCAACTTTAAGCTTTCCCTTCTTTTCTTGCTTTCACTGCACTTGGTATTCATCCAGCTGCTCTTTTCCCCATAGTTCCCTTTAAACTTCCTACAGCTGGCATCTACATTTCCCCTAGTCGTGCACGCTATTACAGCGTTGTGGGTGTCCTCTAGTAATTCCCGCTTAGCCATTTTGCACTTCCTGTCAGTCTCATTTTTTAAAGTCTATATTCCCATTAGCCTGCTTCATTTCCGGCATTTTTATATTTCTTCCGTTAGTCAATCACATTCAATGTCTCTACGTTACTGTGATCGATCTTTTTTCCTATTGGATCCTCTGCCGCCTTCACTACGCCATCTCACGAAGGTACCCATTTGTCTATTGTTGCCTTCCTTTCATCTTTTTCAGCCAATAGTTGCCTAATGCTCCCTTTGAAAGTGCAGTATCCTCTGGAAGATACGGAACACAGCCATACACAGAAGAGCGTCCAATTGCCTACTACCCAAGCGCCGTCAAGTTAAGGCTATCCTCCAACATAGGGTGCACAAGGCAAGGGCTAAACTGCTCAGCAACATTTAAGGACCAGCAAGACAAAATAAAATACCATATTAACTACTTGGTGGAATTAAATGAGAGCGCGAGAGCATGTTACCAGAGGAGTCCCAGAGGTGCACACAAAGTTGGAGTGGCGGGAGGTCAGTGTGACTATAGCTCCAAATGTTACGGGCAGTGAGCAGTTACGATGGACTGTTACGGTGTTCTTCATTACTGTATGGCCCGGAGACAACATCTGGATGACTTCACATGGAGAAAACTCATTTGAAACTGGAAGAAGAATGTAGTGTGACGAATGAAGCCCAGGGGTTTGTTATCGCCCACAGTATTCTTTCAAGTGCATGGGGAGCGTTCCGAACCACAAATACTGTTGCCTGGAGGAGAGAAAGTTGTCAATTACAGCAGGTGCAACAGACGTGAGGGGACGACGTCAAACAGTAGAGGCTACTGCAACCACATCTAACAGGACTACAAAGGACGCAATGCCACGCTCCATAGTGGCACGGCGTCTGAATGTAGGTAGTCTCTTTCAAAAATGGTTCAAATGGCTCTGAGCACTATGGCACTTAACTGCTGAGGTCATCAGTCCCCTAGAACTTAGAACTACTTAAACCTAACTAACCTAAGGACATCACACACATCCATGCCCGAGGCAGGATTCGAACCTGCGACCGTAGCGCTCGCGCGGTTCCAGACTGTAGCGCCCAGAACCGCTCGGCCACACCGGCCGGCGTTGTCTCTTTGCCCAACGAACAGTACGTTGTGTTCCGTTGAGACCTGCACATAGATGGCACCAACAGCGATGGTGCACATGTCACAGGGACTGCTCCAACAGTGCTCTTCGCGAATGAGAAAAGATTCAGCATGAGTAGTAATTCTGAACGAATCCTTGTATGGTGAGAGATGGCAGCACATGATGCACCCAGGGACATTTTTGTACATGATCTGTTGATGATCCAGATGTTATGGCTTGGAGAGACATAATGTTACATGGCCGTGCAGATCTCCAAATGTTTGAATACGGTACACTCACCCCTCAGCGTTATTGCGACACTGTAGTCCTTCATCACGTACACATTTTCAGGGTTGTAATCGAACCTGGCTTCATTTTTCTGGAAGACAAGGCATGACGTCGTCGACAACTTCATCAAACAGCGAAGGTGGAGGAGCTCTTCTGACTTGAGGACATCCGGTGAATGGAATGGCTGTCCGTTCCCCCGACTTCAATCCCAACGAGCGAATGTGGGATGCGTTGGGACGACATATTGCAGCACGTCTATATCACCAGCGACCATCAGTCGCGCTGGGGGAGGAATAGAACGCCCTCCCACAAGAACTGCTTAGCAATCTTGTGGGAGGTTGGGAGCACGTTGCAGAGCAGGCACTGCCGTCCGTGGTGATCACATATCCTGTTAACGACCGGGTCTCACTTTTGTAATGCCCAGACTACCTTCATAATCACTGAATAAAAGAGTCATTTCTGTTCATCTCATTGTGCACTTCTTTCAGTAACCTTCTGTACTATCCTAGATCAATTCTTTCTATACACGATCCTGGTTTCATGGAGCTATGTTACTTGACAATGAAACGTAATACGAAAGTAACTTTCGTCATTAAGATTTGTACTAATATATTTTATACATCCACCATACGCCACGCAAATACACTACTGGCCATTAAAATTGCTACACCAAGAACATGTGCTACAGACGCGAAATTTAACTAACAGGAAGAAAACGCTGTGATATGCAAATGATTAGCTTTTCAGAGCATTCACACAAAGTTGGCGCCGGTGGCGACACCTACAACGTGTTGACATGAGGAAAGTTTCCAACCGATTTCTCATACACAAACAGCGCAGTTGACCGCCGTTGCCTGGTGAAACGTTGTTGTGATGCCTCCTGTAAGGAAGAGGAATCCGTACCATCAAGTTCCCGATTTTGATAAAGGTCGGATTGTAGCCTATCGCGATTGGGGTTTATCGTATCGCGAAATTGCTGCTCGCGTTGGTCGAGATCCAATGACTATTAGCAGAATATGGAATCGCTCAGTTCAAGACGGCTATGCGGAACGCCGTGCTGGGTCCCAACGGCCTCGTATCACTAGCAGTCGAGATGATAAGCATCTTCTCCGCATGGCTGTAACGGAACGTGCAGCCACGTCTCGATCCCTGAGTCAACAGATGGGGACGTTTGCAAGATAACAACCATGTGCACGAACAGTTCGATGACGTTTGCAGCAGCATGGACTATCAGCTCGGAAACTATGGCTGCGGTTACCCTTGACGCCGCATCACAGACAGCAGCGCCTGCGATGGTGTGCTCCACGACGAACCTGGGTGCACGAATTGCAAAACGTCATTTTTTCGGATGAATACAGATTCTGTCTACAGCATCATGATGGTCGCATCCGTGTTTCGCGACATCGCGGTGAACGCACATTGGAACGGTGTATTCGTCATCGCCATACTGACTTATCACCCGGCGTGATGGTATGGGACGCCATTGATTACATGTCTCGGTCACCTCTTGTTCGCACTGACGGCACTTTGAACAATGGACGTTACATTTCAGATGTGTTATGATCCGTGGCTCTACCCTTCGTTCGATCCCTGCGAAACTCTACATTTCAGCAGTATAATGCACGACCGCATGTTGCAGGTCCTATACGGGCCTTTCTGGATACAGAAAATGTTCGACTGCTGCCCTGGCCAGCACGTACTCCAGATCTCTCAACAAGTGAAAACGTCTGGTCAATGGTGGCCGAGCAACTGGCTCGTCACAATACGCCAGTCACTACTCTTGATGAACTATGGTATCGTGTTGAAGCTGCTTGGGCAGCTGTAGCTGTACACGCCATCCAAGCTCTGTTTGACTCAATGCCCAGGCGTATCAAGGCCATTGTTATGGCCAAAGGTGGTTGTTCTGGGTACTGATTTCTCAGGATCTATGCACCCAAATTCCGTGCAAATGTAATCGCATGTCAGTTCTAGTCTAATATATTTGTCCAATGAATACCCGTTTATCATCTGCATTTCTTCTTGGTGTAGCTATTTTAATGACCAGTAGGGTAGTTTCTAAGTGGACATTCAGCCACCAAAGCAGATGTATCCGGAAACTTGGTGCCACTCAGCTGTTAGAACTGCACAGTATTAGCAGCAGTACCCCTAGACTGCATCAGGATTCATCCAGAATCACCGCCAAGAAGAGTCCAACTGGACAGAGTACATAGGGTGGTAGTTATAGCTGACTGGATTCAGGAGCTGACCAGTGTCAAAGACAGATCAGTGCAAATGAACACTGAACTATTGCCCTGCAATATGTCCATACGACATTGTAGTATTACAATGTTCCTATTAATAAATTGTTGTAAATTGTTGCTAGCTGTTGCCTAGCCGTACCTGGCCCTGTTACAAAGCCAGCTCATAACAGCAAGTACTTTTGATAGTATGGGTTCTCTTCCTGACACATTTAATTGCTTGACGACAACAATATTTGATGAATACGACTGAAACTGATCGTTTTTTTTTTCAGTTTATCCACGTCCCATCTCTTTAATTTGTACCTTTCTGCATTTTCTTCGGTTTTAATCTCAACCGACAACAAAAAAATTGATCGGGACGACAGCTCGACATCGTCAGGTGGTGACTGGTCGTTGCAGTTGGCAACCAGCAGCTGCCGGTTTCCACAATGCGACGATCTTCTTGTGGACAAAGTCTCCATAAGAAGACTGTTTTGGAGTGGATACTGGCAGTTGTTACTTGGTAACAATAATCTTTAGCTACTACCTGAGAATGCTAGCACTTGCCTCGAGAAAATATTACGGTTGATTCGAAACAGAGTGCAGCACCAGTTACAATATTATTTTTTAAATACCACAGCAGGCTTCCGCCACCAGAGCCATTTTCAAGTGATTATAGGGAGTGTTTTTGAAGGCAGGGAAGGTAGACAGGACGAAGCAAATATTAAAGTATTAAATAATGTTAATAAAATTAATAATAATAAATATTATTCTTAATATTAAAACACATAAACAGAAAGCTTAGAAAGTGAAACAGAATACAGAAATACCTATCACTTAAAACATTTACAGAGATACGTAAGAGACGAGATCGTAAAAATAAGTCACATGAGAAAAGTGAAGGCCAGGGATGATCCATACAGATCTTCGACGGATGAATCGTCAAGGATGGAAAGTGTGACACCCCATCCCTCCTTCTTCACTCGCCGGGAGGAGACGCGACTCGTAACGGTTTTCGTCCCGTCGGTATGACGTGGAACAGCACCTGTAACCCTCGTAAGAACACAACTCCTCGCGTGGTTTAGAAATATTCTCTTATCCGTCCGCAACAGTCTTCTCACTTTGTGCGAACTGGTAAACTGCAATAACACTACGCTACTGCGTACGATACTTATTAAAGCCTGTACTATAGTAAGTTGACGGGCTTCACCTTATAAGAAAGGATTTTGGTATATATGTTGACCGCATGTACGTGAATGGAGGCAAAATCAGACTTCCACCCACTCAGTAACAACAATGATACGTCAAGCAAGTCTGAAGTGCAACTACACGTTAGGACGGACAAGAAACAACACAGCAGATGCTACCGAATTGTTAATAATACGGTCGCCAGCCTAATTAGGCATTAACTGAGTTTCTTCCCAGTACAAGTTGAAGTACGTTCATACAAAACATCACGTAATAACACTGCATAATATAGTAAATTTTTGAACCAGAAATTCTATTGAACTAATAATTTCACTTTCTGTACTAATATGGACAAGCCAAAAATACACAACAATACACTACAATGTTTACTACAAATTTCGTAATGTCTATTGATCTAATTAAAATCGGGCATTGGTTGCCCTAGAAATAACACTTTCGAAACACACACACAATGTCAATTTTGAAAAGGGTAAAACACTAATAAATTTTGGTTTTATATTGACTTTAACTTTACTGGTAAAATCAGTTCAGTACACTTCAGAATTCAAACGAATAGAAAGGAAAAAAGGGGGGGGGACCCTGAAACTGTTATGATCACTGTACTGAAATTTTGATTATTGAAAGTATTAAGCACTCAAGATTTCCAATATATGAGTTATTACTCTTTTTAGCTTATTTCCTGCTCATTTAACTACCATTATTTTTGTCTCAAATTGATTAGCCTTCATTACTAAACCAATTTCTACATTATCTTCCAACTTTGTCAGACCTATATTATTTATTTATATATTCATTAACAACAAAGTTCTTTAAACATCATTCTAACATAGATAGGTCTGCAGGTAATTCTTATTAACATAAACTTTAAATCTTCATTTCGGGACACTCGGATTGCACAACATGTGGAAAGGACCCTGTCTAGGTTAGTTTTGAGGATAATTAACTGATAAGACAGTTCTGGTAAAATTTAAGTTGTTATTGAACAGTATGGAACAAAAGTAACACTGGTCCACATGAATACAGTACTAAAAGTTTCAACATGTTCGTGTCGATGCGGCGGTTGGCGGGTGGCGAGATGGCGAAGCGCAAAGCACACATACAATCACAGCTTTGGCTCTTGATGTATCGGCAGCTTGCTTCTTCTTAGTGTCGCAATACTTTTCCATTTAGTGCCTATGGAATATAGCCATGCTGTATAGTCGTCGGAAACGGCACATCCGAGGCTCAATGAAATCACGTTTTCCAGGAGAGCCTCCTCGATCCAGAGCGTGTTTCTCAGACCGATGCCCAACTCCGACTCCCACTGCTGAACCCGTTATATCGTGCCGCGCCCGTGTGCATTTTCCCGCGCTCGCCTGCCATCCACCTTTTACCGCTCCCCTACAGACAGGGTATTCACCAAAGGTTTTGCATTCTACATATCCTAATACATTGCCTACGTATGGACCAGGCGCACAATTACAACTTTAACATCTTACAACAGTTTCCACATTTCTTACGTTTCCATTTTGTTATAATATTGCTTGCAATTTGACATAAACATTAATATTCACATCGAAAATTGTTTACAGTTTCTTTAACATAATGACATGAAAAGAAAAGAAATGAAATCAGAATATTGATTACACTAATTTATCGAAAATCAGAAGAAAAAAATTATTATATGTACAATAGTATAACGTTGTTGTTGTTACACATGCCCCTGTTTCCAGTAAATTTCACTAAGTGCAAATTTGATGGGAACACTAAATTTTACATTTATACAGTGGCTCTGAATCTTTATGTGAATGTCCCAAAAAATTTATACCACAAGCTTCCTTTCACTCACATTATATAGGTCTATAATTTTTTAATATATCAAGAACATTTACCTATCGTTTGCTTAAGTGCCTTTGGCACAGTTCAACCTCCGATCACAACATTATTTAAATAGCAAATTACTCATTTTTACTAAATTTCCCAAAGAAATAATTTCAAAATCTGGAACACAAACAGTTAACTACAAAAGCAAATACAAATATCTATATACACTATAAGACAATTTGTTGCTGCTTGCATTGAATGGCAGTCCATTTCCTTACTTACTAAAAAAACACACAATAATATTTAGAAAATTTACTACACATATTTGCTGCCTATTATTCGGATCTGGGCAGTCCATTTCGCATCATTTTACCACATCACCTGTACCGCACTTTCAATTCTCCATTGACTATTTAGCTGCCCTCATTGGTGTATGGCAGTCCTTTATATTATGACTCATATGCTGTCCACTTTGATTTTTTTTACAGTCCCATCTTTTATTTGGCTTGCAGCATTTACGCTTTCTTTTCGGCCCTTTTCTCCATACATCTTTACATTTACAGTACATTTGGTAATCTGAAACTCACATAAGTACATTAGCACACAGATATTGGTACACATATATTTACAAAGATTAGTTACATTTGGAATAAATTAGTTTCAGCATAAGATACATCACATTTACGGCAAATTGCTCTCTGAGTGTACTTAGATCACTCACTCCTAGGAACATACAGTTTCAGGTCCACAACGTTTCTTACACCTAAAGGTCTTTCGGATTTTGGGTAGATCAGGTAGTAAGCATTATCGTGTGGAATGTTCTGTATTATATACGGTCCATTATAAATATATTTAAATTTGGAAATTTCATGGTTCAGTTCGCTAGATTTTTCGTGGGTTTTTAAAAGAACATAATCCCCAATTTTAAATTTTGAAACTTTCAGATTTTTTTCATATCTTTTAGATCTAGATTCAGCTTTTCTCTTTGCCCCTTTTCTGACTAATTATTTCTTTTGACTCAACCCCAAACTTGTACAAGGTGGAAACTCTAGTTTTTCTTCAATTGAACTTTTACTTCTGCTGCCTAACAAATTTCTTCCGGTGGGAATCCAGTAGATTCATGCTGTAAGGTGTTCATGACATTCTCAAAGTCCAATATAAATCCGCCCCAGACTCTAAATAATGCCCCTTCCTGTTTTTTTCCACAATGCACCTTGGTCGACTGTGACATCGTCCCGAGATACCTTCCTGACCTGTGAACTGTGACATCGTCCCGAGATACCTTCCTGACCTGTGAACCATTTATATCTGGCGGCTTTCTCGGTTTCTGGAGTTCAAAGTCTTTACTTGCTTGAACTCGTTGCAAAATAAACACTGAGTCGTCCGGTGGCTCTTTCTTTCTTTGTTCAGTCTCAACATCTGGATTTTGTTTTGAAACTTTGTCATCATTAGGTACAATATCGCAATTAACTGTATTTCCATTATTTCCACTATTACCGAAATATTCGTCATCTGAACTATCGTCAGAATCCGACCATTCTGGATCGCTTTCAGGTTCTAACATAAAAGCTTTTCTGAGACAGGCACTAAGTTCTCCCTCTGCATTTTCGTCAGGCTTTAATTTTAATTCAATATCCTCTTTTGGCGAAACGGCCTCATTCTCCACTTTACTCACATCCACTGTTACTTCATATTTAGTGTAATCCTCATGGACTTCAATTACTTTTAAGTAATTATCTGCCCCATCTCCACGGTGCCTTTCGGTAGCAGCTTGTACTGTTGGCGGATCATTAACAGAAGCTACTTCCTCGTCAATTTTTAGGATTTCATCTTCCAATTCCCTCCTATCTTTAACCTTCGTCCTATCGGCAGCATGCGTACTTTGCGCGGTGCTATTTACTCTCTCCTCTTCAAATTCGGGCCACGCCACCTTATCGACGTCCCTACTATCTTCTTTTCCACTAACTAACTTCCTTGTCTCATACTCCTTCTTAAAATCCTCCCACTCACATTGCTTTAGGCCCTTGTACAGATCGTCGATCTGCACACGCCAATCAGTTACTTCTGATAATTCATTCTCGTCATTTACTTCATTGCTAACCCTGCTAACCGCACCTCTCTGTGTATCCACAGTTTCATCTATTACTTCCTTCGCCACGGAATTACCACTCGTAATGTATTCACCAGTTCTTACGGCAGTGTTCGTACCTAATACTGCCGCATTGCTAGCGGCTTCTCTCTGAACAGCTGCTCCGCTAGGCTGGGCCGTTGCCTTCTGATGCTCCACTCGCCTGTTAACCAGTATCGCTCTGCGCGGCGAAGATGAACCATTCGCGCTCGCACCTGACGCTTGTTTCGCAACAACACGTTGCGTCGTTCCACGCCTGTCTCTAACCTGTCTCATAACTTTACTGTCAGTTCGGTAACCTTTCTTAAATTGGGGCCGGTATGTACTGTCCGCTTCCGTTTGGTCCGCAATGTTCGCGGAAATCAGTTTCCCGCGTCGTTATTATTTTGCGCGGTGTAACCTCGACCGCGACCTGAATAACTTCCTCTTCCTCTACCTCTTTGTATTACGTTGACGCGAAACCCATCGCCGTCATTTCTCTCGTCATTATTGCGATTATTCCTGTTACTAAAATTTTGAAAATTGGCACGACTTTCACGCCAGTGGTCTTCGTCTTCGACCCTTTCGAGAAACGCTTGGAAGCTGCGATGATTGCTTCCCACGTATCTCTTTGAATCTTCTGGAAGCTTTTTATATAGCTCCCATATTATTTCAGAATCGGATCTTCTCCCTCTTAAGTGTGTCAATTTTCGGTACCAATATTCGCAGAAATCTTTCAAAGAATTTCTGCCCCTGTTATCATGAAGCTTTGCCATGATAAACTCGCGCCACAAATGATCCTGTTTTTGTTCGGACCAATATTCTTCCGTAAACTTTAGCTTAAATTCTTCGAACGTCATTCTTTCGGTATTCATATTAATTCCCCAGCGCTTAGCGTCACCTGCTAAGGCGCTAATTACTACGTTTATCTTTTCCTGATCAGACAATTGTTCAGGAAATATCCTCTCGCAATTTTTGATGAAATCTAACGGATGCCATCCGTTATGTTTCTTTGCGGGATCGAAGCGTTCCTCACCTTCTAACAGCTTCGTAAGTGGTGTGCCATTATAGACAACACTAGGTCTATCTTTAATTTTACTCTCAAGATCGAAAATTTTGCCTTGAATTTTCGAAGTATTTTGTCCACAATTTTGTACATATCCGGTAACTTTCTCACCTAAATCTCTTTCAGTGTCTGAAACTGCCTTTTTCAACTGTGAGATTACGTGTTGACATTCGTTTACGATCTCAGTTTTAAGACCGAAAACTTTTTCGTCTGCTTTTGTTTCGACTAGAGGCTCTACTTTCTCTTGGATGTTGAGAATTTCAGCATCAAACCTACTGTTAATGTTGTCAATTTCCCCTTGCATAGTATCCATATTTTTATTAATTGTGTCAATTTCAAATTTCATAGTATTTACTACCGAGCTTAAATTACCCACTTTTTGTTCTACCTGTTCTATTTGTTTACTAATTTTAATTCCTTGTTCTTCGACCTGTGCTTTAATCTGACCAACTTGTGTTTTAAGCTGCTCGTCAACGTGTGTTTTAAGCTGATCATTCTGAGTTTTGACCTGATTACTTTGAGTTTTAAGCTGCTCATCAACGTGTCTTTTAAGTTGACGAACCTGATTACTGACTTGTCTTTGAAGCTGATCATTCTGTGTTTTGATCTGATCACTCTGTCCTGCAATTTGTTTGGTTAATTGTTCAAATAAATCGTTCATGCTTAAAATGTTCACACTATTTTGTTCTACGGAATCGGTACGAACCTCAAAATTTTCTTTCGATTCTTTCTTTATCTGTGGAGAATCAAACATGTCAGTGGATTCGTTCACATACCCACTATCATCTACAAAGTCACCCTCTACTTCCTGTTTTATTCCTTGCTGTGTTTGAGGCAATCTAGACATTTCAATCTGTTCGTTAACATGTTTTAAGCTGATCATTCTGAGTTTTGACCTGATTACTTTGAGTTTTAAGCTGCTCATCAACGTGTCTTTTAAGTTGACGAACCTGATTACTGACTTGTCTTTGAAGCTGATCATTCTGTGTTTTGATCTGATCACTCTGTCCTGCAATTTGTTTGGTTAATTGTTCAAATAAATCGTTCATGCTTAAAATGTTCACACTATTTTGTTCTACGGAATCGGTACGAACCTCAAAATTTTCTTTCGATTCTTTCTTTATCTGTGGAGAATCAAACATGTCAGTGGATTCGTTCACATACCCACTATCATCTACAAAGTCACCCTCTACTTCCTGTTTTATTCCTTGCTGTGTTTGAGGCAATCTAGACATTTCAATCTGTTCGTTAACATGTTCGTGATATTGTATGTACGCCAATTGTCTTCCGCTAACGCCATCTGTTATCTGGCCGCATACACTCCTGTTATTGCCAGCCGCATTTTCCATTACGCTCGGCACTTCTACTGTTTCTACGTTCTTGTCCATACTGAACGCAAATTACCCCTCACTGCCGTACTTGATGTTCACTGCTATTTACTTTACTGAATATTATTACAATTCGTGCCACTGAACATCCACTGTTCGGTATTCACATTAATTTGTGACCGACAACAACTGGATGTCCTGTCACCGGGAGCCACTTGTATCACTACGCTACTGCGTACGATACTTATTAAAGCCTGTACTATAGTAATTTGACGGGCTTCACCTTATAAGAAAGGATTTTGGTATATATGTTGACCGCATGTACCTGAATGGAGGCAAAATCAGACTTTCACCCACTCAGTAACAACAATGATACGTCAAGCAAGTCTGAAGTGCAACTACACGTTAGGACGGACAAGAAACAACACAACAGATGCTATCAAATTGTTAATATTACGGTCGCCAGCCTAATTAGGCATTAACTGAGTTTCTTCCCAGTACAAGTTGAAGTACGTTCATACAAAACATCACGTAATAACACTGCATAATATAGTAAATTTTTGAACCAGAAATTCTATTGAACTAATAATTTCACTTTCTGTACTAATATGGACAAGCCAAAAATACACAACAATACACTATAATGTTTGCTACAAATTTCGTACTGTCTATTGATCTAATTAAAATCGGGCATAAGTTGCCCTAGAAATAACACTTTAGAAACACACATACAATGACAATTTTGAAAAGGGTAAAACACTAATAAATTTTGGTTTTATATTGACTTTAACTTTGCTGGTAAAATCAGTTCAGTGCACTTCAGAATTCAAACGAATAGAAAAGAATAAAGGGGGGGGGGGGGGGACCCTGAAACTGTTATGATCACTGCACTGAAATTTTGATTATTGAAAGTATTAAGCACTCAAGATTTCCAATATATGAGTTATTACTCTTTTTAGCTTATTTCCTGCTCATTTAACTACCATCATTTTTGTCTCAAATTGATTAGCCTTCATTACTAAACCAATTTCTACATTATCTTGTAACTTTGTCAGACCTATATTATTTATTTATATATTCATTAACAACAAAGTTCTTTAAACATCATTCTAACATAGATAGGTCTGCAGGTAATTCTTATTAACATAAACTTTAAATCTTCATTTCGGGACACTCGGATTGCACAACATGTGGAAAGGACCCTGTCTAGGTTAGTTTTGAGGATAATTAACTGATAGGACAGTTCTGGTAAAATTTAAGTTGTTATTGAACAGTATGGAACAAAAGTAACACTGGTCCACATGAATACAGTACTAAAAGTTTCAACATGTTCGTGTCGATGCGGCGGTTGGCGGGTGGCGAGATGGCGAAGCGCAAAGCACACATACAATCACAGCTTTGGCTCTTGATGTATCGGCAGTTTGCTTCTTCTTAGCGTCGCAATACTTTTCCATTTAGTGCCTATGGAATATAGCCATGCTGTATAGTCGTCGGAAACGGCACATCCGAGGCTCAATGAAATCACGTTTTCCAGGAGAGCCTCCTCGATCCAGAGCGTGTTTCTCAGACCGATGCCCAACTCCGACTCCCACTGCTGAACCCGTTATATCGTGCCGCGCCCATGTGCATTTTCCCGCGCTCGCCTGCCATCCACCTTTTACCGCTCCCCTACAAACAGGGTATTCACCAAAGGTTTTGCATTCTACATATCCTAATACATTGCCTACGTATGGACCAGGCGCACAATTACAACTTTAACATCTTACAACAGTTTCCACATTTCTTACATTTCCATTTTGTTATAATATTGCTTGCAATTTGACATAAACATTAATATTCACATCGAAAATTGTTTACAGTTTCTTTAACATAATGACATGAAAAGAAAAGAAATGAAATCAGAATATTGATTACACTAATTTATCGAAAATCAGAAGAAAAAATTATTATATGTACAATAGTATAACGTTGTTGTTGTTACAAGTTCCGTGATGAAATAAAATCTTGATTCTTGATTTCATCACTACGGCCGCTTATCACATCATACAAAGCGGGGATGAAAACTTGCTTTCTACTATTCCGTTGCTATGTCCAATTATTAACAACGGTCCAACGTAACTCCAGAGATGTTGGAGTAAATGTTTTTTTTTTTGTTTTGTTTTTTCAAGTTCGCCGTGATACTGGTTTACACTAATCACTCTTCACTGTCCGTTATTCATGTACTCACTTAGTCACTTAAAATGTTTAAAGAGTCAATCAACGTGTATTAATACACATTGTATTGTCGGTTTAATGAGTTAGGCTACACGTAAGATTTACCTTTTGATTCAGATTTTATTGTTCTTTCTGTACTTAATTGTTTGTCCCTACAACACACGCACACCGATATGCAATTCAAGATTAACTTCTGTTCAGTTCAGTAATCGTGACGCTGACGACAACTTTCGACCAATCGGCGTACTTGTCTTTCTTCGCGTCTTCGTTTTATTGTGTCCTACTCAAGACTACGAATTATTTTTCTACCGTTCATCCATTGGTTTCAAGGTTTGTAACTGTTCATCAGTACGAGGGCTAAGTCCGATAAATCAATATCACTCAATCGAAGTCTAACACTCGTCTTACTATACCGTCGCGTTGAGAACGGTAAAAAGAAACTTTCATCACTCGAATGACTGAGCAATACTTCAGTCTCTACCTCAATAATTATCAAACTCCCAAAACTGAAATAATCTAATAGCGTTTGCATCCAGACAACTATCGCAAAAGTACTCTAGAGCGACTCAAGAGCAACTAACTGAACATTTCCATATCCGAGTTGCATTGTAGTCGCACTGCATTTCCTATTCGATGCGGCTACAACTGTCTTCCATGGTAAATGTTAGCTTTGACTGAATTACTTTCTTGGATTTAACGTTCGTTCATATTATTTTGAATTTATTCTATAGATGTTTGATGAAGAATCTATGATAATCCTTTCATCTCCCTTTTTTGTATGCTATCCTCAGTATTCGAATAATATAGATGTTAATCAAAATATTACCAGTGTAGATTTTATCGTCAATAGTTGCCGTCACTGTCCCTACTTTAAGTTTCCACAAAGTTTATGAATTGGGGTTTTCCGTCCTTGGGGCTTTACAAATGGTTCAAATGGCTCTGAGCACTATGGGACTTAACATCTATGGTCATCAGTCCCCTAGAACTTAGAACTACTTAAACCTAACTAACCTAAGGACATCACACAACACTCAGCCATCACGAGGCAGAGAAAATCCCTGACCCCGCCGGGAATCGAACCCGGGAACCCGGGCGTGGAAAGCGAGAACGCTACCGCACGACCACGAGATGTGGGCGGGGCTTTACAAAAGCCAGCAATGACAGACAAGTGAAGTCAAGAAATCTATCTCTGTACATGAGCAATACATTTACGCCTGAGTATGGAGTGGGGCATGTTGTTTACAGTGAGTGAGTCCACAAGTACTGTGTAAGATGTTATGAGAAAGTTTTTTTAGAACAGTCCTGCAGTCTTTTATAACTTCATATAAATTCTTATGAGAGATCCATCCTCGACCTGAATAATTAATTGAAATTGGAGAAATGAGTTGATATGAAATGTACGAGCGATTGTCAGCTTCCATAGTAAACAGAACTGCATGCTAGTTGGAAATAAGGGAATTTTTTTGAAGGCACACTGGCCGACTAGGGCACGGAACTGAACACTGGAACAGTCAGGAACCCTGCTAAGCTCCTCTTAGAAGGCCAATGAGGAGAGGTGGTCATTGCCATGTTCCCTTGTAACACCATGTGACGCAAATGATTTACGAGATGGAATGAAGAAGAATTTTTGTTGAAAGTGTTGTCAGCCGAACACAGAAAGCCGACTTTTGGGACTGACGCTGAAGATTGGTATTTTGCAGGTGAAAAAGAGAAACCCAAGTTAGGCCTTTGAAAACTGAGACACTGCTGAATGTGTAGCTCTTACAAAAAGCATTGTTTAAGGATGTAAAATTTATGGACAATAGCTCATCTAAAATTTTCCCAAAGAGACAGAGAAGCACAACAGTGATGATGGAAACCTGCCTCACTGGTCGAGGAGAGTGACAGGAACAACGAGATCAGTGATCAGCCAAGTAAAACACAGCCCGCAGAAGGGGAACCGAGCTGTCTAACGAGCATTTTGATTGGTCAAAGCTCAGAAGATTCAGAGCCAGGCAATCGAATTAAGCACATAATAGAAAACGTGGGAAAGTGGAGTTTCCTTGTCTGGTGCTTTCACTCAGAAATCACTCGTCACTCACCTCATTGCCTTCATCTCTGAGAGTGTTGTCTTGGATCACTGCAGCTCCCACTCCATCTTTGTCAGGTTTGGCCATCAGTTGACCTAATGTGTTTGTGGGAATTAGAAAATTTCGAACCATTCAACACTTAGCCGCTGGGGAGTTCTGCTGGCACTGCCACTGATTGAGGTCACAATATTTCAGTCACCGACAGCTGCATTTGATGAGACCAAGTCGCTACTGCCTGAGATGTAGGGAATTTGATGTCAATTCACAGTTTTACAATTTTAGAGCCTCACTCTGAAGGTTTGCCTTGCCTGAACAGTTTGCCTCCAGAATCGAGCCGGCCGAAGTGGCCGTGCGGTTAAAGGCGCTGCAGTCTGGAACCGCAAGACCGCTACGATCGCAGGTTCGAATCCTGCCTCGGGATGGATGTTTGTGATGTCCTTAGGTTAGTTAGGTTTAACTAGTTCTAAGTTCTAGGGGACTAATGACCTCAGCAGTTGAGTCCCATAGTGCTCAGAGCCATTTGAACCATCCAGAATCGACAACAGATGTGACGTGTTACCTCCAGTAGATCCAAGTCTTATTTTGTGTAGTTCTATTCTACATTAACCAGTCTCATGACAAAGTACTTGCACAATTATTCTGTTTTCACCTCACCGTCGTGTTAGATTTGTCAGATTTTCAATTCCACAGTTTGCCTTCATTAAGTGTTTATTATGAAGTTATCACAGATTGCCAGTATTAAATGTTATTAAAATTTGTCACACAAAGCCATTTTTGTGTATGAATGTTAATTGTCAATTAGAGTATTTTAACATCATTTGACTTAATTGTTAATTTTCTCACTTTTGATCTGGAAATGAACCCCAGTGATTAGAATAAACGTATAACTTGTTTTATCGACTCCTCCAAACCAAGAAATATTAGAAAAGATAAGTAAGTGAGGTAGACTCACTGACATTTTGACATGTGTGTTGGATTGATGAGTATCAAGGAAAACTATGATTTCACATGTTCCTCTACTCATTAAGAATTTTATTCTTATTACGGTGCACAATATTATACACTTCCATATGTTTATCTTTCTCCATTTAATGCAAATTCATAAGATTATTTTCAATATTAATAGTCCCTCTATTGTTCGGCGCAAACCAAAGGTGGTTTTGTCAACTGCGTTTTATCTCCATATTTCCGTTATGTTATTTCATCTTTGACGTTTCTTCCTGTTTGCACGATATAACAAGCTTCACAGACAATAAACTGGATTTTATACATACCTGCAGTTTCAAACTTGTTTTTCTTAGTTTTAATATTACATACAAGTAACTGACCTAGTGCGTTAGTGATCTTGAAAGTAATTTGTGAAATCATCCACTGAGCTTCTACAAGTCATTACCATAAAATGGAAACAAGATAAATTTTAAACATTCTACAGGATCATCACTCTGCTTGTCAGCTATTTCTGAAGAAGCTGAGATTTGGAATTATATATCTCATCAACTACAGGCTAACGAAATTCTTTTTTTGGGTGCAAAATGGCACGGGCACAAACAGGATTGGTGCTCCATGTAACCAGCAACCTTTCATCTCTACCGCTGATTATTTAGAAGGTGCTCTGAATTGTGCCTTCAGAAAATGGACACTCGTTTGAAACACAGTGAAATGAACGATCCACCACCAGAATGTCCATTTAAACACAACCAGACATTACAGCATGTTTCACCCACCGCTGAAGCTTTGAACGTTGCTAGCTTCCTAGCAAAAATTAATAAAAATGTGAGTTGATATGATTTTTATACAGTTGGTTTAAATACGTTAGCTGCAAAATACGCAAAAAATGTTCTATTTAAAAAGATTTCAGCTCGTTGCTGTAACTGCCTGGAAAAATAGCTAAAATATGTTGATAACTCTGCAGAGAGAATAACGTTTCATACATTTACCTGTCTGAATAAATTTTTCTTTCAATTTACGTTACAAGGAAAAAAGCCTTATCTGAACCACCCAGTCTGTGTCATCAGAGAGACGTGTGGCGATTAGTACTTCGTTTTGAACTGTGTCGAGTTTACCATTCATTACTTTGTGAGACGAAGGGTTTCGTGATCGCCAGTCCCTTGTCCCTCCCCCTTGAATGCAGATTACTGTTACACAGCATGTCAATTGCCTTTATAAATGCACCACTTGCAACGGCGATTAAAAAAGCGTGTTTCACGTTGCGTGATTGAAGTAAACTGGTCCACACACGTAGAGGTACTTTGCCGCTAACTGCATATTGTAATTTTTTTTCACCACCACCCCGCCGGACAAGCGCGAGGAAGTTTTTATCCACGCCTACGCTGAATACTAGTACGCTCACAACGAGTAGTTCACAAAGAGAAGTGGCTTGTGAAGTTAAGAAAAATTGCAAACGGAACACGAGTGGCCGTTGTTTTATTTATGGCCGGGTGGGCAGTGTATAAAGGCCAGCCGAACAAAGGATACTCGTATGAGCCGGCCGTTAGCAGAATAAAAGCGCACACCGCTGTTTGTGGCGTTTAAATATGGCGACCACGCACCACATTCAATTTGCTGAAAGCGGAAAGAAATATGATGCGCTGCCGCGAGCTCTCCTCGTGGAGCCCCCTCGTTCATTGTTACGGCCGCTAACAATATGCGCCCTAATTTGTTTGAATTTGATTCTGTTACGACACCACGCGTTTATCACGTATCCAATAGCGACCCGCCAATACGCGGAAATCGGGGTACCCCAATCCTGGAAAGCTTCTCACATGTTCAGTAGTTCTGTAATATAGTGCAGAACAATTTACATCGGATTTCATTTTCAGCGGTGGTGTACACTTAGATCTCGGATTTTCAGCATGCCAGTTGATTGTAACACTTGCGTAAAGGAGAATCTAGGTCGGAAAGTACACTTTTCGGATTAGATTTCCGGTGACTGTTTAGGGCAAAACCCCACTTCCTTAAAGAATGGATCTCCCACGCATAAAACAGCTTCAAACATCTAGGTAGTCGTAATTCGCTCTCCGTTTTAAGCAAAGACTAGTTTTTCACGCATCTCAAAGTATATGACAGTTATGCCACTTACGCAGGATTCCTAAACAGCGAGAGGCGTTGAATAAGTAATGCAACACATTTTTACAGAATATTCCGTCTGTCCTTGAGAGAACATAGACATTTTACTAACTTGAAGACACAGTATTAATGTTCCTCAATCAAATTTGTTTAATATTCGTCACGAACCGGCTTTCGGCTTCTTGGGCCATCGTCAGATAACTTCATGTTGAACAGATAGCCCACACAACTTGGGCGAGAATTCATAACGGTACGCAGACTGCTGTATAAAGATATGTAACATTTCATGACTGTATCGACAGAAAACACAGAGATAACGTAATACCTAAAGAGACTCTGAACAAATCAATCTTATATTACAGTGTATTCAAATATTAAAACTATATGATTGTCCAAGCCAAAGACGTTGAACAAGTAAGTAATGGCACAGGCTACTATCTGTAATATTATTGGATTTCAGCTAATTTGCATGTGAGATATTTGTCATTAAAGAAAGGGACAGCCAACGAGCTGTAGTTTTTAAAGATGCTAAGCATCACAGAGCGAGAGTAAAGAGATGATTTTTTTTTTTTTTAATGTGCGCCTATACCAAAATGCGCGTCCAGCGTTTAAATACTCTAAATAAATACTCTGACCCGCTGGGCGCAGATATTTAAAATCATTGTCGCAGCGCTTGATAGCAAGAAGCTGCGAAACAGAAGAAAGAACAATCTATCTTTTGTTAAGAAATATTCTAGAGACTTCATTATGCGTTGTACTTTTGGTCGCCGACATGTTAAGACGTACTACATAGCATTGCTACAAGTTGTATTTTTATTTTGTCTAAAAACTATGTGAAACGACGAACAAACATTTCGGTAACTCGGGTGTGGTTACAATGTATTTCGCACACGCAAGGACATTAAATTTTAAGAAGGAACGGACTGACAAAGCAGTGATTATTGGACTATGCGATTTACAAAAGAAATATCAGATGTAAGTCATGCATTTATTGTGTATTTGACAACGTGTAGAAGTTTAAAGGCAATTTGTTCAAAATATATTAATATTTTACGATGCAGTAATTTTTTTCTTATTCTTTTCTTTCACTAACCAAAAATGATGTTCAAATTGTATATGAGCTTTGTTACAGGTTCGCTCTTTATCGCGGTGTCTCGATTGTATTTGGGGGACTACTAATGTGTTCAACTTCCGATATGCTAATCTTTCTCTTATGAAATTCCACTAATTTGCTTTCATTTTCATTTTTATACTCAAATAGGTCCCTTCGGTATTTTCATCGAAGATTCTGATTGCGTGAAGGCAATCCGGATCAAAAGATCAATTATTCGCGTAATCAATCCGTACGTCTCCTGAACAAAATCGAGAAGCGACGCATCGGTGATCAATTATAAATCTCTCTCTCTTTTAAAGTCGTACTAAAAAACGGCCACACAGGATAGCCGTAAGCACGCAATCTAGCGTTAGGTTGCATTTCGTCAGTAAATATTTCCAACCAACAGTTACAGCATCACTATTATTAATAAGCAAGTTCCTCACGCCAGATATGTCATATGGTCTACGTGGTGAATGTGGCGAACAGCCCGAAAAAAGAGGGAGGTGGGGCTGGGGAAGAGGGTAGAAAGTGTATGGAATGTGGGCGTGGAAGTTTATTTTCTAATCATGAGAGAAATAATAACTACCTACTGCTGCATTAATAAGGGTGGAACTGCTTCTGTTGGTTAAGGACCTTGTCAAAATTCTTTGATTGCTGGTTTGCTGTTTATTAATGGCCAGAATTACAAATAATATTAGCTTTCTGCCCTTCGTTCCTTTGTGGAAAACAGCACACGAATGACATTCATTCAGGGCATATTCACTATAGGTGGAATCCTTCTTTTCATACATGAAATGTATTCGCAATTACGAATATGGACAACCGTCAGCTGTATAATGGAATGAAGACAATGGAGGTCTGTGCCGGTCCGGGACTCGAATCCGAATTTCCCTCATATCGCGAGCGGCCGCCTTGCCATTAGGCTATCCGAGGACGACTCAGGTACAATCTCCCATACGTCATGCTCGAATGGCCTAATGGTAAGGCGACCCTTCGTGATAAGCGGGAAAATCCGGGTACGAATCCTGGTCCGGCAGTGTCGTCATTCCACCATACAGTTGATGGCTGTCCATAATCGCAAGTGCGAATACATTTCCTGTATTTCGTAACGGCCGTTGTCGTCGCAGTGTCTGTTGTATCGTACTTTCTTTTCAGTCTCCAACACCTTTCATGCTCAGTAGTTATAGCCCTATCTAACTGACGTATATATAATTTGTCGCACAGATTTCAGGAAATTTTATAAATTCCACTCTGTTCTAAGGGCTGACTCTTATCTTTGCTGTTAAATCGAAGGTGGGCAACAGTATTCCTAGTATAGAGAGTTCCGAATGAATGTCATTCATATGATGTGAAATGTGTTCTCCATAAAGGAACCCGAGGCAGAAAACCAACTTCAAACTCTGGCCATCAACAAACACCAGTGATGAACGAACACAGTTCCACTTCACACTCTCATTAAAGAAGCAACAGCCACTCACTATTTTTCTCACTATTCGGTCGTGTAGCTCCTCAATTGGCATCACGAGGCTGAGTGAACCCCGAAAAATGGCAACAGCGCATGGCGGACTGGATGGTCATACATCCAAGTGCCGACCGCGCCCGACAGCGCTTAACTTCGGTGATCTCACCGGAACTGGTATATTCACTGCGACAAGGCCTTAGACGTTCATATAGTTTAAAATTTGAATATATTGTTATATTAGATTTATTTGTTCAGAGTCTCTTTAGGTGTTACATTATTCTCGTGTTTTCTATCAATACAGTCACGAAATGTCATTTATCTTTGTACAGCAAGCCGTCTACAGCTATGAATTCTCGCCGAAGTTGTGAGGACAGTCTGTCTAGTATTAAGTTATACGACGATGGCCTAAGAAGGCAAAAGCTGATTCATAACGAATTATTAAATAAATGTGATTCTTCAGTTTCTCCCGGCGTATTTCTTGCTCGAACAGTCCACGGGTGTACTGCCGGTCCATAGTGTCCAACAGGCACAATATTTCGGCGATCAGACATCTCGCCATCGTCAGGTGACTAACGAACTGAGCTCCTGAGGGCGGACGACCATCTTAAATCCCCTCCCCTTGCAAGGCGTTCTCTCCGCGGTCCGCGCCCACACCCTGACATCGGCGGTCGCTGAGACGCTGGCGTCAGCGTCTGTGGTGGCGTCGGTGTAACTGCCTCGTCCCCCTTGGTCGTCCGTTCGTTTTCTTTGCTGAGCGTCGTTTTAATTCGATTCAGTGCTGGTTCCCATGCCTTGCTGAGCCGCAATCTCGGTTGATGAGTCTGTGGCTGGTACGAATTTCGATAGCCTCTCTAACGACGCTGTCCCAGTATTTAGATGTCTATGCCAAGACCCTGGTATTTTGGTAGTCCATTTCGTGATTTTCGGACAAATAGTACTCTGCGACCATCGACTTGTTGGAGTACCTAAGTCGAGTGTGCCTCTGATGTTCTCGGCAACGATCTTCGATGGTGCGCACTATGTGTCCAATATAAGTCTTTCCACACTGATACGGAATCTGGTATATACCGGCCTTCCGCAAACCAGCGTCTCAGCGACCGCCGACACGCAGCCGCGGGCGCAAACCGCGGAGAGAACGCCTCGCAGAGGGGGGGGGGGGGGGGGGGAGGATTTGAGACGGCCGCCCGCCCTCAGGAGCTCAGTTCGTCAGCGCACCTGACGATGGTGACATGTCTGATCGCCGAATTATTGTGCCCGTTGGACACTACGGACCTGCATTACTAGTGGACAGTTCGAGTATTAAATAAATGTTATTGTGGAACATTAACATCGTGTATTCAAGTTATTAATAGCAACACATTTCTTCTCGACCAATTTCGGCTGAAAGATGTGATATTTGTTATGGGACGTCTTGGAATATTCTCGCTTCAGTCCCTAGGGCCGATTGGTGGCGGCTTCACATGTAGCCTTCAAAATGCCGTGTGCAATGGAGGTGCGGCTCAAGCAGAGAACTGTCATTGAGCTACTTTTCGTGGAAAACAGTGCATCGCAAATATTCATAGGAGCTTGCAGAATGTTATGGAGATCCGGCAGTGATAAAAAGGACCGTGAATCGTTGGGCGAGGTCTGACAAACTTGTCCGATCTCTATCGTGCCGGCGGGCCACACACAGCTGTGACTCCTGGAACGTGCGGACACTCTTACTCGAGGTGATCGGCGGATTACATTGAAAGCTCTTGCTGCACAACTGGCCTCACATAAGTCTCCACCCCGAGAAGAGCTCACAAAGCTTCACTGGACTGTTCTGCCTCATCCACCCTACAGCCCGGATATCGCACCTTCGGACTTCCATCTGTTTGGCCCAATGAAGGATGCGCTCTATGGGAAGCGGTACGTGGATGATTGGGAGGATATTGATACAGCAAGATGTTGGCTGCAACGTTGACCAGTAGAGTGGTGCCACACGGGCACACATGCCCTCCCAATAAGATGACGTAAGGCCGCCGCATTGAATGGAGAGTATGGTGAAAAATAGGGTTTTGTAGCCCAAAGCGTGGGGAACAAGAGGTTGTATTGGCATCATGAGTAAAAGCAGCCTTGTTTCAGTGGAAAAAAAAAGTGTTGCATTACTTATCGAACGCCCCTCCCGGCAGGTTCAAATGGCTCTGAGCACTATGGGACTTAACATCTGTGGTCATCAGTCCCCTAGAACTTAGAACTACTTAAACCTAACTAACCTAAGGACATCACACACATCCATGCCCGAGGCAGGATTCGAACCTGCGACCGTAGCAGTCGCGCGGTTCCGGACTGAGCGCCTAGAACCGCTAGACCACCGCGGCCGGCTACTGACGAGGTTCTGCGAATCCATGTTTCTATAGATTCTTTACTAATGCTGTTCCAATACCGGTTGCTGGCACAGTAACATGGTGATCTCAAAGTCAAAAATGTGATCTTTGCGTATACTATAATCTGCCACTGCTGATTTGTCCGTGTGTTCCCGTCATACACACCTAATGTGTTCCTCGCGGTGCTTGGAGATACATCACTGAGTTTGCTAAATGTATTGGCAGCCACCTACATGACACTCTGTTCTGATGTTGCATTTTCCAAGCAGCCTCGCAATTTTGGCTGAGAGCGGCCCAAAGTAAACAAGGAAAGCGACTCGTCTACTTCCTCCTCTTTCCAGTTTGTTACGTCTTTTTTCCCCTTGGACGGTCGTTCTATCTCTGCTTCACTACAAACATTTTTACCAATAGTTCTTCCAGGTGTTAAAGCTCGGCTAGGAGACTTTCTACGTCGCTTGACAACCTCGTTAATTGGGGCGTTAGCGACAATACGACGGGAGCACACCCAACACTGTCCAGGAGGTAATACGCATCCGGAATGCCCCTACAGAGATTCGAGCGCAGCCTTCGGTCCGCTCGCCACCCCTACAACAGCACCGTCCCCCTTTCTAGTCACCTGTCGTACAGGACCCATCAGCCCGCAGCCAAGTGGAGGCGGCAAACCACTGTTATAATATTGGGACATCCGCAGGCTTCGCCAGAGTTCACTCTTCTGCTTTCTATGGAAAATTCTGGACTTCCTTAATCAAAGTGACAGCGCCAGATTTCTACGTGGCGGCAACACAATCACTCCTGAGCAGTTTGGCTACGGTCTACAATGCAGCACAATCCATCAATGCCTACGTCTGGTGGAACACAAAAGCCGGGCGAGAGGTAAGAAACAGTACAGGACCGGTGTTTCTCGACTTCGAGAGAGTTCGGTTGTTTTGGAGGAGGAGACCAGACAGCGAGGTCATCGGTCTCATCGGATTAGGAAAGGACGGGGAAGGAAGTCGGCCGTGCCCTTTCGAAGGAACCATCCAGGCATTTGCTTGGAGCGAGTTAGGGATATCATGGAAAATCTACATCAGGATGGCCGGACACGGGATGACTTCGAGAGAGCATGATGGTCTAATTTATAAACTATACCAGTTATACATTCCAGAACACATGATCAGCATGACTAACTTGTTTCTGACAGGAAACAAGTACTCTGTCGGGCGCAACAAGCATGTAATTACTATCTGAAATGCTGTGGACGGAGTTCAGCAGGCATCCGTTCTTGGCCTCATATTATACTCCATATATACCAATGAGATGCCAAAATTGACAGGTAGTGAGATAGCGTGGTATAACAATGACGCAGCGGTCTATACGTGCAGAAGCAACCTTAATTCATTGTCAGGAAGCTACAAGAACTTTTAGACGAGATCACATTTTCGTGCAACACCTCGAAGATAAAAGATAAATCAAGAAAATACCGTAGCAGTAATGTTCACACTCAAAATAATCCCTAGACCGACAGATTTCTATGATGGTAGAACTGTCGCTTGGAGCAACTCGGCAATCTGGCTTGACGATCAGCCAGATAGACACTTACCTTTTGCTCCATCCTTTCAAAGATGCTCTATGGCTGCGAAGCGTGGTACATGGCAGCAGACGTCCATCTGAACATACCACAGTATTTATAAAACAGGATCCTACGCATCATTGCAGACGCAAACCGTTATATGCCCAGCACACTCATTAACGAACTTCTAGGCGAACCATCAGTCCTGACATGCATGACAAGGAAGTCAGGAAACCTCTAAGAGAAAGCATCCATTTCGACCCACCAATTCACTGATGAGTTAGGTACACAGCACCCCGACGCTTTAGACAAACGTCCAGTTTTCACTCTAACCAGACAGTTTGGTGTGTAACAGATAACAGACAAACAGTCGTACATATAATTATCCAGATAAACGACAGCTGCCATTTTTGTACATCATTCAGCCATGCTAAGAGACGGTCAAAGGCTAGTTGAGCTTCTATGGGAGATACCGACTTTGCTAGAAGATAATGAGTACAACACTTTCTTAAACATGACGGTATCTTAACGCCACCACCCGGCTGGAAACTCGAAAGCTTTTCATCAGAAGTGTCCACTGGGACAGTGGACATGTATTAGGTATTTATGAGCAAAGAGTAAAATTGTTTGTTTCCAAGCAAAACATGCTGAATTTTTATGAATCTGTTGTTTGCATTGTGGGGCACCATCTGTTATTGCAAACAATATACAAGGAACGGTGGGTGCAAAAGATTTAACCATCATCACCTGACGTTTTTTAGAATTTTTTGAGGCATCGAGCACTCTGTAACCAAGAAGCTTCCTTCTGATGTACATGAGACGTGGAGAAGCCACAACGTCAGCCCTGTCCATCATCCTGATAGAGAATCGCTAATTAAATTAAATTTACATTTCCGAAGGCAGATTCGGATTTCTTGTAAAATTACGAATCAAATGGCATCAATCACTGGTTGTTCGAGGTATTACTATTAAGTCAGTAATATTAATTCCTGAGTAAATGGTACAAAATCAGTTTTTCCCGGGAACCTGAGCCTAACGATGGCCTGCCTGAATAGGGAGCTAGCAACTGGTGGGACCAAAGAAATTTTCAGGACCACAGATTAAACATTATTAATTATGGACAAGATTGCAAAATTCTGAAAAGATTCCGAGCCGTTAGTTTAGAATTTGAATCCACGGCAACTTCAATGTGCAAGGATAAAAGGCTTGCCTGCCTTAGAAGAATTGGTGTTACTTCATTCTCTAAAACTCCTGAACTGGGAGGCCAGACTGTCACTGGTTGGAACAGATTGTAACCACCAATCCCTGTGATTCGTGAGTCCAAGCCATTATATTGGGACAGATAATCAAAAACCAGACCAACCAGCGGTGGCTAGAGAAACAGTCAGTTCACACAACAAGGACAGCTAGCGCACCACCAGTGCTTAACACCGTGGGTTCACATTACATTCAGGAACCAAATCAGCCCACAGAAATGTTGAAGATAAAAATCACAGTGAAAACACGCTTAAACTATGAGACAATACATCAGAAGGTCATCACACAACCAACGTGAATGCCCTTACGCACTTGACAGAATCAGTCATCAGCAAATCCAGAGGTAATAAAATAGCACACCAGCGGAAAACACTATCCACGCCGCAGGAGACATTCAGTCAGGTCACACAGGACATCCGTAGTACAGTTCAAGCGACTCAGTTCTGCAAGGACCTCTGTCTGCCTCTAATTGCCCCTGCTGCCAAACCATGCAGAATCAACACCCAGCACCGTCCGGAAGAAGGAAACGTTTGTTACTCAT
Source organism: Schistocerca americana (assembly GCF_021461395.2). Classification (NCBI taxonomy): domain Eukaryota; kingdom Metazoa; phylum Arthropoda; class Insecta; order Orthoptera; family Acrididae; genus Schistocerca; species Schistocerca americana. Next base: position 213,182,291 of record NC_060122.1, on the reverse strand, counting down.
GGGTGTGCATCCCTAACTGCTTGTGAGCTGGAGCCATTCCTCCCAGCTGTGCAAGGGGCCAGCAGACGGCGCTGCGGCCCAAGCCAAGCACACAACGGAAAGACAGCACAAAGTGGAGACACCCAGTTATCACACGCGATCCACACGACTAAATGGGTTACTCCTTGAAATGGATAAAAATGCAAGAAATTATAACAGCTCGTTAGTAATTAGGAAGCAGGAGTGGGAGGAGTATGAACCTTGTTAGAAAGGCAGTCTGTTTCAGTCTGGATGGTAGCACCCCTTCATGTAGCCCCTTGGATCTACATCTACATCTACATGGTTATTCTGCAATTCACACTTAAGCGCCTGGCAGAGGGTTCATCGAACCATTTTCGTATTACTTCTCTACCATTCCACTCTCGAATGGCGCGTGGGAAAAGGGAACACCTAAATCTTTCCGTTCGATCTCTGATTTCTCTTATTTTATTATGATGATCATTTCTCCCTATGTAGGTGGGTGTCAACAAAATATTTTCGCATTCGGAATAGAAAGTTGGTGATTAAAATTTCATAAAAACCGCCTTTGTTTCAGTGACTGCCACCCCAACTCGTGTATCATATCAGTGACATTCTCACCACGATTGCGGGATAGTACTAAACGAGTTGCCCTTTTTGCACTCCGTCAGTCCTACCTGGTAAGGATCCTACATCGCGCAGCAGTATTCCAGCAGAGGACGGGCAAGTGTAATGTAGGCAGTCTCTTTAGTGGCTTTGTCGCATCTTCTAAGTGTTCTTCCAACAAAGCGCAGTCTTTGTTTCGCCTTCCCCACAATATTATCTATGTGGTCTTTCCAATTTAAGTTGCTCGTAATTGTAATTCCTAGGTATTTAGTAGTATTGACAGAACTTAAATGTGAGCGATTTATCGTATGCCCAAAATTTATCCGATTTCTTTTAGTGCCCGTGTGGATGACCTCGCACTTTTCTTTGTTTAGTGCCAATTGCCACTTTTCGCACCATGCAGAAACTCTCTCTAGATCATTTTTTAATTGGAATTGATCATCTGATGATTTTACTAGACGGTAAATTACAGCGTCGTCTGCAAACAATCTAAGAGGGCTGCTCAGATTATCACCTAGTTCACTCATGTAAATCAGGAACAGCAGAGAGCCTATGACACTACCTTGCAGAACGCCAGATATCACTTCTGTTCTACTCGATGATTTACCATCTATCACTACGAACAGTGACCTCCCTGAGAGGAAATCACGAATCCAGTCACACAACTGAGACGATACTCCAAATGCACGCAATTTGATTAATAGTCGCTTGTGAGGAACGGTATCAAAAGCCTACTGGAAATCTAGGAATATGGAATCGACCTGAGATCCCTTGTCGACAGCACTCATTACTTCATGGCAATAAAGAGCTGTGTTGCACAAGAACGATATTTTCTGAAACTGTGTTGGTTGTGTATCAATAAGCCATTTTCTTTGAGGTGATTCATAATGTCCGAGTACAGTATATGCTCCAAAATCCTACTGCAAATTGTGATTAGCGATCTGGGTCTGTAATTCATTGGGTTACTCCTATTTCCTTTCTTGAATATTGGTGTGACCTGTGCTACTTTCCAGTCTTTAGGAACAAACTTTTCGTTAAGTGAGCGGTTGTATATGATTGCTAAGAGAGGCGCTATTGTGTCTGCATACTCTGAAAGAAACCTGATTGGTATGCTATCTGGACCAGAAGACTTGCTTTACTTAAGTGATTTGAGTTGTTTCACAACACCTAAGATATCTACTTTTATGCCACTCATGCTAACAAATGGTTCAAATGTCTCTGAGCACTATGGGGCTTAACTGCTGAGGTCATCAGTCCCCTAGAACTTAGAACTACTTAAGCCTAACTAACCTAAGGACATCACAAACATCCATGCCCGAGGCAGGATTCGAACCTGCGACCGTAGCGGCCGCGTGGTTCCAGACTGATGCGCCTAGAACCGCTCGGTCACTCCGGCCGGCTCATGCTGACAGCTGTTCTGGTTTCGAATTATGGAATATTTACTTCGTCGGCTGAAGCAAGGGTTATGGTGAAGACTTCAGTGGCATCTGTGGTGGAGACGGTTGATTTCGATATGGTGTCGCCAGTGGATGAGCAAACTTGTAGTGTCTATACTCCAGAGGAGCGACTACATAGGCCACATGACTCCATGATGAGGGTGGCGTGATTTACACTTGGCCAAAGCAGTGGGAATTCACTTCTCTGCTTCTGTTTCCTGAGTGATGAACTAGGTTTGACGTCAGGAAGGGCTGTAAAACATGTCACCCAAAATCAAGTATGGAAAGTAATTCATCCTTGGAGAATGCTAGGACATCCCCTGCAGGCGGCGGGCAAAGGTCACACGTGACCTTAAATCTCCGAGGACTACGAAGTCAGGGATGGGTTCGGTTAAGGGAAGCAGTTCCAAGTAATAGTAGAGACACTGAATTTAGGCGCGATCAGAAAAGTCCCTATTGTTGTTGACCTCGCTAAGGGCCATGATTTTGATGCAAGATGGAAGACAGAACAGCAGATACGCTGGATCTTCTCCTCAGCCATCGAGGAATCATACTGGCCGTGATAATAACAAGTTTGTGTACTAAAATACATACAGCAGTTGAAGGCGACATCTCCAGGGCGTGTGATGTCTTCAGACACCTGAGGCCGTGTCAGAAAAACAATGGTTGCATGCCAGCTGCACACTACACCAGCAGCCAGAGTCGCTTGCGTCAGCAGCCATGTGGCTTAAGCAGCGCCAGCAACGCGCCAACAGCCTAACGTGCGGAAGCAGAGAATGCCAGAAGCCAGTGATAGCGGATCAGGAACGAGGCGCTGTCACGCAAGGTTGGTGAACGAAGAACTGCTGGATGGTGCCCTGGAATCAGCGAAGTCAACCAGCAATAGGCCCACAGATGGAAAGCATTAGTTGAGCTGGATGACCCTCAGTGGGTTGACCAGTGGTGATCTCAGGATAGTCTGCTGTCGATGACACATACCGCACGGCCGGAGTGAGAAGTATTTGCAGCAACCCATCCCGGCCCTGTTGTGACAGGATCTCACTTTTGACAATGTAGACCACTGAAGCGGTGAAGTGTCAGGCTACAGACACGGTGTACGCCAGGTAACACTGCAGCAGCCTGGCCATCGTACTGTGCTATGTCGACAATGTACCAACCCCTGCAGCAGCAGCAGCAGGGCTAGACGTGTAGTTATTGGCGTGCTCCAGTGCCTGAACGCAAGAATTTCGTCACGTCAGCTCAGCACCTTTCCAGCTTTAGGCAGTGGGATGCTGTGGTAGCCTTCTGGCTCACCTTGCCGTAAGTTATGGACGTCAGTTTGGAAAGACTGTGACCTAATCATCCTCCTCTCTTTCGAAGATCCCTTCAACTCCCACCACAGACTGGTACTACTGCTGAAAATCACTTAACAATGGGCCGAGACCTAACTGTATTTTATACAATTATACACTTCTTGTTCTAGTTGCTCTTATGCTAATCCTGTTTAACGCTATGTTATCCGAATACGGAAAAAGAGGACACCTAAATCACGTGGACATCCGAAAATTCGTAAAATATCTGCCTCATTTGTCAAGTCATCGACAGTATAAATAGTGCCGCATATTTGTTTAACAAAAAGCTGACCAACATTCTAAGGAAACAATATACTTTCAATAAACAACAGACAACAATAAATTCTACATTACTAGCACAAAAATAAAAGACATCAAAAACCCAAAAAACGGCAAATTTGTCTTCTTTTATATCACCAGTATCTATGCAAACATTCCAAGTGACGAAACATTTCACAAAATAGAATACATTTTACTATGGTCCAGAAAAACCAGCATAACAGGCGTCAATGAGATCATTCAGCTATTAAACATAATACTGAAACAAAACTACTTTCAGTTTAATGGTAAATTTTACACTTAAGCAGATGTTGTAGCCATGGGGATGCAGCTACAAAGGCTTAATAGCAGGCATTTTCTTAACTAATGTAGAAGAGAAATTCTTTCACGCCACAAACACAATAATCTCCAAAATCGTACTATTATAAAAGTGTTGATGACACGCTAATGTTAATATATGGAAATAATGAAGACATCCAACTAAGTACATGGTGCCCTCAACAACCTACGTCCCAAAATGAAATTCACAATGGAATTAGAAAATAATACCTGGATTTGACCATAAAAACGTCAGTTACGCATACAAATTGGAGATTTGTCGGAAATCGACAACAACGGACAACATTATTAACGCACATTCCTGTCATCCAAAATTGCAGAACGAAACGATTTTGACCTTAAAATTGTCATACGCTTACTATAATCGCACTAAATCTATACAGTCCACCATGTGTAATGAAATAAAGCTGACAAGTGAATGATCAACAAAACAGAAATATCTAGGAACGACATCTGAACTAAAACACACTAACATAAAATTCACATACCAGATACGACACAATCTTCAATTGTACTACACTCCGGACAAACAAAACCAAACATATTATTCAAACCCGCACATACTCGCATATAATATTCAACGTAAGGTATGTGATAAATTGTATATAGGTCAACCTGGATGGAATTTCAATATTCGATACCGAGAACACACGAGAGAGAGAAACAGAACCTATAAACTTTCTTCCACCACTTGAAAACAGAACGACATAAAGTCCACGATATAGAACGGGCTGTCGAGGTTTTAGATACTGCACAAAAAGCGTCACTAATGAGTATTCTCGAAGAAATCGAGGTTCCAAAGATGAACGCCTATCGAACGCGCGGGCCCCTAACATATATCGAACGTGCAACTCTTATGTCAACTACACGAGTGGTGGCACGAGTTATGAATGCTGTTTACAATGGTCACTAGAGCATCGTCAAAAGGCGAACGTTTAATAAGTTACAGTTAACTACAAATGAAAGTATAACTTTACTTACATTACTCACCAGCCATGTCTTTTTCTTGCACTATTCCTTGTGATATATAAACTGTCGGTAGCAATTCTTTTTTCTCAATAACATGGATATATTCTTGCTATGGCAGTCAGAAATTTCGGGAAAGTATCAGGTGAAACTGAAATGATGCTCTTCTAGATGGATAACTTTCAAACATCCCCTTAGAAAAACGAATGAATTTATTGTGCTGATAAACCTCTTACCTTATTTGATTTTCAAACAGCTGACCAGAACTGATCGTACTCAGTCATCCTATGTATATCAGTTCATGATATATATAGTATTACAAATTTACTCTTTCTGATGGACACACGACCAGGTCGTCCGCTCTCAAAATTCTGCCATCTCTCTCCCCACATGCACCACTCCTGGCGGCTCACCTCAAACTGCGCAACGCTATGCGCTGTTCACATCCAACTGCCCAACATTACAATAGCGAATATTCCAACAACGCAAACCAACCACAGACTGCACACAGCACAGCCAATGATTTTCATACAGAGCGCTACGTGGCGTCCCAACATAAAACCTAAACAGCCTACTTACAACTTGGAACTGTCAAACCTAATGAACTATCATACAAATTCTCACTTGCAGTTGAGTCCACGACAATCTACACAGTTCCGGCTATTTTCGTTTGGAAGCAACATAATTGAGGAATCAGGTTTCGCCATGTGCCAACATCGTCACTCCAAAATGCAACGCTTTCACTCGCTGCTATTCATGACACAGAACTATAAGCCCCTTGGAAATCCCCGAAATGGAAATATCTTCACGCAGACAAAGTTACCCTCAAGAAATTCTATATTAACAGATCGATTTGAAACGCAAACAATGCACAGAAAATTTTATTGTAATTATCCTTAAGAACAAGAGATGAGTAGGGAAACAAAATCTACAAACTAATCAGAGATCATGTTACCACGAAATTAAAAATAACTACTTGAAATCATAAGTTTAAGAAAACAACATCGGGAAATTGTCACAAACTCGCGCACCACGCTATTAGCACAACCAATTCAAAAAAATAATAGGATTAAATTACATATGAGCATAGAACCAAATAAACCCGAATTATACAAGAAATTATACGTAACTGGTGAGAAAAAAGACATGATCTACAAAATACCACAGAAGCAATTAGCCTGAATCCATATAACTTCGCTAATCAATTGTCAATATAGCTGTCGTGAAATATCATTATGAAATGAACTTTCTTATTTCGACAAGCGCAAAAAATAACTGCTCTAACATAAATTTAACATCTCCTATAGCTCCAAGAATATCAAAAGAGCAAACAGATAAAATAATGTGACAGGAACTGAGACATCGAAGTCATATGAATATTAGATCACCAGGTGTATATAGTAAACCATAATTCTATCATACGTTGTATTAACTACTTAAAACTTTGAAATATAGCACATACTGTGTAATTTTCATAGATAACCCGAAGACACAATAACGCCGAAATAAGTCTATAATAATAAAAAATATAATTAAACACAACAGCCTCTTTAATAAATGAAGAGCACCAGTTTGCTTTTGTTCTACAATATTATTTTTATTGCTAACCGGTTTTCGGCTTACAAGGCCATCTTCAGACATTTACTGAGTATTATCACCAAAGATAATACTCAGTAAATGTCTGAAGACGGCCTTGTAAGCCGAAGACCGGTTAGCAATAAAAATAATATCGTAGAACAAAAGCAAACTGGTGCTTTTCATTTATTATTATAATGTTATTCTACCAAGAACCGACGGAAGATTCTGTTAACAGCCTCTTTAGTCTCATAACGTAATATGTAATATCCTTATATACCACGTACGACACAGCGGGCCTCGATGAGTACTGATAACGTAAATGAATTTATTTATATTTGTGCTCATCATGTCAGGAGTGCCATCATGGAAAAAATAAGAATTATTATTCAGTTATTGTTTATGCAACTGCTTATTCAAATCATTATGCAATATATTTACTTCATTAAAAACGAAATAAATGAACAGTTTTCGAAATTCTTAGACTGCTGTCAGATAACTGGATTTGCTATTACACGTTTAATTCGATCAGATCTAGTGAATCACATTATTCGAATCAGTAAATTCCACAGACGAGGGTATAATATCAGATATAATATCAGAGGGGTCTTACAAAGGAACTGAGACACATTTTCTTGAGTGGAACCCTCTTGAAAAATTTCCTTTGTCCTTGTTATAGCCTTACGTGGACTGCGTGCATCTGAGACCCGTCATGAATCAGATAATTTTTTCAGAGTGATTCAGTAACTTTACATCTTATTCAGTAGCAGTCCACAATGATGAGAATTTCTAAAACAGTGCTCAGATACATTTTCTTCAGTGGAATCCTCTTCACAATTTTCTGGCTGCTAGTCGCAGCCTTACGTGGAGTGATACAGCTGAGAGCTGCGAAGAATCAAATAATTTTTTGGGAGTAATTCAATAACTTCACAACCTCTTCAGTTGCACTTCACAACGATGGGAAGTTCCGAAACAGTTTATTGTATTTATGTCTCAAAGCTGTTGGAGCGGTCGGATTGATTCTGTAAGACCAATCGCAGATCAGTTGGATAATGCTGCCATTGCTATTGAAACTCACAGTAACTTATACAATTGCGTAGGCTTCCGCGGCCAGAGTCAGTCGAGATAAAAGTTTTCTGGCTTTGGTGTCGCGTCATAATGTAAAAACTACTGCTGCTGGAGAAAAACCAACGTTTCGGCCACAATTGCAACGGCCTTCTTCTGGGTCTAATGGTGGGTGTAGACCCAGAAGAAGGCCGCTGCAATCGCGGCCGAAACGTTGGTTTTTCTCCAGCAGCAGTAGTTTTTACATTATGACGCGGTACCAAACCCAGAAAACTTTTATGTCGACTCACAGTAACTTAGTTTTGTCAGCTGAAACACGTTCTGTGGTGCGGGGTGTCTTGGACTGTATGAGATCTTTCAAGCGTTGAATCAGGGTGAGATGGATAGTTTTTTGGGAACACTCTCGCATCATCTGCAAAGCAGTAATAAAACCCCCATTCAGTCGGAATACTTAATTTACGACGACGAAAACAGATATAACACAGCATTAGTGATTGTCAGTAGGTAACCGATGCAGTCTTGGTGTTCTCTTACTTTTAATTCAAATTTGCATGCGATGTGGCAGTAGGAACTGTTGAAAGCACCGCGAGGCGACGAGCAGGACGTGTACCAGCTGAAGCTGTAAAAGAGCCGCTCCTCAAGAACTATTTCTTGGAAAGGCAGCCAGACAGAGGTAGTTGCCGTGCAAAGGAGCTGCAGAAAAACTGCCCATTGTGCAGAAACGCAGATAGCATCTTTAGTAGTGAAACGTCTGGCGAAAACCTTTTACGACCACGAAGAATGGAGTGAGAACTCATCTTCTATAGCTGGAACGCCCTTTTGTACGCTAGATGTTAGGAGCTGGCCGTTTCCACAGAAAAGTACAGAAAAATGATAAATGATTGGTAGTGGATGCTCGGTCCTGGGCCATTGAAATTGTGGGAAACCGTAGGACACTCTGACTTTGCAGAAAAACAACGATTATTTGATGGAAAACCTGCCATTGATTAACCAATCAGTGGAAAGAAAGAAATGGTTCAAATGGCTCTGAGCACTATGGGACTTAACTACTTTGGTCATCAGTCCCCTAGAACTTAGAACTAATTAAATCTAACTAACCTAAGGACATCACACACATCCATGCCCGAGGCAGGATTCGAACCTGCGACCGTGGCGGTCTCGCGGTTCCAGACTGTAGCGCCTAGACCCGCTCGGCCACACCGGCCGGCTCAGTGGAAAGAGACAAGTTTTTTGCAACGAGGAGTTTGAACAGTCGGAGCCGGTGCCAAGACAAATACTGTGAGAGTTGGTGACGGTTACAATGCGACGTTTCCGTTTACTTTACATTCTACTGGAAATGAGAGTTGGGAAAATAGAGCTCTGAGAACGAGATCAAGATCCAGAACCTGAGCTGATGCACTGAGTATTTAGATACGTTTAGGGCTAATTTGGACTTAGCCGCTATCGATGGTCTTTGGTTACACCAGTGATCGATTCTACATCCACTTGAACCATCAGATGCAGTGCTATGGTGAGATCGTGCCACAGTTGCGAGACGAGGCGTGGTGAAATCAGAGTCATATTTTCGTAATCCGATTATTTCAAGCTTCACTGTGAAGACTTGCATTTTGCCAGTGATGATCAGTTTGCTTTCAACTTCGCCCACAGATGTAACGCTTTTCCTTTCTTCAGTACCAGCTTCTTCCATTAGCCTTATTACAGTAATTAGGTTTTTCGTGATTATAAGTAAATTTCTTATGAGATTGCTAGGTTCCCCGCACCCCAAACCCGTATGTCAGATACGCCAAGAGTAATAGAATACAGCTTCCACAAGTTGCCATTCGGTTATTTATTTGTTTATGATTTTGTCTTGTTAATGTTGGCACAGATTGCCACAGTGTAATATTCATTTTATTGTAATAAATCAATGTCATCACATCCCTTATTTCATGTAATATTCATAAGTTGCCCCACAACAGGTTTGCAGAGTAGAAGGAAGTTTCATATCAGCGCACACTCCGCTGCAGAGTGGAAGTTCCACTCTGGATACTAGATTGTCAATAACGGCATAAAAATGATTACCTTGAATGACTCTTACGAATTCACATGTGTCACTTCATTCTTCATTTCATCATTAAATTATTTCCTCACCATAGTGCACACCTGCAGAAGTTCAGGATCGATATTAATTGCACTGCCTACAACTTTAGATTCAGGGAGAAATCTGTCGTAATTTTCGCGAAGATATTTTAAATCATTTAATAAGGTCTGAAAGTGCCTTACTTCAACATCAGTGGTAGTGTTTCGAACTTCTAGTAATTAGATTCTGTAGTCTATTGCTACCAACAACTTTAGCCAAACTGATAACATTGTGCGAGGTCGTTTTATATTTTATACTTGTCTCAAAGGTGACGCTTAATAAAATTCAATTCATTATCCTGTAGCATTAGCCTCGTTTGAGACAAGTATAAAATGTAAAACGACCTTGCACAATGTTATCAGTTTGGCTAAAGTTGTCGGTAGCAATAGACTACAGAATCTAATTACAGTAGAACCCCTCTAATCCGACCTTGGATGATCCGTCACTCCGGTTAGTCCGACTCTGCTCTGGCTTGCGAGCCTGTGCAGACTTGTCACAGACTGGACGCCTGTCGGGCCATTGTTGCGGTGTCTATCGCTTTGCATATTGTTATACTGTACGTTATTGTACAGTTTTAGCCTTTGTTGGGATTAAAAAACGTCGTTGTTTGCTTTATTCCCTGTTATCTACAGTACTTATTACTGTAGATTCATTGTCTGTACAGTTGTCTGTTTTTCAAAATGTCTGGATTCAAATGTAAACACGTAACTCTTTCACGAAATGGAAAATTATCAGTGCTACAAAGACTGTAGCGAATGAGATTCGCTCCAAAAAATTGCAAAGGAATTGAATGTAGGTGTTACGACAATTAAGGATTGGAGGAAGAATGGGAAAGACATTGAATCCTACACAGTTACGACTGATGGTGAGCCGGCCGCGGTGGTCTCGCGGTTCTAGGCGCGCAGTCAGGAACCGTGTGACTGCTACGGTCGCAGGTTCGAATCCTGCCTCGGGCATGGATGTGTGTGATGTCCTTAGGTTAGTTAGGTTTAAGTAGTTCTAAGTTCTAGGGGACTGATGACCACAGCAGTTGAGTCCCATAGTGCTCAGAGCCATTTGAACCATTTTTGACTGATGGTGAAAACACTCTGAAGAATCGCAAAACATTAAAAAAGCCTAAACTTGAGCTGCTTGATAACGCATTGTGGATGTGGTTTTGTCAAGAAAGAAGGAAAGGAACTCCAATATCTGGGCCAATTCTCAAAGAAAAAGCGATAGTTTTGCACAAAAAAGCAAATTTGCTGCCAGTGAAGGCTGGATTGATGGTTGGAAAACTCGTCATGGTGTCCGATTTGCTTCTATTTCCGGTGAAAAACTATCTGTCGATGCTGCAGCTGCTAAGGAGTTTTCTGTTAAGTTTCAAGAAATTGTAGAAGAAAATGAACTGTTACCCTGCCAGCTGTATAACATCGACGAGACAGGGCTGAACTTTAAAATGTTGCCAACAAAAACGCTCGCAGCTTCAAATGAATCCGTGGTAGGAATGAAACTTATAAAAGATAGAATAACAGTCATTCCTTGTAGCAAATGCAGATGGCACCCACAAGCTCACCTTGTTCGTCATTGGTAAATCTAAGAAGCCAAGGGCACTCAAAAATATAAACTTATCTTCCTTGCCGGTTTATTACCGCAATCAAAAATCTGCTTGGATGGACAGCAACCTTTTTAAATCCTGGTTTTTCGAAGAGTTTGTGCCAGCGGTCGAAAAAGACTTGAAGCAAAAAAATCTCTCTGTTCATGCTCTACTGCTCTTGGATAACGCACCATCACATCCCTCTGAGGAAGATTTGTTGAAAGAGGACATAAAAGCTCCCTTTCTGCCTCCTAATGTGACCTCATTCTTCCAACAAATGGATCAGGGCGTTATCGAATAGTTAAAAAGGCGATATCGCAGAAAGTATATCAGCTCAATCTTGGAAAAATCTGAAGGAGGTCATAACTTATTTGAGGCAATGAAATCCCTGATGCTATCTACACAATAGCTGCAGCATGGGATAAACTGAAACCTGACACACTGCGGAAATCGTGGCGTAAGCTTTGTTCACAAGTTATGACTGAAAATGAGCATACCGAAGACGAGCAAAACAACGACGCACTGGAAATCGTTAAAGATCTACAAACTCTGGAGCCGAACGACCCTGCCAATGAAGTTGAAGAGTGGATCAACGAATGTGACAAAAACTGTGACACTTTTGAAGAGCTCAGTGACGACCAGATTGTTGCCGCTGTTAGCCAGGAAACTGTGAATGAGGAATCGGACGGCGAAGACGAATCCCCACTCGGATTTCACACAACGATGCAAAAAACGCTTTTGACATCGCCCTTTAATACATCGAGCAGAATCCACATTCGACCCCAATGGACATTTTGCGGATTAAAAAAATGGAGGGACACTGCAGCCAAATTTAGAATAACATCTGCTAAACAAAAATGTATCACTGACTTTTTTTCCAAGTAATTTGTTTTCGTTTTTACTGTAAAAACATTGCGTACAGTATAATCATTTCATAGTTTATACATACAGTAATTTATTTCTCTGTAAAAAATTTCTTTTTTATATACAGTGCTATAAAAATTTTATAGTTTACACAGTATATATCGTTTATACGTTATTACGTACAGTGCAGTACAGTAATTTGTTTGTCGTTTTTCCTTTTAAGACCAATACATATTATAGTGTCTGTAGAGATTTTTAGTTAATATATTGT